>NC_134085.1:60428207-60745707 GCF_000715075.1 Nicotiana tabacum
ATAGTCGTCAATTCATGGATGTGGCTGCCCAGACACTGCAGCGAGCCCGATTGGATCAGCGTTTGGCACATGAGGCTGATTATATGGACCCAGCACAATACCATCGAGGTCGTGGTATCCCACGATCTGGTGGTGGCTGACGAGCTGGTGGTGCCGGACGACGTGGTTGTGGGAGGAGAGGAGGTGGTCCCCAGCAAGGGGGCGTTGAGGCTCCTACTGATGATGTTGCTGCTGATATGGCAGGTGGCATGCATGAGACGGACATGCCGTCTTATAGCCTTGGAATTTATCGCACTCCAGTGCCATCGCAGGTGACCCCATCGGGTCAATTATTGATCACGGGCTCGAATATTCAAGGAGTGGATTGGGATAGATACTTCCCAGGCCCGTCTACCACTGTTGAGGATCGACCGACCTGAAATTTTTATAGTGGGCGCCGACTGAGTTATGGCTCCACATCACATGCGCAAGTATGAGTTTATTAGTATTGAATTTGAATTTGTTTTAACTGTAACTTATTTATTTTCTTTAACTTTATTAATTTCCTTTTTAAGGCTTCATGCGATGCAGCGACAGATGACTACATTCAGGATCCAGACACGATGATGGTAAGACAATATAAATTGTTGTGAATTGTTATGTAGTTTTCTATACTAAGTTTCATATTATTATGTAGCCTTCTACTGGACCTGACAGCACCACCGATACATGTCATCCTGCGCCGCATCCGGCTATAAGGAGACGACTTGATGATGATGATCCTGATAGCGTACCTGGGCGGGAGGGGATGCGCTTCAGGACAGTGGCTGCATTGAGACACAACGGATGCGGGACACATTGACATGGTGTAAATAATATTTTTGTACACATTAATAACAATATTTAATCGAATATGCGCATTACTGTTTTTAGTTCTCCATTCATTTGATAGTTTCATAAAATAAAATTTAGTACAACACAAGCACTTAAACTTAACTTCCACTTCAACAACAACAACAACAACAACAACCCAGTGTAATCCCACAAGTGGGGTCTGGGGAGGGTAATATGTACGCAGACCTTACCTCTACCCCGAGGGGCAGAGAGGCTGTTTCCAGGAGACCCTCGGCTCAAAGAGGCAACAAGAGACACTATATTAGTACTATCAATAGACTCATAATAAAACAACATAAAGTACCATAAAATCCATAACATAACATAAATACCATAAAAACAAAGTAACAACAATATAAGAGATATAGGAAATACGAGAAAGATGTAAGGTATTAATACACAGGAGATAAAGCCCATCATCAGTAGTTGATCAATAGCATCCTAAGACTACTTCCTAACTGGCTAGTCTCACTCTAGTGCGCTGTAACAAAGACATCACAATTTCCCTAACCTACCACCTTAATGCTCGATCTCCACAATTCCCTGTTTAGGGCCGTGTCCTCAGTAACCCTAAGTCGCGTCATATCCTGCCTGATCACCTCTCCCCAATACTTCTTAGGTCTCCCCCTACCTCTCCTCGTACCCACCACTGCCAGTCGTTCACACCTTCTCACCGGTGCATCAGTGTTCCTCCTCTGAATGTGCCCGAACCATCTGAGTCTTGCTTCCCGCATCTTGTCCTCCATGGGGGCCACACCCACCTTCTCTCGAATATCTTCATTTATAATCTTATCCTTCCTTGTATGCCCGCACATCCACCTCAACATCCTCATCTCTGCAACTTTCATCCTCTGGATGTGTGAGATCTTCACCGGCCAACACTCGGTCCCATACAACATAGCAGGCCTAACCACTGCCCTATAAAATTTACCTTTCAGTAACAGTGGCACTTTCTTGTCACACAGGACTCCCGTCGCTAACCTCCATTTCATCCACCCCACCCCTATACGGTGTGTGACATCCTCGTCGATCTCCCCGGACCCCTGAATAAACGACCCCAGGTACTTGAAACTACCCCTCTTAGGGATGACTTGAGAATCAAGCCTCACTTCCACTCCCGCTTCCGTCGGCTCTGCCCCAAATTTGCACTCAAGGTATTCCGTCTTCGTCCTGCTCAACCTGAAACCTTTGGACTCAAGGGTGTGTCTCCAAACCTCTAACCTCTCGCTGACGCCGCGTCGTGTCTCGTCGATTAGAACTATGTCATCAGCAAATAGCATGCACCATGGCACCTCCCCCTGAATATGATGTGTTATAGCATCCATCACCAGGGCAAATAGGAAAGGGCTGAACGCAGACCCTTGATGCAATCCTGTAATAATCGGAAAATAATCTGAATCGCCTCCTGCTGTCCTAACCCGAGTCTTAGCTCCATCATACATGTCCTTAATCGCCCTAATGTAGGCAATCGGGACCCCTTTAGCCTCTAAGCATCTCCATAAGACCTCCCTAGGAACCTTGTCGTACGCTTTCTCTAGATCGATAAACACCATGTGGAGATCCTTCTTCTTATCCCTGTATTGTTCCATCGTCCTCCTAATAAGGTGGATAGCTTCTGTGGTAGATCGCCCCGGCATGAACCCGAACTGGTTGTCTGAAATAGACACCGTCCTTCGCACTCTCATTTCTACCACTCTCTCCCAGACTTTCATGGTATGACTTAGTAATTTAATACCCCTATAGTTGTTACAGATCTGGATATCGCCTTTGTTCTTATACAACGGGACCATAGTACTCCACCTCCACTCTTCGGGCATCCTATTAGTCTTGGATATCACATTAAGCAACTTAATAAGCCATTCCACGCCTGCTCTACCCACACACCTCCAAAGCTCAACCGGAATTTCATCTGGTCCGGTAGCTCTGCCCCTTCTCATCTTACGCATTGCCTCCATGACCTCATCGACCTCAATGTCCCGATAATCACTTAGTTCATGGGGGCTGTCGGCGTTCCTCAATTCACCTAGTACAATATCCTGATCCCCTTCCTCATTTAGAAGCTTATGAAAGTAGGTCTGCCATCTCCTCTTTATCTGGTCATCCCCCAACAAAACTTTGCCGTCCTCATCTTTTATGCACCTCACTTGGTCCAAATCCCGAGCCGTCCTCTCTCTCACCTTAGCGAGTCGGAGTAACTTCTTCTCCCCGCCTTTGTTCCCTAGTTCCTCATACAAACGAGCAAAAGCTGCCGTCTTTGCCTCCGTCACTGCCATCTTTGCCTCCTTCCTAGCTACCTTATATCTTGCAATGTTCGCTCTCTTCTCCTCCTCTCCAGTGCTCCCCACTAACCGCAGGTAAGCCACCTTCTTCGCTTCCACTTTACCTTGTACAACTGCATTCCACCACCAGTCTCCTTTGTGACCACAAGTGCGGCCTGAAGATACCCCTAACACCTCTCTTGCCGCCTTCCTTATATAGTCCGCCGTCGTCGACCACATAGTGTTTGCGTCCCCACTACTTCTCCAAGCTCCCATTGCCGACAACCTTCCTTCCAACTCCTGGGCTTTAACCTTAGTCAAGGCGCCCCACCTAATCCTCGGGCAGCCTCGTACTGACCTCTGTTTCCTTCTTATCATAATACTAACGTCCATCACCAAGAGCCTATGTTGCGTTGCAAGGGTCTCACCTGGGATAACTTTGCAATCCTCGCACAACCTTCTGTCGCATCTCCTTAGGAGGAGATAGTCAATTTGAGTCTTCGCCACCGAACTTTGGTAAGTAACCAAATGCTCCTCTCGCTTCGGAAAACTCGAGTTTGCAATCACTAGATCGAATGCCTTGGCAAAATCCAGCAGTGATATGCCCCCTCCGTTTCGTTCCCCGAAACCAAAGCCGCCATGCACCTCAGTATAACCACCTGCCGACGACCCAATATGACCATTGAAATCCCCTCCTATGAATAACCTCTCGGAAGGCGGAATACTACGAACAATGTCATCTAACCCTTCCCAAAAACGCCTTTTAATCTCCTCATCACAACCTACTTGCGGTGCGTACGCGCTAACGACGTTTAAAGGACACTCACCCACCACCAATTTAATAGTCATTAGTCTATCATTCACACGCCTGACCTCTACCACCGACTCCCTAAGATGGCTATCTACTAGGATACCCACTCCATTCTTACCCCTCACGACTCCGGAGTACCACAACTTATACCCATCCGCGTTTCTCGCCCTCGATCCGACCCACCTAGTCTCCTGGACACACGCTATATTAATCTTCCTCTTCTGAAGGATCTTCGCCAACTCTATAGACTTACTCGTTAGCGAACCTATGTTCCATGACCCGATTCTCAACCTATAGGCTCCCTTGCCCACTCTACCTCCCCTACCTCCCGACCCACCCCCTGACCCCGAGCCCACTCTTTGCCCCTCCCTCTGCCCCACCTGAGGACATGCCTTTAATCTATCATCCCAGACTGCCGCCACTACACCTACGACAACTCTACAAAAGACTCGCTAGTGCACCACGGACAACGAATCAAACTAGAAGGAAAGAAGTGACTACCTGTACACCTATTGAATGATTCAACTATTGTGAACTAAAGTAACATCAATTTAGCTAACACCAAAAGGAAAACAGTAGAACGGGAGGTACCAATTCCCGAGAACTAAACCTGTGTTGATTTGCAGCCCTCGATATACTTGCAAGCTCACGCAATGCTTCCCACCGCCCTTTGCTGATGCTCGTCCAGGTTGCTCTCCTTTGCTAGTGCTCGTGTGCCCAACTTGTCTCCAACCACTTTGAGAATTTCCCTGAAAACACAGAAAATACCACGACCCAAAGACCAACAAGGGCTATCACCGCTACCACTGGTGTAGCACCGAAAGTAACTAGCAGCCGAAATTAACTGAAGAAAAACAACAAGCAAGCTTCTGAAATAGGTGAGGAGATTCGGCTATTTCAGAAGTTCTCATATAAAAAATCGGATAGGAGTGGAATTGACCAAATGCTCAGTTCTGAAACTTATGCAATATTAAAAGAAGACGGTTTATGCAAACTTATGGTTTGAACTTAATTAACAAACAAAAATTCCAAAAAAAAAAACCCAAAATCAGTAATGAACGAGTACCCAAGTAATAAAACCTTCAAAATGAGCAAGAAAACTCGATCCTACTAAACATCCCAGAAAGCTACACGATCTCGATGTGGAAAAACAACTTACACACCCCTAATTTTTGGAATTAAAAAGCAATTGCAGCATCAGATTCTACTCAAATTATGAATATATAAAGCACAAAAAGCAGAATAAAATGGAAATGGGTGTTACCCGGGGGGGTTAATACCTGCTAGCGGTTCGTGGGTGGAGAAGAAAATAAAATGTAGTACAACACAAGCACTTAAACATAACTTCTACTTCAATTAAAATAAAATTTAGTACAACAAACAAGGAAAACATTACTACAACACAAACACAATCACAAACACAAACATAGCAGGCCAACATAATAAAAATACATGAAATATGAAAAATACACTAAACACATACATGCCAATGTTTAGACCCGGTTGCTATTTATTCTCCGCTCCAACCACTTAAATCGTTCTTCCAGTTGTTCTTTTTCTTCTTCTACCTCTTTCAGTTTCGCCTTCACCTCCGCAAGTTCCAGTTTATAATTTTTTTTTCGATCCTTTTGTTCTTCACAATTCCATTGTGTTTTCCATTTTTCTTCTCCCACCTCCTTCAGGTTCACCCTCAAGTCTGCAATAATTCTATTGCTTTCTTTTTAATGTTCCTGTTGTCTTAAACACATATTATGAAGAAACTGGAGTTGTTCTCTCTAACATTCCTGATAACATGGTTCATCAACCCATTCCTGAAAATCACAAATAGGTTCGCCGGGAACCTTGTAAAACTGGTTCATACAATGCCAGTAGCGGCGTCCAACTTTACCATCATCCCAATAATTTTGCATCAAACATGCTTTTCCACAGTTGCACTTTGGTGGACGAAGAGGTTGAGCCATTTGTGTAATATTTGATTTTAGTAAAAAACCTTACTTTTAATAAAATATTTGCTTTTAGTAAATTTTGAGCACACAACATAACTACAATTAGCCCGTTATTTATAGGCGAGACAACACACACATAACGTACCATCTAATGGCGTTATACTTTGAGTGTTAAATATCATGATGTTGACAAGACAACTTTATGTCAGCTGGTCAGCTTTTTCAGTTCGACAAGACAACGCACACATAACGTACTATCTAATAGCGCTATACTTTGCGTGTTAAATATCATGATGTTGACAAGACAATTTTATGTCAGTTGGTCAGCTTTTTCAGTTCGACAAGACAACATACACATAATAAATATACAGATAATTTTATTAAATTATTATTTAAATAGGTAAAATGGGAAAGTACAAATCATAGTTAACAAGCATAATTTTATTTCATAAATCTTGCAACATAGACATAACAACTAATTATTATAACATCAACTCATGGGTAGTTAGGTACACTAGAAGAACACCCACCACGAGCTTGATTAGTTTTACCACCCAAACCAGCTGAAGGACATTTACGACAGTCGTGTCCTGTTTGCGAGCATATACCACATTTGCGTGCATAAATGGTATCACTAACATCCATTTGGTTTCGTATATGTGTTCTCTTCTGCACCTGTCTTTTACGCAAATAGGACTTGTTACACACCATTTTAAATGGTTCCGGAGGCCAATAATGCTCAGCACCCACTGGCTGCAACTGACCACTATATGTGTTTAGGTACTTGGAAACACTATATTGTTGATCAACATAGTTGGTCTCCGCATAACCAACACGTTGAAAACACTTGATGGCATGTGAGCAAGGCATGTGGTAGATGGACCATTTCCCACAGGAGCATAACCTTACAGATTCATTTACAGTATGTACATTATTACCCCGATTATTATGGATAGCGGTGCGAACTTCAAAAACACCTCTTTCGTTATCATACTGCAAAAATGAATGCCAATGTGCTCGCCGTCTGTATTTCTCAAATCTCTTCATAGGCACTGGCATAAATTCAACACCCCTCTCCATCAATTCCGTTGCAGCTGCAGACCGTTGAACAAACCTCTCCGCCATCTGCTTGAACGAGATCCGCACCATGGCTGTGACGGGCAATCCTCTTGCCGACTTCAATAATCCATTGAAGGACTCTGACACGTTTGTAGTAAGAATTCCCCATCGTCTTCCACCATCCGCATGCAATGTCCACTTTTCAGGGTCATGTCGCATTAACCAACGATAGGCTGCCTCGTCTTCTTACCTGATAGAATCCATATACCTCCGGAATTTATGTTGTTGGTGGTCTGTTGCTTCCATCCGCATCAAATCATATTGATCCTTGTTGGGATGTGCCTTCTGGAAATTGGCCTTAAAGTGCCTCACACAGTAACGGTGGTATGCATAAGGTTCTTGCCATGCAGGCAAGTTCTCCACAGAACTTAATATACCACCGTGTCGATCAGATATTAGACAAATACCTGAACGCTGTTTGACAACGTGCTCTTTCAGGTGGTTCAAAAACAGCGTCCACGTCTCTGTGCTTTCATTGGCACAAACAGCAAAAGCTAGAGGAAATATCTATCCATTAGCATCCACTGCCACAACTATCAATAGCTTGATATCGTACTTTCCATAGACATGAGTTCCGTCTATGGATATTACTGGCCGACAATGTGAAAAACCATCAATTGCTGTCTTAAACACCCAGAACACGTAATTGAATATGTATTCTGGTGTTCCCGAACTCTGCTCAAGCTTCCATCTGTCCCGAGGTTAAAGTGCTACAGTGCGGCCATGTATTTTGGCAGAGATGCAAATGACTTATCCCAATTACCGAAGACAATTTCAAACGCTCGTTTGCGCCCGAGAAATGCCTTTCTTTTCGTAATGGTATGGCCATATTTCTTGGTGACTGATGCAATGCACTCTTTGATTGTATACCTTATGGACTCTTCGATGTGCGGAATAAGTACAAGAAAAATCAAGTCAATATCCAAGTTGAAGTGATTCCCGTTGAATATGTCCATTTCGCATGTGTGGGTGGGAATGTATTTACCCACTTTCCACATACATGTCTTCTTCTTGGTCGCATGCAACATCCAATTACATGGCCAAAACCACCTGCGGCAAACAACCTTGTATACCATCGGACTTGACTCTCATACCTGCATCTCACGACACTCTTTTACGTTGTGCATTTTACAAGCCCTTCTTAAGCGCGTTTTATCAGGAAAAAGCATCCCCTTTACAAGCACCGTTGGTCTAGACTCATCCCACATTGCTGTTCGGATTTCATCAAAATCCCTTGTGAGAGCTTCCACATCCAGCATGGTTGGCAAGTTATCAATGTAAGGAATCTCCCTTGAATGAAAAGGCACTTCGGACTCATACACTCTTCGTCTAGGGGGTCTCTCTTCAAATCAGGTCCTTCCTCCTCATCCTGCTCATCATCATCCTCACGAAAAAAGGGTGTCTCGTCTCCGGATTCATCGGCATTGTTATCGTAATCACTGTTCTGTTCCTCACTCTGTGCATCTGCCAGATCCCGATGTAATACGTCGTTTTCGGTCAATTGAGTGAGTACGGGTGGTTCAACTTGCTCGTTTTCACTGCACAACCAACAAAAATATAAGCTACTGAATTAATAAATGATTTCCATATGGCTATATCACTTCACTTACAAGTCGTAATGTGATGAAATTTCATGATGGACGTTTTCAATTAAGTGATGACTACCGGATGGGCCACTTGTAAAATTCATATCCGGCCGGTACCCCCTATTAAATATATGAGCGTTAATACAAATTCAATACGCCAAAAATATACATAATTAACACAAATGAAAATAGAAGTTTACCACTTGTCTTGTGAATTATGGAAAGCAGGGTATAAATTATTTTCTCGCTGCTCATTCGCCGGCGGTGATAAGTTTAAATCAAGGAAAACTCTTTCATCCGGAACCTGTCCAGAAAAAATTGCTCCAGAATAACCACCCGATGACTGGGGGTTATCTCTGCTACGCACGACCTCATTTTTTGGAATGTCTTCGACCTTCACGTACATCTCCAACATTGTGATTACAAGAAATTCCCGGCATTCGTCCGGAGTCCTCAGAAAATCACTCAAAGTTTCATCATCGTCGATGTTAAACTCCGAGTAAAAGCAACCCCTTGTGGAGTGACGGAATACGGATATCTTTCGGTTACTTTAAGTATCACTGAACGTTTCCTCACACTCAGTTTTTTGCATAACAACAATATCAATTTATCGTACTCTATTGTAAGTGGCAATTTAACGGTGCCGTTACTGTTATTGTATAGCGCCAGTTATTATGGCGCTATATATAAAAATATAATTTTTTTACCACCTATTTGTATAGTTTGAGTTCAAAAGAACCATATTTTGGTTCCGAACTCATATATTCCCTCCGTAGAAATTCACTAGATTATTAGTTTAGATGTGTCTTTCTCTTAATTTATGCATTCGCCGTAGTGCTCTCCAGCTGTACTTTTTTGTCCTTTTCTTAGCTTTCCAACCTCTTTGCTTTTTACCACTTTTCTTCGATAATTTTTGTTAGGCATGGAACTTTGTTCCACATAGAAAGTAGAAGAAAAAATTATTTTACTTCTAAGGTATTGATAACTTTTAATAATAGAGTGAGAAACTCCAATTTCTCTCTAGAATACATGCCCAACCCCTTGAGAAACAAGAGACTATTCCCCCAAAACCATCAGATTTAATCCAACACCCTCCATTACCAAACAATTTAGAAAGACCAATATCCTTTAAGGATAAACTATTGAAATCTAACCTAACAATTTTCACTCCTTCCATAGATCATGATGATATGCTTGAACCAACAAAGGAAGTGGAAGACACAAAAGTAGTGCATGATCCAGGGACTACTCTAGGTGAAGCTATACAAATCTCTCTTTCATTGCAAGAAAGACAACATATCTATGAGCCATGAAAATACTCTATTATAATCAAGTTAGTAGGGAAACGTATGCTATACCATTACCTAAAGAGGAAGATCCAAGATCTATGGAAACCAACGGAGGACTTCCCTTTAATTGATGTTGGTGAGGACTATTACATTATCAAATTCACAAAGAAAGAAAACATGGATAAAGCTATTTACCTAGGTCCATGGTTCATCAATGGTCATTTCCTATCTATCTCCAAATGGAAACCAAATTTTGTGGCTAGAAATGAAAAATTAACTACCTCAGCAGTTTGGGTAAGGCTGTCCCAATTACCAACTGAATTCTACGATGGTAAAATCCTAGCAAAAATTGGTAATGCAATAGGACGTCTACTGAAAATTGACACATGCACCTCAACAACCCTAAGAGGTCGTTATGCAAGGATTTGTGTCGAAATCCCTTTAAAAATTCCAGTTCAATCCTTCCTATTTGTTGGAGACCACAAACAGGATATACTCTATCAAGGGGAGGATTTTCTTTGCAAAAATTGTGGATGTTTTGGTCACACACTATGACAATGCACCTATATCAAAATGCAAAGCTTGGATCCTCACCATACAGGACAAGAACATCAACAATTAGCTACACAAGATGCTTGTGACTCTGAATGGAAAACAGTCTCCTTCAATAAGAAGAAGAATCAAGGCAAAAATACTCCAAACCAAATGCCCATCATCCATGCAAAAGGCAACCAAGGTCCAGGTATTCCGGTTAATTTATTCAATGCAAAAACAGGTAAGTTCTTGTTTACTCAAACACTCCAATATAAAACAAAAAATAATCCTTCTAATAATCAAATTCTTCCTGTCATTACCCATCCAGAATCGACTATTGATCAAACTACCTCTTACATGAAAAACCACCTTTTAGAAGAGAGACACATGGTTTTGACACAAACCACTATGGATAATGTCAATTTTATTAGTAAAAATAGTTTTAATCAATTAAATAATGAATTGGATGTTGACATTCATCGGCCATAATTCCGGAATCCGGCAAGGTAATATCACAATATTGGTACCAAAAGAACACACTTCTCATTGTGAACAATCTCCTTTTGATTTTTTCCTAAAATCTATCACCAGTCAAAACAGATCTTAATTTTACTATTAAGAGTTACTGTAGCAACGAGCTCCCATTAGCCAATTTCAACAGTGCTGGCAGTGATAGCTACTGCTTATGTAATGTGAAGCTTGGATGGTTGAAGAACAACTTGGATGGTTTGTTTTTAAGCGTGATTCTCAGTTTTGAAGTTAAAAGCAACAACAGATTAAAAACAGATCTTATTTTGCTTTGAAGAGTTACTATAGCATCGAATTAGCAAAAACTGTGCTTTTCTTGTCATAAGTATTAACGTGGAAAAGAGTTTTCATTGGTGCAAGAGAGTGTTGACGCGAAAATCTAGGTTGATCTATGTTGTCTCAAGCTTTTTGAAAAAACACTTTACAGTTAGAAGACCCTTCACGAAGTGCTGCCATGGCCACTATGGCCAGTGGCCAGCTACCCGCAAACACTGGGACACCTCCCCAGCCTCCCTTAACATCACCTAGCCTTGCACGACAACAATAAATGTTCCAAAATCTATGGATTATGCAAACGTTGTAAAACCCACGACCAGTACTTCGACAATGCAAGATCGAGCAGCGGTAGTTGATCCAATCCCCCCTAGACAAGCCCAATTCTTTCAAGGACAACCAACGGTATGCTTTACATAATCAGAAGTTGAACGTATGAACTATATTGAAGGACTGCAACAGGCAGTTGTGTGCAAATTTCATATGGATGGCCAGACATCAATGAAATACGTCGAATTGTTCCTATGTAGTGTGGTATCAAAGCTTATTGCAACATTGGATATCTTCGTGACAGGCACATTTTGATTCGATTTTCATTATGGCAAGATTACGTAGATTTCTCGTCAAAAGGTGTGTACTATGTTAAGGATAAGCATGGGGATGAATATCAACTAAGAACTTTGATCTATGATGCAAAATTTAAAGTTGGAGAGGAGACACCTAAGGTAATGGCTTGGATTTCATTCCCTAATTTGCAGCCTACATATTTTGTCAGAGAATGCTTGTTCTCTCTAGCTTCTACTGTAGGTAAACCCCCTCACTTGGATTTGGCTACTGTCAAGAAAACTAGACCTAGTTGTGCTCGTGTTAAAGTGTTGGTGGATCTGCTAGCTGACCTCCCCAAGAAAGTTCGGATGGACATTGTCAATGAAGTAAATGGGGATGTTAGAACTGAATGGGTAACCATTAACTATGATTATTTGCCAAAGTACTGTAAAGAGTGCAAGTTACAAGGCCATGGCATGCTTGAATGTTTGAGAATTAATCCTGATTTAAGGGAAAGCAAAAATGTCCAGCAGCAGGAAAATGCCGAAAATGTGAAACAAGGCACTAAGAAACCGGCAAAACATGATGCTCCTTTGATGATCCTTACTAGTGGTAAGGTAGTTGGTAATGCAGGCCCTCGATGGAAGGAAGTTCGAGACAATAGGGGACTAAACAAAGGCAAACAATCTGAAGGTACTACTGCATAAGGGAAAGAAATAGTTCTTGTTAACAATACAACTGTGACAAAACAAATACAAACAACCAACCAATTTGCAGTGCTAGAAATTGAAAATGGTGAGATAAATGAAGGTTACCAATTGGTAGCTGTGGAGGAAACTCCAGTTCAAAAAACCACAAGTAACAACATTCAGTAAAATAATTCCATAGCAGGTGTAGAGAATGAGTCAGAGGAGCAGGAATTTGATTTTTCAACTAGACAAATAGTACAAAAGGTAACTTCTCCTAGATCATCTAGGAGACAATCATCCAAGACACAACCCAAGAAACTGAACCCTGCAGCACCTACTTTCAATCCTACAGCAATAAAAAATTATGCAGCAAATAGGGAAGCAACAGCTCATTGTGTACAAAAAGATTTGGGGAATGAGCAGCATTTTCACAATGAGTCAACTGCCCATTGGGTCCAAAAAGCATTCAAAAATAATGTAGTTCAAGTCAAAACTTCATGTCAAGACATTCCTTCACAGGACACCAAAGTTGAACAACAATTAGCAAACAACAAAGAAAATGAATTTGTTGAAGATACAGATTTTGAGAAATTCATGACCAATGAAAAAGAAAAATGGGCAGGAGAGAGATTATGGCTCAACCAAACAGAGGAAGACCTAGCAGATGGTCAGATTCCAGATACAATGCATAGTGATGAAGAATTTGGAGGAAATGAAGTGGAAGATGAGGATCAAAGTTTTATTTGTAATGCCAATGCAATCAATATTCAAAGCATCAGCGAATGCACAAATGCAGCAACAGAAAAGACAAAAGAGGGGAACATTAATATTATAGATTCAGGAGGGACTTCACATAATGTTGTTAGTAATGTCTTAAAAGAAGCTGAAAATGCAGACAAGAAACAAGACAAGAATGCAGACAAAAACTGAGCTATTACAGTGCAGGTTTATGCAAGAAGTACTGTTCCATTGAGCAACGTGCAGGATGTAGTAGGAAGTAACGTTCCACTGAACAATACAATGTTGTTGACCAATGAGCATGCTGCAAAAGATGCTGAACTTATCAACCAGGCAGAGGATATTGTTACATCAAAAGAAGAAGTAGAAGCACATGATCAAGTTAACCACGCAGAACTTAAAGGTGGAGACATGGATGAGGAATCCAATGCACAAAATTTCCTTAATGTTGCCAAGCAGGGAGATCTGTCGCCCAGGCTTATTGAACTAGTAAAATCTGCAGCAAAGGGAAAAAAGAAACAGTCAAAAGACACTTCTACTATCCCAGTTAGTGGAGTACAAACAAGGAGAACACTGTCCAAATCCCAAAACATTTAATGGATGCCATTATATGGAATGTCAGGTCAGTAAACACAATGCAAGCATTTGAAAGGCTGATTACAATGCACAGAAAACATCATTTTGAGTTCATAGGAATCCTTGAGCCTATGCAACAGTCTCACAAAATGGAGAGGTATAGAGCAAGAATTGGTTTGGCACAAGCTGTGGTTAATGTGTCAAACAAGATTTGGGCTTTTATTGATGAAATTTCTGAGGTTACTATTTTATATAACATGACTCAACAGCTGACTTTGAGATTAATGCACTCTGAAACACATGTTGAGCTCATCCTTACACTAGTCTATGCCAAATGTGATCGCACTGAAAGAATAGAACTATGGGATACGTTGTATGCAATGGCATCAGATATGACAGTACCTTGGCTAGTTGGAGGAGACTTTAATGTGATATGGGATGAGGAAGAGAAATATGGGGGATTGCCAGTTTCCCTCATTGAAGTAGATGACTTCAGACACTACATCAATACCTGCAACTTGACAGACTTGGGTTTTAAAGGAAGCATATTTACATAGTGGAATGGAAGATCAGAGGAGGACTGCATTTTTAAAAGATTGGACAGATGTTTTGGCAACAATGAATTACAACAGACCTTTCCTGGATTGGAGATAACTCCCCTATCCAAAATTGGGTTTGATCATTACCCAATGCTGCTAAAATGTGATATAGAAACTCCTCCAATTAAGAAGTCATTCAGATTTCTTAACTTCTGGACAAAGCATGAAACCTTCAAAGATGTAGTAAAGGAGAATTGGAATGCTGATTTTAGTGCTAACCCTTTCTGCATTTTTAACTACAAGTTAAAGAAGCTTAAACAAGCACTATCTACCTGGAGCAGAGCTACATATAGGGATATATTCTAGAAGATTGCAAGCCTTAAGGAGGTGGTCTTGGTTCATGAAAGATAATTTGAAGTCAATCCTACACAGATGAATAGACAAAGATTACAACAGGTCCAAGCTGAAATGATTAAATATCTTGCATTAGAAGAAGAATTCTGGAGACAAAAAGCAGGCATATTATGGTTCAAAGATGGCGATAGAAACACTAAATTTTTCCATGCTCAAGTTAATGGGAGAAGGAAGAGACTGAAATTATCAAGGATCTAGAATAGCCTTGGTAACTGGATTGAAGAAGATCACTTAATAGCAGAAGAAGCAGTAAAGTTCTACAAGGATCAATTTACAGAGAGTGCAGTTCCAAATGATTTTGATATTCTAAATCATGTACCTTCAATGGTAGATAGTGATCAACATGAAAGACTGATGGCTTTGCCTTCCAATGAAGAAGTGAAGAGAGCAATTATAGGGTTGAATGGGGACTCAGCTGGTGGACCGGATGGATTCACTGGAGCCTTTTACCAAACATGCTGGGAAATTATTGAAGAAGATGTAGTCCGCATGGTCAAGGCTTTCTTTTGCGGTCAGCAGTTGCCAAAGAGTGTGACACACACAAACCTGGTTTTATTACCAAAGAAAAAAGAAGTTACGACCTTTGCGGACATGAGACCAATAAGTCTTAGCAACTTTGCTAACAAGATTTTCTCTAGGGTTATTCATGAGCGGTTGGTTGAATTATTACCAAACATAATCTCAGAGGAACAGGCAGGTTTTGTGAAGGGCAGAAGCATAGTTGAGAACGTGCTGCTAACTCAAGAAATCATTAAGGATATCAGGTTGAGAACAAAAGCAGGTCCAAACGTTGTGATTAAGCTTGATATGACAAAAGCTTACGATAGGCTTTTATGGCTATTCCTGACCAAAATACTAAGGAAAATGGGATTTCCTGAAGCTTTTATTGGCTTGATCTTTGATTTGATTGGGAACAATTGGTACTCTATTCTTATAAATGGTCAGCCTAATGGATTATTCAAATCATCGAGGGGAGTTAAACAGGGTGACCCTTTGTCACCAACTCTATTCATTCTAGCAGCAGAAGCACTTTCTCGGGGATTGAATTCACTACACACTAACCTGTATTTCTGTGGATTTGGAATGCCTAGATGGAGCCCAAAAATAAATCATCTATCATACTCTGATAATATGATCATTTTCTGCTCATCTGATGAAACTTCATTGAGACTTGTCATGGAGGTTTTGCAAGCTTATGAATCATCATCTGGTCAACTGGTGAACAAAGCCAAATCAGCCATATACCTGCATCATTTAACGGATAATGAGGTGATTAACAAGGTGGAAAGGATTACAGGCATAAGAAGACAAGGTTTCCCTATGACCTATCTCGGATGTCCTATTTTTTATGCAAGAAGAAGGGGAGACTATTACCAGGGATTAATCACCAAGGTTATGGACAAACTGTAGTCATGGAAATTCAAACTCCTATCTGTAGGAGGTAGAGCGGTTTTGATCGCAAATATCCTGCAGAGTATCCCAATTCATATGTTGTCAGCAATTAATCTACCAAGTTATGTGATCAACAAATTACATAGCATTTTTGCCAAGTTTTTCTGGAGCAGCAATGTGGGAGGCAGCACTAGACATTGGGCGTCTTGGACTAAACTTTGTATGCTTTATGAGGAGGGAGGCATAGGTTTCAGGTCCCTGCATGATGTATCCAAGGCACTATTCTGCAAATTGTGGTGGAATTTCAGGACAAAGCCCAGTTTGTGGAGTGCATTTATTAGTCAAAAGTACTGCAAGAAACTAAATGCAGTAATTGTACCTTGGAAGGGTGGATCCCACGCGTGGAGAAAAATGCTAGAATGTAGGGACTTGATTGAGCATCAAATCTACTGGAAACTGAGAATGGGATCAGCTCTATTCTGGTTCGACAATTGGACTGAGATAGGAGCCTTATATTTTCAAGTACCTGCAGAGTTTGGTATCGATGAGGATATTCATAATGTCAATGATATGGTTGAAAATGGTATGTGGAATGTGGATAAAATGTTTGAGAGCCTACCTGAAGATTTGGCACACCACATTGTGCAGAATATTAGACCACCAACTAAAAGTTCACAGTTAGATACTCCTTTCTGGATGCTTGAAACAAGGGGACATTTTACAGTAAAGTCTGCATGGGATTACGTACGAAGAAGAGCCAACCCAAGATTAGCTTACAAGATGATATGGGTAAAAGGTTTACCTTTCAAGATATCCGTCTTCCTGTGGAAGGTGTGGAAAGCCAAACTGCCACTTGATGATTTCTTGCGTAAAATAGGATACTCAATGCTATCTAAATGTTGGTGCTGTGCTGATCCTAAGGAGGAGTCATTACTACATCTGTTCTTCACATCCAATGTAGCTAGAAGTGTTTGGACTTACTTCCTGAGGAGAGCAGGAATTGCATTAGATGGGTTGTCACTACATCAAGCAATTACAAAGTGTTGGACAGCACCAGTTGTACCTAGATTGAAGCCAGTATTACAAGCTTTACCTACATGCACTGTATGGGATCTTTGGAAGAGAAGAAACAGTTTGAAATATGGAGAAGCAGTGTCAGTGAGCAGAGTTATTTACCAGGTGTCATCTACTGTGTAAGCACTTGTCCAACTGAAAAAGCCTGGACTACGTGTGGCTCAGAAGTGGCTGGACTTACTGACAATGATGGAGCACTACACACCTCGACTGAAATATGATAAAGTTTTATAGGAATTTCCTTCAAGAGGATGGATCAAAGTGAATACGGATGGAGCATGTAGAGGGAACCCAGGGAGGAGTTCAATTGGTTTCTGCATAAGGGATGAGGTAGGTGATTTGATATATGCAGAAGGAAGGGATATTTCTGAAGGAACCAACAATGAATCAGAAGCGGTAGCTATTGTGGAGGCATTGAAGATGTGCAAAAATCTTAATTATTTCCGGATATGGTTGCAGACAGATTCTATGCTATTAAAGAACATTATAGAGGAATCATAGAAGCCTTCTTGGTATATTACTGAACATGTAGAGGAGATTTTAAGATTGAAGGAACAAAGTATCATTAAGGTCACACACATATTCAGAGAAGGGAATACATTAGCAGACCACCTTGCCAATTATGTTCTAGATGAAGTAAATACTAAATGCCATGGTTTCTGGGATATGGACTCAAAAGGAAGGAGGATTATTAACGAAGATAAGATGCAATGTCCTTACATAAGAGTGAAGGTTGCAATGAATTAGGAGGAAAAGATGATTCTTTTGTTATCGGACTCGAATCATTCTTGAGGAGAGTTTGGATAGCAATTTTTCCGCTAACTTTGTTCACTTCTTTGCAGGTAATTCATCGAAGCTAAAGCCTAATCTTATAGTTGAATCTCAAGTGGTGGTATTAATGCATTGCATTCAATCCACTTGGAGGACATTAAAGGTGGGCTTTGGCACTTTTACAATGTTCATTTCATGGTTGTCATCCACATCAAAGGGAAGTATTGAAATAGCATGGGAAAACAAGATGGGCACGTGAAGTTCTGGACAGTAACAGATACCAAATCGTTTAGATTTTGCACCAGCACGCTAGGGAATTTGTAGGAAATGCAATTCTTTAATTGTTTATTGCTGGAACATGAATGGCACTCGGCAGGATCTGGTCAAGGGAATGGAAAAAGAATTAAGCATGCGTTTTGGAAACAAAATACAAATTAGCTTTACGACAAAAGTTGTAAGCTCACATTATGGACGCTGCAAACATCCGGCTAATTTTAATAAATCGAACTAAGCATTGTGGGATGTAGTGATTTCGAGAAACCCTTTCATGTGCGCACATGGTTTAATGTGGAAAACGTGGAAGACAAAACATGGTGTCGAACAAAAGTATCACATGGGAAAGTGTAATACACATGGAAATCTGTGGTGGTACTTTGGGATACAATTCGTATGCTTCAGCTGTAAGTGGAGGCCACTTGATTTTGGATTCTACAAGCCTTTCTCTATGGATTATATAACTGGTCTAGGCAGCGCAATCGAGAATGCAAGGAATCAAAAGGACTGCAGGGACGGAAGAATCAGCGCACGAGTGCAGTTGCCTGTTCAAAGAATCTTGATGCACGCATGGATGGTGGCAACTGTTACAACCAAAGTAGCTGGGGCGTGCTATTTTGGGAGTACATTTTAAATTCCAACAGGGAGGCACGCCTGGTTTCACATGGAAATGCACGCTGGAAATGTAATGCATATTGGACATGAATGCTTTGACATTTGAGCATGCACTACATTTGTTAAGCAATAGCGACAGAAGAGTCAGCGCACGCGTGCAGTTTCCTAGGAGGCACCACTAGGTCGACATTACATGTTCTCTGCAGATAAAGCGTGGCTAATGAATTTCAACTATCTTAAGCTGGAACAATAGATTGGACGCATGAATAATGCAGCAGCACCAACAAAGGAATGGACTGGACATTGCGATCGATAAGCCACATAGAAAAGAGTTATGTATGCAAACAGCAGGACCTAAATTGCAACTGGATAGAAGCAAATGCGAAGGAGAAAGGCGTATACTAATGCATGAATTGTATGGGCTGGCTTTTAGTTATACAAATTTTATTAGACTTTGTGTGATATCAACTTTGAGTACATTACTCAACTTTGATAATAGGTCTTATGTAGTTTACAAAATTTATTTCGTGCACTTTCATGACACATTGTTTCTCCTTTTATATATTAATAAAAACTAACCCTAGGCTATGCCTAGTGGATTGCTTAAAAAAAATTGGATGTTGACACACAAGATACTTGCATGCAAGACTGCACCATGGCACTTTATATTGCCAACTCCTTAGTGAAAACCAATGCCATACAAAATGACTCTAGTATGGACGAATCTACCCCTACCACTAATCCTACCCCTACTGCCCCAAACCCCCTCCTTAAACCGAAATCTCTCCAAAATATTTCATTATCTAAAGAATCTACCCAAAATCCATCCTTAAGATATGACAAGATCTCCCCCTCCATGCATATTAGCCAAATGGCAAAGACCATAGAAGAAAGTAACCAAATGGACACTCCCATTGGTAATCCAAACAAAACCTTTAAGTGTTCTATAAAACATGACCTAAGACAATCAATAGCCATAGACAAAAACGAAGCAATCATCACCTCCCCACCCAATCGGCTAACCTCTCCTCCTACCCAAAATCCCACGCCAACTTCCAGTGCAATAAATTCAACTTGTTTTAACCAAAATGCCAAGCGTTCCTTCAAACCTAAGGAGAAAAACTCGACTAATCCAAATCCTGAGACAACGACACCCTCTGCAAATGGAAAACATTCCCCCCCTCCATCCCCACGAATAGCCCCAAATTATTTACGCTCATACTCCCCAAGCACAAGATTATCAACCCACGAGTTGGATGGAGTTAGGGATCATAGGTCATGCACTCTCGTTCACAGTGTCGATCAACGGCCAAGAAGCCATTGTGTTCTTGCACAATACTAAATATCTATCTCAACTTATCACAGAGGGAATGAGATTGGCAATGAACAATTATCTCAACCAAGTATGGCTCAACAATGTCATTCATCCCATATCTCCATCATTGAACCCTAAAAGGCCCAAACAATGAGAAAACAATGGAATACCTCCTCAATTCAACCCCATGCACCCTCTAAATGCACCACTGGACCTCCAATTCTTTCCAAAGGAGATGTACACCTACCTAAACCCCATCTTTCTCCCTTGGGATGTCAATCTAGGGAACCAAGGGATGGTACCCCCCCCCCTTCCACCACCAGTACCCCCACCGCAACAACAAGAAGACCCCATACTAGGGTCAATGGAGGCAGAGATGGAGGAGGACGATGTCCCCCTAAATCTTCACTTAGGGCCAACCCTAGAAATCTCAAACCTAGACGGAATAAAAATCTTTCTCTTCACGGAGAGGCACGAGAAGAGGTATGTTTTCAGCTGCCCATTAGCCCTATACAAGTGCTCGATAGATATTCTCCCTCCACACGACCCAACTGTGGAAAACAAAGCAATGATCCTAGTTCCATCAATGAGGAGGAATCATGTCCAAGTGGGGGGATAAGGGAGAATGGGGAGATGAACAACACTGACTCTAATTTAGCCATGAATCAATCCAATAATTTCATAATATGGAATATACGGGGAGGAAACAATGACAACTTTAGGAGGAACTTTAGGGAGATGCTAGATACTCATAGGCCGAGCTTGGTTACTTTGTTGGAAACAAGGATGAACAACCATGCTGCCATGCTCAATGAATTTGGTTTCACTGAGATGATAGAAGTTCCATCGGAGGGGAAGTCAGTTGGTATGGTTATGATATGGAGGGTTATGATATAATCAACGTCCAAAATGCTGTTAGAAGAGGTCAGGAGATCCATGCAACCATAGAGGTACATCCTTTACGTAAACCTTGGCTCTTTACTTTGATTTATGCTAGTACCAATATTCATTATAGAAATATCATGTGGGATAACCTTGAAAATATTAGTAATACTTATAAAGGACCTTGGCTAGTAGGTGGTGATTTTAATGACATTTTAACCGCTAGTGAGAAATTTGGAGGCAAACCAATCAAAGATAGTAGAGCTAAATATATTTGGTCTAAAATTAATAATTGTAACCTAGTTGATCTAGGATTCAAGGGAAGCAAATACACCTAGACCAATAATAGACATAACAATAAGAGTCTTATTTTAGAAAGACATGATAAGGTTTTTGGAAATGAAGAATAGATTGAACTTTTTTCTAAAAGCTCTATTATCCATCTACCTAGAACCCACTCTGATCACAATCTTATCCTAGTTGAATTAATTCCTAGAAATAGAACTCCTCATAAGGTCCCTTTTAGGTTAGAAACCTTTTGGTGTAAACATCCGAAGTTTCAATCTGTTGTTATAAACTCCTGGAATAATAGTAACTACTTTAAGGCTAGCTCTAACTTTATAGATAATATTAAACCTTGGAAGGACAACACTTTTGTAAATATCATGGGAATGAAGAGAAAACTCTTAGCTAGACTCCAAGGCATTCAATCTTCTAACAGCTACGCTACTAGCTCATTCCTAAAAAAATTAGAATTAGATCTTCAACATGAGTTCAATGATATTCTAAAGATAGAAGAAGACTACTGGAAACTTAGATCCAGGATAATGTGGCTTAATGATGGTGACACCAATACTAAATTCTTCCACATATCTGCCACCAATAGAAAAAGAAGAAACAAAATTACTTTCTTCAAAGATAATGTTGGTAACTGGATAAATGATCAGTCTTATTCTGTCCTATGTACAAAACTACTTTACCTATGCATTTGCCTCCTCTCATACTCACTCTTCCTGGACTAACCCCTAAATACTCAATCCAGATGTAAAAATATTAACCTAGATTATCTAGATACCCCCTCCTGGATAATGAGATTAAAAGTGCAGTCTTCTCTTTCAAACCATTCAAGTCTCCCGGACCAGATGGTCTGCACCCCTTCTTCTTCCAAAAATATTGGTTCCATATAGGGGATTCTGTCAAGAAGCTATGCCATAACATCTTTAACAACCAAAAAATTCCTCCGAAAATTAACAAAACTTTTCTATGCCTCATTCCTAAATTCCATAATGCTAATAATATCAAAAACTTCAGACCTATTGGCTTATCCAACACTATCTATAAAATAATTACCAAGATTCTAGCCAATCGTATCAAACCTTTCCTTGATCAACTTATCTGTCCATATCAGGCTAGCTTTATGAAGCAGAAGAGCCTCTGACAATGCTATCATCATCCAGGAAATGATTTCTAAGTTCAATAAACTGAAAGGTAAGCAAGGCCATATGATTCTGAAAATTGACTTGGAAAAGGCTTTTGATCGTCTTGAATGGTCTTTCATTTGTCACACCCTAGATTTCTTAAATTTCCCTCCAAAATTCTCTAAACTACTTCTAAATTGCATCTCTACCAGTAAAATAGCAATCTTAGTCAATGGAGCTGTTACAAACTATTTTCAACCAAGTAGAGATATTAGACAAGGCAACCCCATCTCCCCCTACATCTTTATCCTCTGCCTAGAAATGTTTACCAGATATATAGAATACTAAGTGGACATCAAAAATTGGGATCCCATTTCCCTAGGTTATAAATGTCCAAAAATCTCCCACTTATTATTTGCTGACGACCTTTCTCTGATGGCTAGAGCTAATGCTAAATCTTGTCAGGCCATAAAAAATGGGCTTGACCAATTTTGCTCTCTATCTGGTCAAAGCGTCAACATTACTAAATCGAAGATTCTATTTTCAAAAAATTGTAACCACTCAATCATCACTAATATTACCATTTCTTTAGGTATTAAGAAGAGTAACAGCTTTGGCACATACCTTGGTATCCCTATCCTCCACCACAGCCCAAAACCTAAGGATTACCAATTCCTCATAGACAAGATGAGAATCGAACTTGCATCCTAGAAAATGAGATTCTTTAGTTTGGCAGGAAGAACAACCCTTGCGTCATCATGCCTTAATTCCATCCCAAACCATTACATACAATACACTCTACTTCCTAGAAAAACCCTTAAAGAGATTGATAAAGTCCAAAGGGACTTCATTTGGGGTAGTACGGTAGAAAAAAGGAAACTTCACTATATGCCAACCCAAAAAATATGGTGGATTGGGGATCCATAATGCTCTCAATAAAAACCTTTGTACTCTGGCTAGCTTAAGCTGGAGACTCCTTACAAATGCTCTAATTCCTGGGGCAAAGCTTATCATCTCGTACTATTGCAATAGCTCATCTGCGAATAAATCCTCCTTCTTTTGGAAAAGCATTTGAAGAGGATGGGACATCTGCTCCAAAGGTATCACATGGTCCCCTCACATCCATTCCAATCTTAATCTATTTGAGGCCAATTGGATACCAAATATTGGTAACCTAAGGAACCTAGTTACAGGCCCTCCTTCAGCCAAAGATTTCTCCACCAAAATTAGAGATATCTTTGATGGTACCAATTGGAACCTAAACGGTTTAACCTTCTCTCCCTCTCCTAATTTGTTAACTACCATCTCCAAAACAAATATCTGCCAAAAAGGCTTTCCCATTGACTTACCTATTTGGTCCTTCACCACCTTTTGATGTAACATATTTTGTTAAAAGTGACAAATTTGAATCTACTTGTCACGAAAAACTTCTATGTAATGAAGCTTGTAATAGGCTAGCAAGCTTAGGAAACACATGCATTCTCTGAGATGCAAGTCATGTCGACTATGTACTAGATGTTCCTTAGTTATTAATATATCTATTTCCTATTTGCTCAAAAAAAAGATCCAAAATAAATAATATCACATTATGTTAAGAGTATCTTAAAACTATTTTAGTCCAATAATTGTTATCATAGCTAATAATTTGGTGGGACAAGTATGGAAATTATGGAGTGATGACTTGGGACGTGACTTTAGTACCTTTGTCCGTCTAAACTAGAAGAAGCTAGCATATGCGCTTTGCTGGCCATAAATACTCTGTTGACGTGGGTGACACACAATTAAATATCAAAATATTTTACTTATAAATTGTTGAATATTCCTAAAGGTGTGCGACTTTCTTAAAAAAAACGTACAAGCTTGATTCAAAATAGACAATATTACATTATATATTAAAAATATTTTTGAAGCTAGTTTAGCGCAATAACTTTATTCTCTCCCCTTCAAAAGTATTTCAATTTGATTTTTGATTGCGCTTGCTTTTAAAAGTCATATCCTTCGATGTGAAAGAGCAAAACAAAGTTCTACATATCACATGGATGGAGTCCATTATTGCTTGACATGTCCTTACATGGATCCCATGTGCCCGTCTTAAAAAGCAAAATGACATTCTTATTTATGTTGCATAATTTTTTAGTATATGCTAAAAATAACAATTTTTATATTTAAAAATAATCTAATAATATAATTATATTTAGACCACAAATTTCAAACAAACAGCGCCATATAAATTAGGAGGTAAGAAGTGATATGTACCCTCCATCCATCATGGGCTCAAGCTCGCATTTTGCTTGGGCAAAGATCACTTTTAGCCCCCGCCGAAATTATTTACTTTTGATAGCTGTAAGAAAATATATAAATTTGTATATTTTTTATATAACATACAATATATATATATATATATATATATATATATATATATATATATATATATATATATATATACAAAAATATATATATATACAAAAATATATGTTTTACAGTTATTATTTTGTGAGAGATTATATAGTGTCATTTTCCCATTTTACTTTCCAAATTCAAATTAATTGAGTTCCAAAACAAGTACCGGATATCCCCAAAAAGATTATGCTATGATTCAGAGCTCATATATAAACGTGTTGGACCAAACTTTCTTTTTTAAAATTCATTTATGAGGTTTTTAGGAAATTTTCAAGACAATTATTCATCCACTGAACCTAATATATATCTTGAGAGAGTGTGTGTAACTTATAGATGTCTTCATTAGGTAATTTTCTCCTATAGCAACTGCTACTTTTTTCAGGTATTTCAATAACCTTTTTCTAAAAAAACTTAAAACGTTCTTATGGTTTCATTTGCAATCTACAAGTCCAGTTCTTATATTGCTAGAACAGCTACATGAATCCATTTAGCTTTTGGGTGTGTTTGGTATAAGGGAAAATGTTTTCCATGGAAAATATTTTTAAAAAAAATATTTTTTTTGGAAAACAAATAGTAATCTTATTCATTTTTCAATGTTTGGTACGCAAATTAAAGAAAATGACTTCTCAAGAGTATTCATAAATAATTTAGATATAATAAACATGAAGTCATAAACTTTCAAACCAATAACCTTCCGAACCCACAAATTTCATAAACTTTCATACCGCTAAACTTTCAAATACGCAAAATTTCGAACCCGTAAACTTTATAATTTCTAAACTCGTAAATTTTCAAACACATAAACATCCGAACTCATAATTTTGGAACTTGTAAAATTTTGAACTTTTAAACCGATAAATAAAAATATTAAAACTGAAAAATATATTTAAAAAATATTTTTTTTCGAGGGGGAAAAGGGGGGCAAGGGGCAGGGGCGGGGCGGGGGGGGGGGTTGGGGTGGGGTGGAGGGGGTAGTAGGGTGGGTTGTAACGGAAAAAACTGAAATTTAAAAAAAATGCCTTTTTGGAGAGGGGGTGGGGTGGGTTGGTGAGGGTGGGGAAGGTTGAGAAAGAGTTTTGGAAAATGTTTTCCCTTCTCTTTATAAAGAAAACATTTTCCTCCAATTTGAGAAAAATGAGTTCATAAGGAAAATGTTTTCCAAAACATTTAAGCCAACCAAACATGGGAAAATTGAAAAATATTTCCTAGAAAAAGTTTTCCTTTGTACCAAACACACCATTTGTCTAGGTAGTTATTACTTCTTCCATCCCAATTTATGTAACAGTATTTGACTGAGCATAAGTTTTAAAAAAAACTTTTGAAACTTATAGTTTAAAATAAAACTTAGATATTTATGTGGATATAAATCATCTCCTTACTAGTTACTTACCTTCTCGGAGCCTTGGAGCAACGGTCAAGTTGTTTCCTTGTGACCACAGGTTTGAACCATGGAATCAGCCAGTGATGTTTGCATCGGGATAGGCTGCCTCCATCACATCCCCTTAGGCAAGGGTACACATACCGTTATAGGTACAGGTTCAATTGAACTCATAACTTTCGATGCGGAGTATAAATTTGTGCGTAAAAATTTATTAGAGTTGTAGTAAATAGTAGAGATGAACCCATAACTTAACGATTATAATGAGTTCAATGCTAAAAACCGAAAAGTTGAATCCATAGAATTTAAATCCTGAATCTCTCTTTGCCTTTGAGTGCAGCCCTTTATTGGACGCTGCGTGCACCCGAGATACTTTGTGCATCGGGTTGTCTTTTTTTTTTCTAGTTACTTACCTTCTAAAAAAATGAAAGAAGGGAAGTTCGTATAATATATTCAATATCGCAAAAGAGATATGCGCAATATGGCAAAACCTAAGGGAAGTTTGTGAAATGTTTCATAATAAAAAATGTGCAGAACGTGTATAATCTTTCACAAGCATTATAGCTTATGATATTAGTATTAAAAGGCATGAATAAAATTTCCTTTCTTAGTGAAGATTAATATGACAAGAGTCTGATGAATTTGTAGGAATTTGCTACTTCTTAAATTTATCTGCCGAAGATGGCACATAACGACATTGAGAATATGTTAGATTACCTGAGAAGCAGAGGCGGAGCCAGAATTTCAAGCTTATGGGTTCGTAATTTTAATCTTTTTAATCTATTGGGTTCTAAATTAATAATTTATACATATTCAATGAATTTTTTAAGACAAATACAGGATTCGAACCAAAGCTACTGGGTTCGGCCGAACCCAGTAGCTACACTCTAGCTCCGCCCCTGCTGAGAAGTATTAAGAGTAGAAGTGATCTGAATGTTCTCAAGATTGAGACACTTGAAATGGAGCTAAGTTTTATGTGAACCTTTTTCAAGTACCCTCAGGCTCTTTTGCCTGGTTCCTTCGTAGAAATCAGAAAGAAGGCCAAATTGATTGTGGAAATGCTTCACTCGGTTTTTGGTGGAATTTCCGGTGAATACAAAACTAGTCTTAATGTGGAAAGGCTTGTACCGGAGTTGCAGGATTTCAGTGAAGATAACAGTACTAGTTTAATATACAACTTTGAGCTGAATGATTCCTATATGTTCGAATATATGGATTACCTTGACCAGAATCTAAATGATGCACCGAAGTACTTTGTTCGTGTATTGTGAAAAATTGAGTTTACATATTAAAGTGATTGGAAGATGACGTGTCATGACACATAGACTGGTCAAAGAGTTATGATTAGCAAAGAGGCACGAATTGCAACAGATACGAGCAAAGGCATAAGAGGAGACACGAGCGGATACTCAAAAGATTCAATGCTCGTACCTATTTAAGTCCAAGAATCAAGGAGAATGAATCTGACAGCACAAGAGAGTACAGATACAGTATTTAATGAGTATTAATTACTAAAAACGTTAGAGAATCTGTATTAAAATACAATGATTATGTAACATAGCATTTAATGTCTTTAATTGTCTATAATGGCATTATTATGACAAAGGCAAAACGCATATTTCCAAAATAGCTATAAAAGGGAAAGAATGAGTCAATTATAAAAACACGAAAGACTATCTGAATACATTGGTTTACTTTATCTTCTTCTAATTATCTTATTGCTAGCCAAATTACTTTCTCTTATACATTTTTTGATTATCAATAACCCGAGTTCTTCTAAATTAAAGCTTTGACCAAAATTCTACTTTTTGGTTAAACAAATTGGTTCCGTTGCCGGGACTCTGATAATCTATTCTTTTTTAGTTTAAATTTCCTTGTTGCATCAACCATGTCGAATAGTAATGACAACATTCAAGGAAACCAACAACTTCAGGGAAATCTACAGGATAATCACACCCCGGTCCCTTCTCCACAAAGCTCTCCTCGGAGGTCTCGAGAAGGCACTCCTGATGGATCTCATGCAAATGGAAACACTCAATTTAAAAATGTTGAAGCTATCGATGAAGCTTTGCAAAAACTAATTGCTGAACAGATCAATAAAGCTCTTGAGGCTTTTGCTAGCCAGTTACCAGCTGCACCACCCACACCCACTCCAAATAACAACACTTTGGAGAACCTTCGCTCTGGACCTGTTAATTCGGGTAGTGGTGGAACCTCCAGTGAATCACAAGAGAGAGTACTGGGTAACTTAGTCAATTCTAATTTACAAAATTTAGTACTAGCATTGTAGAAACAACTCAAGGAGCAAAGTGACCGCATAGAGCAAATACCCGGGTGCCGCCCGTAATCAAAGGGATAGATATAGGTAAATATTCACAACAATCCTGGAAGTCAAGTGCTGCTCCCCTCCCAATTCCAAAGAAATTCAAAATGCCCGATATTCCAAAATACGGTGGAACAACTGATCTACGAGACCACGTGACTGCATTCACAACGGGCGTAAAATGCAACGACTTGACCAAATAGGAGATCGAATCAGTATTGGTCAAGAAATTCGGTGAAACACTCATTAAGGGTGCATTAATATGGTACTCTTTTACCCAAAAATTCTATAAATTCTTTTGTTGAGCTTGCAGATTCTTTCATCAAAGCACACTCGGGAGCTCAAAAAGTCGAAAAAAGAAAGGAAGACATTTTCAAAATCAAGCAAGGGGACTCAAAATTGCTTAGAGAGTTCGTGAACAGATTCCAACGTGAAAGAATGACATTACCGCGTGTATCTGACGATTGGGCAGCTATAGCCTTCACAAGTAATTTTAATGAAAAAAGCTCAGAAGCTACGAGGCGACTCAAGGAAAGTCTTCGTGAATTCCTAGCTACAACATGGAATGATGTTTAGAACAGGTATAGCACAAAGTTGAGGATAGAGAAAGATATTATCTCACGGTCTCAAAAAGAAGAAAAGGTAAGTTCGAGACGGGCGGAAATCGAAAAACGGTCTGGTAAAAACAGGTAATAACCATATATGGGACTAGCGGGAAAAGACTCACGGTCAAAACAGGACAATCAAAGGTACGATCATAGGCCGAGGAATAGAGAGTCAGGCTCGTCATCAAGATTTGGGAATGATCGAAACACGCGTGAGTCACGAGATGATGATAGAAACTTGAAGGCGAGGTTTGGCGGTTATAATTTCAATGTGAGCACTTCCGAAATCGTAGTTGTTTTGAGAAGCATGGGTGACAAAGTACGACAGCCAAAAGAGATGAGATCGAATCCAAACAGGCGCAATACACCCTACTTCCTAGAAAAACCCTTAAAGAGATTGATAAAGTCCAAAAGGACTTCATTTGGGGTAGTACGGTAGAAAAAAGGAAACTTCACTTGGTAAACTGGACCACTATATGCCAACCCAAAAACTATGGTGGATTGGGGGATCCATAATGCTCTCAATAAAAACCTTTGTACTCTTGCTAGCTTAAGCTGGAGACTCCTTACAAATGCTTTAATTCCTTGGGTAAAGCTTATCATCTCGTACTATTGCAATAGCTCATCTGCGAATAGATCCTCCTTCTTTTGGAAAAGCATTTGAAGAGGATGGGACATCTGCTCCAAAGGCATCACATGGTCCCATCACATCCATTCCAATCTTAATCTATGGAAGGCCAATTGGATACCAAATATTGGTAACTTAAGGAACCTAGTTACAGGCCCTCCTTCAGCCAAAGATATCTCCACCAAAATTAGAGATATCTTTGATGGTACCAATTGGAACCTAAATTGTTTAACCTTATCTCCCTCTCCTAATTTGTTAACTACCGTCTCCAAAACAAAAATTTGCCAAAAAGGCCTTCCTATTGACTTACCTATTTGGTCCATCACCACTAAAGGAGTCTTTACCACCACTTCTTGTTATACACTGCTAGAATCTCCAAAGAACTCTAACTCTGACTTTGAATGGATCTGGCATTTTGAGTGCCTCAATAAAATCAGATTTTTCCTACGGCAATGCCTTCATAGTCGAATCCCTTGCAGGAAGTACCTTTCACAGATTGGACTAAACATTGATTCTAATTGTCCCAGCTGCAAAAACCCTATTGAAGAGTCAATTAAACATATCTTCCTTGACTATAGAGCTGTCAGTAGTCTCCGGAGCGACCTGCAAGGGACTCACCCTATCAACAGAAGTGGGAAGCACTGGCTTCTCCAAATAAGGGACTTCAACCTTCCTATAAACCATAACTTTATAAACTGAAATAACTTCTTTCCATTCATCATCTGGCATATCTGAATTAATAGAAACAGTAATAACATCAACAACATTGCCAACCAAACAAGAGGTTCCCAAATCATGCAAAAGGCAGTGGAGTTTAAACTTTTTACGGAAAAATCCTCTATTAATCCTCCCAAATCCCTTATAAAAATCAACTGGTTCAAACCCCCTTGGGGGTGGTACAAACTGAATGTGGATGCCAGTTTTCATAGTTATAACAAAAATTGTGGTTTAGGCGGTGTTCTTAGAAATGCAACAGGTAGCTGGGTGGTTGGTTTTGCAAAACTAGCACATGCAAATGGCTCCCTAGCTGCTGAATTAAAAGCATTACGAGAAGGGCTAAGAACAACAAAGGAATGGAATCTCTTCCCACTTGAGATTGAGACAGATTGCTCAAAGGCTATCTAGGCAATACAAAATGGTAATAAATTATTTAACAAAACTGTTAATGATTGCAGGTCCTTAATGCACTAGCAGAGGGTTACTCTCCAACACACTTTCAGGCAAGGGAATAGGATTACCCACCAGCTAGCAAAAAGGGTCCTAGAAAGGGATAGCCAAGCTCAGGAATTGGCAGGAAGAAGTAAAGTAGTGAAGTCCACTAAAAAGTTCTTGTCGTACCACCTTTTGATGTAACAGATTTTGTTGAAAGTGACAAATTTGAATCTACTTGTCACGAAAACTTCTATGTAATGAAGCTTGTAATAGGCTAGCAAGCTTAGAAAACAAATGCATCCTCCGAGATGCAAGTCATGTCGACTATGTACTAGATGTTCCTTAGTTATTAATATATCTATTTCCTATTTGCTAAAAAAAAAGATCCAAAATAAATAATATCACATTATGTTAAGAGTATCTTAAAACTATTTTAGTCCAATAATTGTTATCATAGCTAATAATTTGGTGGGACAAGTATGGAAATTGCGGAGTGATGACTTGGGACGTGACTTTAGTACCTTTGTCCGTCTAAACTAGAAGAAGCTAGCATATGCGCTTTGCTGGCCATAACTACTCTGTTGACGTGGGTGACACACAATTAAATATCAAAATATTTTACTTATAAATTGTTGAATATTCCTAAAGGTGTGCGACTTTCTTAAAAAAACATATAAGCTTGATCCAAAATAGACAATATTACATTATATATTAAAAATATTTTTGAAGCTATTTTAGCGCAATAACTTTATTCTCTCCCCTTCAAAAGTATTTCAATTTGATTTTTGATTGTGTTTGCTTTTAAAAGTCATATCCTTCGATGCGAAAGAGCAAAACAAAGTTCTACATATCACATGGATGGAGTCCACTATTGCTTGACAAGTCCTTTCATTATTGCTTGATAAGTCCTTTCATGGATCCCATTTGCCCGTCTTAAAAAGCAAAAAGACATTCTTATTTATGTGGCACAATTTTTTAGTATATGCTAAAAATAATAGATTTTTATATTTAAAAATAATCTAATAATATAATTATATTTAGACCACAAATTTTAAACAAACAGCGCCATATAAATTAGGAGGTAAGAAGTGATATGTACCCTCCATCCATCATGGGCTCAAGCTCGCATTTTGCTTGGGCAAAGATCACTTTTAGCCCCCCGCCGAAATTATTTACTTTTGATAGCTGTAAAAGTATATACAAATTTGTATATTTTTTATATAACATACAATATTACAATATATATATATATATATATATATATATATATATATATATATATATATATATATATATATAATATGTATTACAGTTATTATTTTGTGAGAGATTATATAGTGTCATTTTCGCATTTTACTTTCCAAATTCAAATTAATTGAGTTCCAAAACAAGTACCGGATAACCCCAAAAACATAATGCTATAATTCAGAGCTCATATATAAACGTGTTGGACCAAACATTTTTTTTTTAAAATTCATTTATGAGGTTTTTAGGAAATTTTCAAGACAATTATTCATCCACTGAACCTAATATATATCTTGAGAGAGTGTGTGTAACTTGGAGATGTCTTCATTAGGTAATTTTCTCCTATAGCAACTGCTACTTTTTTCAGGTATTTCAATAACCTTTTTCTAAGAAAACTTAAAACGTTGTTATGGTTTCATTTGCAATCTACAAGTCCAGTTCTTATATTGCTAGAACAGCTACATGAATCCATTTAGCTTTTGGGTGTGTTTGGTATAAAGGAAAATGTTTTCCATGGAAAATATTTTTCAAAAGAATATTTTCTTGGAAAACAAATAGTAATCTTATTCATTTTTCAATGTTTGGTAAGCAAATTAAAGAAAATGACTTCTCAGGAGTATTCATAAATAATTTAGATATAATAAACATGAAGCCGTAAACTTTCAAACCAACAATCTTCCGAACCCACAAATTTCATAAACTTTCAAACCGCTAAACTTTCAAATCCGCAAAATTTCGAACCCGTAAACTTCCAAACACATAAACCTCCGAACTCATAATTTTGGAACTTGTAAAATTTTGAACCTTTAAACCGATAAATAAAAATATTAAAACTGAAAAATATATTTAAAAAATATTTTTTTTTAGGGGGAGAGGTGGGGGCTGGGCGGGGGGAGGGGTTGGGTTGGGGTGGAGTGGAGGGGGTAGTAGGGTGGGTGGTAACGGAAAAACTGAAATTTAAAAAAAAATGCCTTTTTTGGAGAGGGGGTGGGGTGGGTTGGTGAGGGTGGGGAAGGTTGAGAAAGAGTTTTGGAAAACAATTTCCCTTCTCTTGATAAGGAAAACATTTTCCTCCAATTGGAGGAAAATGAGTTCATAAGGAAAATGTTTTCCAAAACATTTAAGCCAACCAAACATGGGAAAATCGAAAAATATTTCCTGGAAAAAGTTTTCCTTTGTACCAAACACACCATTTGTCTGGGTAGTTATTACTTCTTCCATCCCAATTTATGTGACAGTATTTGACTGAGCATAAGTTTTAAAAAAAACTTTTGAAACTTATAGTTTAAAATAAAACTTAGATATTTATGTGGATATAAATCATCTCCTTACTAGTTACTTACCTTTTCGGAGCCTTGGAGCAACGGTCAAGTTGTTTCCTTTTGACCACAGGTTTGAACGATGGAATCAGCCAGTAATGTTTGCATCGGGGTAGGCTGCCTCCATCACATCCCCTTGGGCAAGGGTACACGTACCGTTATAGGTACAGGTTCAATTGAACCCATAACTTCCGATACGGAGTATAAATTTGTGTGTAAAAATTTATTAGAATTGTAGTAAATAGTAGAGATGAACCCATAACTTTACGATTATAATGAGTTCAATGCTAAAAGCCGAAAAGTTGAACCCATAGAATTTAAATCCTGAATCCGCCTTTGCCTTTGAGTGCAGCCTTTTCTCGGACCCTGCGTACACCCGAGATGCTTTGTGCATCGGGTTGTCTTTTTTTTTTCTAGTTACTTACCTTCTAAAAAAATGAAAGAAGGGAAGTTCGTATAATATATTCAATATCGCAAAAGATATGCGCAATATGGCAAAACCTAAGGGAAGTTTGTGAAATGTTTCATAATAAAAAATGTGCAGAACGTATATAATCTTTCACAAGCATTATAGCTTATGATATTAGTATTAAAAGGCATGAATAAAATTTCCTTTCTTAGTGAAGATTAATATGACAAGAGTCTGATGAATTTGCAGGAATTTGCTACTTCTTAAATTTATCTGCCGAAGATGGCACATAACGACATTGAGAATATGTTAGATTACCTGAGAAGTATTAAGAGTAGAAGTGATCTGAATGTTCTCAAGATTGAGACACTTTAAATGGAGCTAAGTTTGAGAACCTTTTTCAAGTACCCTCAGGCTCTTTTGCCTGGTTCCTTCGTAGAAATCAGAAAGAAGGCCAAATTGATTGTGGAAATGCTTCACTCGGTTTTTGGTGGAATTTCAGGTGAATACAAAACTAGTCTTAATGTGGAAAGGCTTGTATCGGAGTTGCAGGATTTCAGTGAAGATAACAGTACTAGTTTAATATACAACTTTGAGCTGAATGATTCCTATATGTTCGAATATATGGATTACCTTGACCAGAACCTAAATGATGCACCGAAGTACTTTGTTCGTGTATTGGGAAAAATTGAGTTTACATATTAAAGTGATTGGAAGATGACGTGTCATAGCACATAGACTGGTCAAAGAGTTATGATTAGCAAAATGGAACGAGTTGCAACAGATACGAGCAAAGGCATAAGAGGAGGCACGAGCGGATACTCAAAAGATTCAATATCCGTATCTATTTAAGTCAAGAATCAAGGAGAATGAATCTGACAGCACAAGAGAGTACAGATACAGTATTTAATGAGTATTAAATACTAAAAACGTTAGAGAATCTGTATTAAAATACAATGATTATGTAACGTAGCATTAATGTCTTTAATTGTCTATAATGGCCTTATTATGACAAAGGCAAAACGCATATTTCCAAGATAGCTATAAAAGGGAAAGAATGAGTCAATTGTAAAAACACGAAAGACTATCTGAATACATTGGTTTACTTTATCTTCTTCTAATTATCTTATTGCTAGCCAAATTACTTTCTCTTATACATTTTTTGATTATCTATAACCCGAGTTCTTCTAAATTAAAGTTTTGACTGAAATTCCACAACAATAGTGGAAGTCAAGTTTTGCTCCCCTCCCAATTCCAAAGAAATTTAAAATGCCCGATATTCCAAAATACGATGGAACAACTGATCCACGAGACCACGTGACTGCATTCACAACGGGCGTTAAAGGCAACGACTTGACCAAATAGGAGATCGAATCAGTATTGATCAAGAAATTCGGTGAAACACTCACTAAGGGTGCATTAATATGGTATTCTCTTTTACCCGAAAATTCTATAAATTCTTTTGCTGAGCTTGCAGATTCTTTCATCAAAGCACACTCGGGAGCTCAAAAAGTCAAAAAAGAATGGAAGACATTTTCAAAATCAAGCAAGGGGAATCAGAATTGCTTAGAGAGTTCGTGGACAGATTCCAACGTGAAAGAATGACATTACCGTGTGTACCTGACGATTGGGCAACTATAGCCTTCACAAGTAATTTGAATGAAAAAAGCTCAGAAGCTACGAGATGACTCAAGGAAAGTCTTCGTGAATTCCCAGGTACAACATGGAATGATGTTTAGAACAGGTATAGCACGAAGTTGAGGATAGAGGAAGATATTATCTCACGGTCTCAAAAAGAAGAAAAGGTAAGTTTGAGACGGGCGGAAATCGAAAAAAGGTCCGGTAAAAACAGGTACGAACCATATATGGGACCAGCGGGAAAAGACTCACGATCAAAATAGGACAATCAAAGGTACGATCATAGGTCAAGGAATAGAGAGTCAGGCTCGTCATCAAGATTTGGGAATGATCGAAACACGCGTGAGTCAAGAGATGATGATAGAAACTTGAAGGCAAGGTTTGGCGGTTATAATTTCAATGTGAGCACTTCCGAACTCGTAGCTGTTTTGAGAAGTATGGGTGACAAGGTACGATGGCCAAAAGAGATGAGATTGAACCCAAACAGGCGCAATCCTGATCATTGGTGCGAATTTCACAACGATCACGGGCATAAAACGGCAGACTGTAGGTTTTTACAAAGTGAAGTTGATCATTTATTAAAACAAGGTTATCTCGCCGAGTTATTCAGTGAGAAAGGTAAGCAAGCATACATGAAGAATAGGCAGGAGCCCCCTAAACCACCTTCTCCCAAAAGGACCGTCAACGTTATAAGTGGAGGTGAAGACATCAATGGTGTGACATACACAGCAGCCAATAAAATTTCCAAAGTCACAATTACCCAAGAGAAACGGGTGCGACATGTCTTAGAGGAAGAAAGCATTACGTTTGATGATGCAGATGTGGATGGCGTATTATCTCCTCATAACGATGCACTGGTAATATCTCTACTTGTATATGATACTAATGTAAAACAAGTTTTGATTGATCCAAGTAGCTCCGTGAACATTATTCTGTTAAGAGTATTACGTGAGATGCAAGTTGAAGATAAATTAATACCAAAGGCGCATACTCTATCTGGATTTGACAATTCCAATGTCGTGACAAAAGGAGAGGTAATGTTTACTACATTCGCAGAAGGAGTTGTCAAAGATATAAAGTTTCAGGTAGTAGATATGGAGATGGCTTACAATATGATCCTTGGGAGACCATGGATCCACGAAATGGATGTCATTCCGTCAACCTTGCATCAAGATAATAAATTTCCATCACCATGAGGAATATGTCAAATCCGTGGGGACCAACATACATCCAGGAACACCAACTCTATAGCGGATTCAAGCACGAGAAACGAAGAAAAATAGCAATTACAGAATCTAGTTGAGGGTACCCCAACACAAACCTCAATTGAACAAGGGCGAACAGATGTGGACTCAAGGCCAGATACCATTCAAGAACCAGAGGAAAACGAAAATATCAAGACAACAATTGAAGAACTAGAGGTTGTTGTGTTATTTGCACAATGGCCTGATAGCAAAGTCTACGTAGGGGCCAATCTAAGCCAGGACATGAAAGGTAAGTTGATTGAATTTTTGAAAACTAACGTTGATTGTTTTGCTTGGTCCCACTCTGATATGACAGGAATACCACCGGAGGTAATGACTCACAAATTAAGTGAAGACCCACCATATCCTCCTGTCAAACAAAAGAAGAGAAAGCAAGGAACTCTCAAAAATCAGGTGACTCAAGATGAGGTTCAAAAATTACTAAAGATTGGGTCTATTCGTAAGGTAAAGTATCTTAATTGGTTAGCCAATACTGTTGTGGTACCGAAGAAAAACGGTAAGTAGTAAGTTTGGTACATTACACAGACTTTAAAAAGCCTGTCCTAAAGATTCTTTTCCACTACCATATATAGATCAACTAATTGATGCTATTGCAGGACATGAATTATTAAGTTTTTTAGATGCGTATTCATGATACAATCAGATCAAAATGGATCCGATAGATGAAGAAAAAACTTCCTTTATAACTGACAGTGGGACTTACTATTATAAAGTAATGCCTTTTGGTCTCAAAAATGCTGGTGCAACATATCAAAGACTAGTGACTAAAATGTTTCAAGAACATTTGGGGAAAACTATGGAAGTCTATATAGACGACATGCTCGTCAAAACTCAACATTCAGGGGATCATATATCACACTTGTCTGATGCATTTTAGATTTTGCGAAAATTTAATATGAAATTAAATCCTGTGAAGTGTGCATTCGGTGTTGTATTAGGTAAGTTTTTAGGTTTTCTTGTATCTAACCGTGATATTGAAGTGAATCCCACACAGATTAAGGCCATTGAAGAAATCCCTAACATACTTACAAGTAAAAAAGAAGTGTAGAGGTTGACAGGAAGAATTGCAGCCTTGGGAGGTTTCATTTCTAAATTATCAGAAAAGTGCTTTAAATTCTTTTCAGCTCTTAAAAAGCAAAATCATTTCGAATGGAATGAGGAATGTCAACAGGCACTCAAAAATTTGAAGATATACTTATCAAATCCGCCACTGCTCGCAAAACCAAAGGTTGGGGAAATACTGCTCATCTACCTTGTCGTCTCAGAAGTAGCGGTAAGTGTTGTTTTAGTCCGAGAGGACCAAGGTAAACAATATTCGATCTATTATGTTAGCAAATCTTTATTAGATGCGAAAACGTGGTATCCTCAATTAGAAAAGCTTGCACTTGCATTAATCATGGCATCTAGAAAATTAAGGCCTTATTTTCAATGTCATCCTATTGTTGTAGTAACTACTTATCCATTACGCAATATATTACACAAGCATGAGTTGTCAGGTAGGTTAGCCAAGTGGGCTATAGAATTAAGTGAATATGATATCACATACCAACCTAGAACTACTATAAAATCTCAAGTGTTAGTTGATTTCATGACTAATTTTAGCCAAGGGGTGCAATTAGAAGCAGAAAAAGAATTGCAGGTGCTCAACGGAGCAAACCCAGGAATTTGGACCTTATTTGCTGATGGTTCATCTAACATAAAGGGTGCAGGCTTAGGGATCATTTTGGTACCACCTACGGGTGAAACCATTCGACAAGCCATTAAATGTCATTCTATAACTAACAATGAGGCAGAGTATGAGGCAGTGATTGCAGGTTTAGAACTGGCACGAGAACTTGGCATTAATCAGATTGTAATCAAGAGCGATTCGCAGCTCGTGGTTAACCAAATGTTGGGGACTTATACCTCCAGGGAAGCACGAATGCAATAGTATTTAGAGAAGGTACGGGATCTAATCAGGCAATTCCAAACCTGGAAGGTTACGCAATACCAAGAGATGAAAATGTTGAGGCGGATGCCTTAGCTAATCTCGCATCTGCAGCAGACGTGGCAAGCAATGAAAATGCTTCTGTAATACATTTGTTTCATTCAGTGCTCGTTCCAGATAAAAATGAGGTAAATTTTAATAACTTAACCTGGGATTGGAGGAACAAGATTGTAGCTTTTTTGCAGAATGGTATCGTTCCTGAAGACAAGAGGAAAGCTCACGCGCTTCGAAAAAAGGCTGCTCGATATTGCTTAAAGCAAGGCAATCTTTATCGGAAAATATTTGGTGGCCCCTTATCAAGATGCCTCGGACCTTCTTAGACATAATACATAATGAGAGAAATACACGACGGAAATTGTGGGAATCACGCAGGAGAAAGATCATTGGTAAGAACCCTAATCAGGGCAGGTTATTATTGGCCCAAAATGGAAGAAGAAGCGGAACGTTTCATGGATAAATGTGATAAATGCCAAAGGTACTATAATAATATGCATAAACCTGCAGAGTTGCTACATCCAGTCACTACACCGTGGCCGTTTATGAAATGAGGGATGGATATCGTGGGTCCACTACCACAAGCAAAAGGACAGGTAAAATTTTTGCTCGTATTCATTAACTATTTTAATAAATGGGTGGAAGCAGGAGCATTCAAACAGGTGCGTGAAAAAGAAGTTAAAGATTTCATTTGGCGGAATATCATATGCCGATTTGGTGTACCAAAGGAAATCGTATGCGACAATGTCCCTCAATTTATAGGCACGCAAATGACAGAGTTCTTTCAAAGTTGGAAGATCAAAAGAATTACATCCACACCTTATCATCCGGTGGGTAATGGGCAAGCTGAGTCAACAAACAAAATCATTATCAACAATTTAAAGAAACATTTAGAGGAGTCCAAAGGTAATTGGCCAGAAGTGTTACCTGGTGTTTTATGGGCATACCGCACAACAGCAAAAACAAGTACAGGAGAAACACCATTTTCATTGGTTTACGGAGCTGAAACTTTAATTCCAGTAAAGATAGGAGAGTCAAGTACAATATTTACACAAGCGTCAGAAGAGTCTAATAACGAAGAAATGCGCATAAATCTTGATCTACTTGAAGGAAAAAGGGAAGTTGCACCGATAAGAATGGCAGCACAAAAGCAGGTCATAGAACAATGCTACAACCGAAAAGCACGCCTAAGATTCTTCAAAATTGGGGACTTCGTGCTCAAAAAGGTTTTTCAGTCTATGAAGGCAGCTAATGCAGGGAAATTAAATCCAACATGGGAAGGACCCTATAGGATTCATGATATTGCAGGTAAAGGAGCATAGGAGCTAGAAACAATGGATGGCAAAATACTACCTTCACATTGCATTGTTGTTCACCTGAAGAAATACTATTTCTAAGAGATACCCACGGTTAGGTTTCCGTATTTTAAAATTTAATTTTTGAATTGTTAAATTTTACTAACGATTTTAGATGATAGGCAAAAAGCTAGCATGTACTAAATGATGAGTCACGACCTGCAAGGCACGTGGAATATATTAAAATTCCCGATCTAGGGTTAAAATTATTCTGATAGAAATTCAAATGGGCTAAGCAGTCTTCATCTATAATCGCACCTCCGAGTCTCGTATGTTTTCACTTTTCAGGGAAAAGACCCAATGAGAGGAACAATCAAGTGCTCGAGGCTTCATACTTCAATGCTCAAACACTTGGGGGACTATATAATATACACAGGCATGTGTATAAAGAAGGCAAAAAAGATTGGAAAATAATCAAAGATCAAGCCCGAAAAGTTCACTCAATGAATGAGTCAAGTACAGAGCAAAGTCACGAGCTAATCCTAAAGAAAGGCCTTACCATAGCTAGGGTAAAGGCAATGTACTGAAACGGGTTATAAATAAAAACCTCATGTTTATTTTTATTTTTTAAATCTGTTATAAGAAAAAGAGTTACGAGAAAGTTATAGATGTAATTCAAATACATGTAAAGTGTTATTCAAAACTAGACAAAGTTCAAATAAAAACTTGTCAAAGTTATTTCAAGAAACATGTGTATTCCTATTTCTTTTATGGTATATTAACACCGTTATGAAGTTGAGACGTCTTCTTCATTAAGTGTCGAATATAAAAAGGCCCTCTTTTATAAAATTCATGATTAATTTAAATATTCATGAAGTTAACAGAAACATTTTTTGAAGAGTAAAAATGCAAGTTATTCAGTAAGTCCTTAGAAATAAAAGCAAGAATAAACAAAACAGAAGTTCAAATAGTAATGAAAAACTTCTTAATATTAAAAAGCTTAGACTAAGTATGAACTTAGTCGTAAACTGAAAATTGTTTATACATATTGCCCCATAAAAGGTCTGGGGACTTAAGTTTCCAAAATAAACCCTCAAATGAGACCAAGGGTTTTAACTACAATTTTCCAAAAAGAAAAAAAGAGACACAAAGGAATTCAAACAACTTAAATTTGTCACTGAGAAGATGAAGGAACTGAAGCAGGTACATCAACAGCAGTGGGTTCAACTTGGCTTGAAGTAGTGAGGATACCCGTATCATCTTCAACATTTGCGGAAGCTTCGACCACGGGAGAAGGAAAATCTTGGTTCTGTTGAGTCTTCTCAATAGTTTCATTGATCTTAGCTAACTCAGATTCCAAGTTAAAATTCTCTTGGCTAGCTTCAACAAGGGTATCACGGCGAGAATTAAAAAACGCCCAACTCACTTCAATGGCAGACTTATCTTCAAGGATCTCATAATCTCTTTCCCAGTCAGCGATTTCGTTCTTTAGCTTTTCATTTTCAGCCAAGGCAGATTCATAAGAAGCTTGAAGAGAGGCATGGGAATTTTCTAAGGAACAAACCCTATCAGAAGAAACCCGGAGGTCTTCTTGGGCTTGAGTCAAATTCTGCACGAGTTCACCAGCATAGGCTTCTTTTGCATCCAAGAGAGCCTTCAACTCTCTAATATCTTAACTTGCCTTGGAAAGCTTCTCGGAAAAAGAAGTTTCAAGACGAGCCTTTTCCTTGCCTGCTTGACTGGAGGAAGCCTTTTCAACTGCCAATTCTGAAGTCAAAGCCCGCACCTGCTGCTCCAAGTTACTTTTGCTTTCTTCTAAGTACTCCACATCTATTTGAAGACTTTCATATTGTTCCTTCCAATTATATGCCTCCAATTGGTAATCACGCACTAACTGCTTTGAGAGGGTAACCCTTTTCATCATTTCCGTGCCGATGAGATTGGCCTAAAAAGGGGGAAAGGGAAGGAAATGAGAATCCCAAAGATAGAAAAATGACAAAGTAAAAGTTAGAAAAAAGGAATACCTTTAAAGAAACATGCACAATGTCATTCATCAAAGTCAAAGAACTATGGCTCTCTAGCTTGGTTCTCTCAACAGGACAAATCAAAGGCTTTAGCCACACATTTGCTTGACCCGAATTCCTTAAAAGATTGCCCTCAGTGGGGACTTCAATAATCACTTGCCTCATAGCACCACTCCTACTTGAGGAGCCAACCTTTGCACGGTGAGCAGGTAGAGGAGGAATTGTCGAAAGAGGAATATTAGAAGTAGTAAAAACAGCCTGGGGAGGAACGGAAACAGCCATAATCGGCAAAGTAGGAGTCACAGGCATGGAAGGAGAAAAAGAAGCCAAGGGAGCTTCATCAGAAACGGGACCTAAACTTTCACTACCAAACCCGCGGTCAAAACGCTGCTCAACAGAATCATAAGCAGCAGCGAGAGCATCATCAACATCATTAGGGATCACTACCAGGGCTTCAACAGATTTGGTAAGAGGAATAGAACGGCGGGGGGATGCTTCTGCTTCATCATCGGAAATAATGCATCTACGAGCCCGTGGCCTTGTTACCAAGGAACCCCCGTCTTCCTCTTCTTCGGAATCTTGGTCATCAACGATTTTTCTTTTCTATGAAGAGCCCAGAATTATTTCTTGAGCCCTTTCCAAAGAGATACGAGAAGCCACAACCGCCTCAGCAATAACTCCTCGAATAGAAAATCCTGATAGAAAGAAGGATTGAGATAAGTTCAGGAAAAAACAATATGTAAAATAAAATAAAAGCTCTTACCATGAGTTTTTACTTTCCAACCAAAACGTTGGGAAAGGGTCTTCCAAGATCTACCATCCATTTGTGCAATACTCAACAGCTTTACTACCCAATCACGGAAATTGGAAACATCTTCCACAACTCCCATGGTTGCTAGAAAAGAAAAGTAAAATTAGAAAAATCAACAAAATTGAAGAAAAAGGTACGAGAAAGTTAGAAGACTCATGTGCAAAATTCCACTTCTCAGGGAAGGGAACGTTCTCATCACCCACTAAACCAACAGTGGGGGCAGCAACAAACCTGACATACCAGCCACGGTCTTTGTCATCTTCAAGGCTAACTAGAACGCTTTTGCTCCTGGCTACTAGTGTAAAAATACCATTGCGAAAGAGTCTAGGGGAGTAAAGATGAATTAGATGTGGGAAAGTAAAAGGCACACGGGCTATGTTGGTCAAATGCCTCAAACAAGCAACAATCCTCCATATTATTGGGCCAATTTGACCTAAGCAAATATTAAAGAAACGACAGAACTCGAGAATAACAGGATCAATAGCAGGTTTGAATCCTAATGTTAAAGGGTACGTATAGACAAAGGAAAATCCGGTTAAGTAAGAGGTAATTCTTTGATTCGGATTGGGAATAATGATAGGAAAGTCATGAATCCGATGGCAGTCTCTACGAACTAAAGAAATCAAACCTTCAGTGATTTGAATGGGATAGATATCAGCATGATCCAAAGAAGATACTTGATTTCTAAGAGATTCTCTGTCATTATAGAAAGATAGTTCCACAGGAACTATCTTCTTTACTAGAGTTTCACGAAGAGGTTCAGAAGATTCCTTACCTCTAGAAGAAGATCTGTGTGAAAGAGAACCTCTAGTTCTAGAAGAAGGGTTAGAATTAGGCGAAGGAAGAGAAAAACCACGCAAGGATGAAGATCCTAAATTACGAAGCCTACCTCCTCTTCTGCTCCTACTGGGGGCATTAGGGAAGTTTTCAACTATGGGGGCCCTTCTAGGGTTAGAGTTTGATGAAGACATGATAGTACGAGGAAGAAACAAACAAACATTCAAGAACTGAATATTTTGAGAACTTTATGTGATAAAGACAAAGAAGAAAACTATATTTATACTGCGAAGCAACCATCAAAGGAAAAGGTGCAATGATGGAAAAGTCATAATGAGAACTGACGCTTCGTGATTAGTGAAGCCATGAAAAAGCCCTAAAAAGCGCTGCAAAGTTGCAGAACCAGTAAAAGGGGTGCCACGTGTGAAGAGCATTAAATGGAAGTGACAAATGAAGCGTTGATTCTGCTATAGCATTAATGGTGACAAAAATTCCCGTTTTAATGAATTCCACTTCCCAAATATTCAATTGATGAATAAATGGCAAGTGGGGGACTATCTGTATTAGGAAAAATTGAGTTTACATATTAAAGTGATTGGAAGATGGCATGTCATGACACATAGACTGGTCAAAGAGTTATAATTAGCAAAGACGCATGAGTTGCAACAGATACGAGCAAAGGCATAAGAGGAGGCACGAGCGGATACTCAAAAGATTCAACGCCCATACCTATTTAAGTCCAAGAATCAAGGAGAATGAATCTGACAACACAAGAGAGTACAGATACAGTATTTAATGAGCATTAAATACTAAAAACATTAGAGAATCTGTATTAAAATATAGTGATTATGTAACGTAGCATTTAATATCTTTAATTGTCTATAATGGCCTTATTATGACAAAAACAAAATGCATATTTCCAAGATAGCTATAAAAGGGAAAGAATGGGTCAATTGTAAAAACACGAAAGACTATCTGAATACATTGGTTTACTTTATCTTCTTCTAATTATCTTATTGCTAGCCAAATTACTTTCTCTTATACATTTTTTGATTATCAGTAACCCGAGTTCTTCTAAATTAAAGCTTTGACCGAAATTCCACTTTTTGGTTAAACAGTTCGATCTATCACTTTTTTGCGGAAAAAATCAATATCCTGCAGAAAACAGATAGATACTTAAGGCAAGTCAAAGTCATTCAAAAGGTTTGTAAGATACTTATATAGTGCAGAGATAAATGGTTATGTTGACCGTGAGAAGCTAGAAGGTATGCAGGCCCGAATACAGTTCATGGCTCACAATGTGGGACAATTTTGTCTTGCTATTTGAGTTAAAGAGGATGGAGATGATACATCTAATATCGAGAGTAAGCTTCCTTTTCTACTATGTTTGGTTGTGATAGTGGAGCTTGAAATGAAAAAGATTTTTCTCTATGAACTAAAGCACGTCAAAGTTTACTCAATCAAGAACTTTCAAGGACAAGAAATTACCAAAAGGATTTTCCTATCAACTCCATTGTCTTCTGGTGTATCTTAGAGATAAAAATCTTGATAACTTTCCCATTATTGTCTCTGCTCGAAACATTGATGTGGAAATAAAGTTCTTGTTAGTTTTTCTCGGCGATATACCAAATCATGTTATTAATGGTAATAGGTTGAATGAAGTCTTAGAAAAGGTTGGAGTTCTTGTGGGCGACGTACTTAATGTAATTCAAATGCAGCTTCTTTCAGGATCAACAATCAAAGATGATGCAAGCAATATTGATCTTGGCATGATACAGATATTAGAGAAAATTGATGATCTAAAGGCACAAGTGGAAGAGAGGTACTACAGATTCACTATATACAGGCCATCTCAGTTTCCGACAGTTGGTGGATTGAGCTTTTTAGATTCGTTCCTAAGGAAATTGAATGGGATGTTGAAAACTAAAACATGTTTAGATTTCATGTTGAAGCCTCATATTGTCATTTTAGAGAAAGAGCTCTCATATCTAACATATGTTTTCAGAGATGTTGTCAAGGTGCATCATGAACATGAAATTCTTAAAGATCTTCAGAGGCGTACTATCAATTTGGCATATGAAGCTGAGGTTGTCGTTGACTCTATTCTTGTTCAGTGTAATACTCTTTGGTATCTTTTTTGCCCACTTCCTACAATTTTAAAAGCGATCAAGCATATTAGTGCGGAGGTGACCAGGATGTGGTCGGATAACCATGTTCTAAAGCTCTGCTCTGTGGTAGAGCCATCTAAAAATATGCCAACTCAACATAGCAATCTTATGAATGATGGGGAGATAGTTGGTTTTGAGAATGAAACGAAAAGAATAATTCAGTATCTGACACGAGGGACAAATAAGCTAGATGTCATCCCAATTGTTGGGATGGGTGGATAAGGTAAAACAACTTGTGCTAGAAAGTTGTACAATAATGACATCATTGTTTATTATTTTGATGTTCGAGCATGGTGCGTCATTTCCCAAACATATAGCCGGCGAGAGCCATTACAAGAGATTTTCAGTCAAGTTACTGGTTCCAAGTGTTGCGGATGCCAAATGTATATAGTGTGAATAAGTCACAACTACTATACCAAAAATTATGACAACCACCAAATAATAAATAAGACAATAAAGCAATAATAAAGGGAACACCAGAATTTACGAGGTTCGGCTAATTTTGCCTACTCCTCCGACACAGCCAATATTTTATTCCACTCCAAAGTTCAAGTGAAATAATACTAAAGTGAGAAGATACAAATGCCTTAAACAGATGAGAAGGCAAATGAGAGGTGTATTTAAATCCTAAACATTAGGCCTTCTTTTATAGGGAAAATTTCCCAACCAAATGGCTAACCCACCGATGTGGGACTTTGCCAAATTCAAAAAATCTCCACCTTGGCAAAATTCCACATCTTCAATCTTCTCTCAATAACAAATTTTGGTTGTATCTTCATCTTCAATCTTCAGTGTTCAACAATGTTGATCAAATCCAAACAATGTTGAAACTTGACCGCAGTCACCACTTTTGTCAGTATATCAGCAGGATTCTCTGTAGTATGAATTTTCTTCATCGTGACTCCACCTTCTTCTATGATTTCTCGTACAAAATGATACCGAACATCAATGTGCTTCGTCCTTGCATGATAAACTTGGTTCTTCGCTAATTGAATAGCACTTTGACTATCACAAAAAATTGTGATACCTTTTTGTTCAACACCAAGCTCCTTTAACAATCCTTGAAGCCAAATTGCCTCTTTCACAGCCTCTGTAATAGCCATGTACTCTGCCTCTGTTGTAGACAAAGCAACTGTTGACTGCAAAGTAGACTTCCAACTAACTGGTGCCTTTGCAAAAGTAAACACATAACCAGTAGTTGATCTTCGTTTGTCCATATCACCCGCAAAATCTGAGTCACAGTATCCAACTACAAACTGATTATCTTCCTGCTCAAAAACTAACCCGACATCTACAGTATTATGAATATACTGTAGAATCCACTTCACAGCTTGCCAATGCTTCTTCTTTGGATTGTGCATATATCTGCTAATAACTCCAACAGCTTGTGAAATGTCAGGCCTTGTGCAAACCATTGCATACATCAAGCTACCAACAGCATTTGCGTATGGTACCTTTGACATATACTCTCGTTCAGCTTCATCCATTGGCGACATAGTAGTACTTAGCTTAAAATGGGGAGCAAGTGGAGTACTAACTGGCTTAGTCTTGTCATCTATGCCAAAACGTTGTAGTACTCTCTTCAAATATTCTTTCTGAGATAAACAGAGTTTCTTTGAACGTCTATCTCTAATTATCTCCATGCCAAGAATTTTCTTTGCCTCACCCAGATCCTTCATCTCGAACTCCTTCTTCAGTTGAATCTTCAACTTATCAATTTCTTCCGAATTCTTGGAAGCTATCAACATATCATCAACATATAGGAGAAGATATACAAAGGAACCATCTTTAAGCTTGTGCAAATACACACAATGATCGTATTTGCTTCTCTTGTACCCTTGCCGCAACATAAACTCGTCAAATCGCTTGTACCATTGTCTAGAAGATTGTTTCAATCCGTACAATGATTTTTCAAGTTTGCACACCATATTTTCTTTTCCAGCAACTTTGAATCCTTCTAGCTGAGTCATGTAGATTTCCTCCTCCAAGTTTCCATGTAAAAACGCAGTTTTTACATCCATCTGAACTAGTTCCAAATCCAATTGTGCTACCAAAGCCAACATAATTCTAATGGAGGAATGTTTTACAACTGGAGAAAACACTTCATTGTAATCAATTCCCTCCTTTTGAGCATATCCTTTGGCCACCAATCTTGCTTTGTAGCGAACATCTACTTGGTTAGGAAATCCTTCCTTCTTTGCAAATACCCATTTGCACCCAATTGCTTTCTTTCCCTTCGGGAGATTGGCCAATCTCCATATATGATTCTGATGAAGGGACTGTATTTCATCATTCATGGCAATCCTCCACTTATCTTCTTCTGAACTTTGGACAACGTCTTTATAAGTGGTAGGAACATCATCAGCTACAATTGAGGTTGCACAAGCAACCGTCTCTATGAGACGAACAGGTTTCGTTATTGTTCTTTTTGGCCTGCTGGTTGCTATTGATTCAAGTTGTTGTTGAGGTTCCTGAGTTGGAATCTCCTCTATTGGCTCTTCTTCCAGAGGGTAATCTTCATTTGTTTCCTCATCTGCTTCTTGTGTAGGAAAAATAAATTTTCCCTCAAACTCCACCTGCTTAGAAGCACCTTTATTTTGTTTGGTGTCTTCTGTTACCTTATTTACCATAGCAGATTCATCAAAGGTAACATCTCTGCTGAATATTACTTTCTTTGTCATAGGACACCATAAGCGATATCCTTTGACTCCAGAAGTAATTCCCATAAAAATAGCCTTCTTTGCCCTTGGATCCAATTTTGACTCCGTCACATGATAATATGCAGTTGAGCCAAACACGTGCAAAGAGTTATAATCTACAGCAGGTTTTCCGTACCATTTTTCAAATGGTGTCTTGCCATCAATAGCAGCAGATGGTAGACGATTAATGAGGTGGCATGCATATGTAATTGCCTCAGCCCAAAATTCTTTGCCCAAGCCAGCATTGGACAACATACACCGTACCTTCTCCAGCAAGGTCCGGTTCATATGTTCTGCCACTCCATTCTGTTGTGGTGTATGTCTAACAGTGAAGTGTCGGACGATGCCATCATTTTCACAGACCTTATTGAAATGATCATTTTTGTATTCACCTCCATTGTCTGTGCGAATACACTTGATCCTCCTGCCTGTCTGATTCTCCACCATCGTCTTCCATTTGAGAAAAATTCCCAACACTTCATCTTTGCTCTTCATTGTATACACCCATACTCTTCGGGAAAAATCATCAACAAAGGTTACAAAATAGTGCTTCCCACCCAATGAAGGTGTTTTGGAAGGACCCCAAACATCAGAGTGTACATAATCCAAAATGTCTTTAGTATTATGGATCGCTGTACTAAATTTAACCCTTGTCTGTTTCCCTTTAACACAATGCTCACAAAACTCCAAGTTGCAAGCCTTGACTCCTTCTAACAATCCTTGATCTGATAGAGTTTTCAAGGATTTTCCTCCAGCATGTCCCAAGCGCATGTGCCATAGCTTGGTTGCTTCTGCCTCTTTGTCATCACTGGATGTCACTGTCGCTGTCCCAATAACTGTACTGCCACAATAGCGGTACATATTATTATTCTTCCGATTAGCCTTCATTACCACTAGTGCACCGGAACATACTCTCATCACTCCATTTTCTGCAATGATTTTAAACCCTTTTGATTCCAGGGCTCCCACAGAGATGAGATTCTTCTTCAAATCCGGTACATATCGAACATCTGTTAATGTTCTGATCATTCCATCATGGTTCCTTAATCGTATTGAACCAATGCCATATGAGGTAAGAGGGCTGTTATCCGCTGTGTGGACGACTCCATATTCTCCTTCTTGAAATTCCACGAACTAGTCCCTGTTGGGACACATATGATAGCTACAAGCCGAGTCCATCAACCATACGTCTGATGATGTTGATGACTCTGTTGTAACTAATGAGAAATCTGAATCATCACAATCAGCTACATTTGAATCCATAATGGCCTTTCCATTGTTATGTTTGACCTTATTCTTCAACTTCGGACAGTCTTTCTTCCAGTGCCCTTTTTCTCGACAAAAGGCACATTCATCTTTGCTGGGTCTGGATCTTGACTTGGATCTTCCCTTCTTTGTCCTCGTTTGACTTTGAGGACGACCCCTCACAAATAGTGCTTCTCCTTCTCCGCCCTTCTGTTTTTCTCGCTTTCTTTGTTCATAGCTGTACAAAGCCGAACAAACTTCTCTGAGAGAAACTTCGTCATTTCCATGGAGTAGAGTAGTTTCAAGGTGCTCGTACTCATCAGGAAGTGACGCCAACAACATCAAGGTCAAGTCACCATCATCATAAGTTGTATCCATATTTTGCAAATCTGTGACCAACTTATTGAAACTGGTGATATGTTCATTCATCGTGGTACCAGGAACATAGGTGAAGTGAAACAGTCTCTTCTTCATGTACAATTTATTTTGACTATTTTTCTTCAAAAATTTATCCTCCAGTGCTTTCCATAATTTACTTGCAGAAGTTTCCTTTGTGTATGGATATTTCTGCTCTCTAGCAAGGAAGGATCGAATGGTACCGCAAGCAACACGGTTGAGAATCTTCCAATCTTCTTCTCCAATAACATCTAGTTTCTTTTCTTCAATGGCCAGATTTAGCCCTTGTTGAAAAAGGACATCTAGAACCTCGCCTTGCCACATCCCAAAATGCCCGAACCCGTCAAAAATTTCTACCGCAAATTTCGCATTTGACACAATTCTTGTCATAAGCGAAGATGCCAATGATGACGTATTGTTGACACTTGATGTAGATTCTTCTTGTTTATTGTCTCCCATATTTGACACAAATATTATTTAATAGCTGACGACACAAATCAAGATTATTCCTTTCTGATGTAGAAGATCAGACTAAGCTGCAACCACAGAGCATACTCAGACAGAACCTTGACTCAGTTACCAAGATAAATCTTTTCTGATGTGGAAGATCAGACTATGCTGCAACCACAGAGCATACTTAGACAGTACCTTGGCTCTGATACCAATTGTTGCGGAAGCCAAATGTATATAGTGTGAATAAGTCACAACTACTATACCAAAAATTATGACAACCACCAAATAATAAATAAGACAATAAAGCAATAATAAAGGGAACACCAGAATTTACGAGGTTCGGCTAATTTTGCCTACTCCTCGGACACAGCCAGTATTTTATTCCACTCCAAAGTTCAAGTGAAATAATACTAAAGAGAGAAGATACAAATGCCTTAAACAGATGAGAAGGCAAATGAGAGGTGTATTTAAATCCTAAACATTAGGCCTTCTTTTATAGGGAAAATTTCCCAACCAAATGACTAACCCACCGATGTGGGACTTTGCCAAATTCAACACCAAGGACAAGGAAGATAAGGATGACATCCTTGCAGACAAGTTGAGGAAAAGCCTAATGGGAAAGAGATATCTCATTGTCTTGGATGATATGTGGGATTTTATGGCATGGGATGACTTAAGCCTTTGTTTCCCTGATGTTGTAAATAAAAGCAGAATTATAGTAACAACTCGTCTTGAGAAAGTGGGTGAACATGTCAAACGCCATACTGATCTTTATTTCCTTCCATTCCTCACACCCCGAAGAGAGTAGGGAATTGTTGCAGAAAAAAGTGTTTCAAAACAAAGCTTTCCCACCTGAACTACACGATGTGAGCCTAGATGTTGTAAGAAGATGCAAAGGATTGCCCCTAGTGGTTGCCTTGGTAGCTGGAATTATCAAAAAAAAGAAAATGGAAAGATCTTGTTGGCATGAGGTTAAAAAAGCTGTATTTTCCTATCTTGACTGTGAGTTTGAAGACTATAGTCGGGCAACTATGCAGTTAAGTTATGATAACTTACCCGACTATTTAAGACCTTGCCTTCTCTACATGGGGATGTTTCCAGAGGACGAAAGGATTCCAGTGTCTAAATTGATATGTTTATGGATAGCGGAAGGCTTTGTGCAGGACGTTGAATCTGGGAGATTAATGGAAGAGACAGCTGAAGGTTACTTGATGGATCTCACTAGCAGTAACGTGGTAATGGTTTCAAGGACAAGATATAACGATAAAGTCAAATACTGCCAGGTTCATGATGCAGTGCTTCACTTTTGCTTGGAGAGGAGTAGAGAAGAAAAGTTTATGTTGGCAGTGAGGGGGAACATTCAACCTTCCGATTTGAAGGAAAGTCGAGTGAGCTTCAGTTTCAGTAATGATCTTTCCAAGTTTGCATCCAAAATGCGGAAGCCTTTCCACCAACACTTGAAGTCACTGATAACCACCAATAGAGGAGAATCTTTATATTGGAATCCCTTCAGTCAGGTTATTAATTTGATGAGGCTTCTTAAGGTCTTCGATTTGAGTTCCCATAAATTGGGTCGTTTGTCGTTAGCTACGATGAAACCACTAATTCACCTGAAGTACGTCATACTTTTCACAGATAAATTCGATTTTAATGGAAAATCACATCTGCCCCATCTAGAAACTTCAATTCTCAAGTGTTTAATGCGTACGCGGTTATCTGCGAACTTTTGGAAAATGAAAAAATTAAGGCATGTAGAATTTACTAAAGCTTGTTTTTTTTTGGGGAAAGCAGATCTTTGAAGAATCCTCTAAGTTGGAAAATTTGAGGATATTAAGGGGTGTTGAATTTACACTCGATGCTGATTGCTTGAATGTTTTAGTACAGAGGTGTCCTAATCTTCAAGAACTTGAAATCTATTTTTTGAGAAATAATTCCCTGTTGTACCCAAGTTACACTTGCCTTCAAATGTAAAGAAATTGTTACTATGCGGGACTCGGATAGAAAGCACGATTTTTTTCATTGCGGGACTATTAAGTCTGGAGTATCTCGAATTAAGGGATCCGTATTTTATTCATTCCGGAGAGTGGTGCCTTGGAGATATCACGTTCCATAAACTTAGGGTGTGGAAACTTGTGAACTTAGGTATCTCAAGGTGGGATACGTCAGAGGAATCTTTTCCCCAGCTTGAAACACTTTTTATAAAAATGTCCAGGTATCTTGAGGAGATCCCCCTTAGCTTTGCAGATATTCCAACACTGAAACAGATTGAGTTGATGTGGTGCAGCAACAATAAATCTCTGGTGGCTTCAGCTGTGAGAATTAAGAAAGAAGTTGAAGAGAATGAAGGATGCGACCGTATTGACCTCATTACTGATGTAAGTAGAAGCAAACTCCAATGTGATTTTTAGTGTCTTAACGTGCATCTAATGTACAAACAATATGTTCAATACAGGATGTTTAATGAATGTTTCTGGCAACTGTGAGTCAAGCATGTGCTTGTCACAATAACATGGTATCGTTTTCAGTGTTCTAATGAATCAAGAAAACTTGTTTGGCATTTCTTTATTCAAAGAAATGATCTCCACTATTGGCTTGCATTCCCAGTTTGCGATCATGTGGAGTGTTTTCTTTCTCAGTTGTAAAACTGTTTGCATATTTCCTGTTCTGTTCTTCTTTGTTTCATTGTCGCAAAAGTTGTGTTGCTTTCAAGTAATTTCAACTATCATTGGTTTGTTGAATGACATGTTATTCCAGCCAAATAAATTGTTTGTCTTCGCTTAAGTGTTTATCTGCACGACTATATACATATATTCTTCATATACAGCTGCCATATATTATCACAGACTGTATTTTATCTAACTTAGTAGACTGCCCTATAAGAATGTAACTTCTGTAATCACTTCATTCTTCTGATTTAGCAATCCATGATATAGCAAATGGACCATTGATCTAAGATCTTTTACTATCTAACTCCACAGCTGGAACAATAAGTTTGTTCCACTGGGATGGTAAGAAATAAGAAGGTAAGGGGGCAGCACTCAGTGTTTCCTTGCTATTAATGGAAGTTCAAAGTAGATAGCATCAAGAAACAAGCCTATAAATTAAGAATACCGTCATCATAGAAAAAACACCAGAAATTATAGAGCTCTGCCAATGAAAATAACAGTATGAATAAAACAAACTTTTTGTATTAGTGAAAAATAGACTCGCCATGTGGGTCTATTAAATGACGACACGTGTCAGCAAAGTTTGGAGAAAAGTGAAGAATGACATGTAAAGATGATATGTGAAACACCCCCGGGACCGAACATACTGGTACCGTGCTTGTTAGCCTCGGAACTGATCATCATAAAATAGCTCGGATCACGTGCTGGAGAATATCTCATAATTACAAATGAGAAAGGAATCAATTAATCCTGGATTATATGGGATTTACCATCATTACACCATCAGTTACAAATCAATTATGTAACGTACAATAAATGCAATAAATGATTGTAACGGTTAGAACAAGGCAATCAATTACAAAATTGACTCAACAGGCACAAGATTGACTCAACAGGTACGAGATTAACTCAACAGGTATGGGATTGACTCAACAGGCACGGGATTGACTCATCGGTTACGAAATTAACTCATCAGTTATGGAATTAACTCATTAGTTACGGAATTAACTCATCAGTTACGGAATTCCAGCATTTACACAGTTGTTACAAGTCTTCCAAAAGTAATGGATGGATTGAGTAAATGCCCATAATGGGCCCATATTTCAAGGAGAATAGTTACTTAGATTTAGCCCTATAAATAGACATATTTTTACCACCATCAAGGGGGAATCTAATTTTCTTTTCTACAATTCTATACATTGTAATTCATAGCATCTTGCTCTCAAGTTAGCCATAGTTTAGCCCTTCAAGCTCTTTTCAGCTCATTATCCTATCAAGGATCATTCAATAAGAATTCTTTCTTCTCTAATTTATTTTTATTTTATCATATGTCATTGAATTTATTTTCCATTTCTCTATCATGTTGTATTAACGAAATTTTATATCTTTCGGATTGAATCGGTTGCTTGTGGCCCGTCATATAAAATTATTGATTTGACCTTGAAAACTATTTTTTAAGTTAAACAGTTTGGTTCCGTTACCGAGAACTCAAGCAAATTTGCTATTCATCCAAAGATAGTAACATTTTTTGTTAATATTCGCTTGTTTTCAGTTTAAACCTTCATGATGGCTAAAATTTGCCAATCAGCACAGTTGAGGACAACCAAATTGGAGATGGCTTTACCATGCAAAATAAAAAAGAAAGAATAGCCATGATATTGATAAGCAAGCAACAAGCAGAGAAAAATGGAGAATGTACATCAATATACTGGTACCGCAACTATTAGTACCAAAACTGATTATAACAGATCTGTACGAAACAGCTTCGGAACATGAAGTTCAGATACACCAGGTTCAAAACCAAGCCGAGGTGATTCCGAATCTGATTGAAGGAGTCAGAAGAATAGCGCCGGACCTTCCCGGAACTGAGGAGTAAAATTTACATTCGATATAATACAAAGCTCCGAATATAGGAAGACACATTCATTCAATTGAAAGTCAAAAAGTGGTCCGGAGATCAAGCGGATGTGATTCTTGGGTGATCCGAATCTAAACGCAAAAATCTAAAAAACAGGTCCGAGCAAAGAGATACGAGATTTTCTTCACGGGCTGAAAAAGATCTGGATATGCCCGAACGGGTAAGGAATTACCTTGCTAAATTGTAAAATTTCAGAGGAGAAGAATAAAGATTAGGAAGAACATGGGTAAAACACCCACGAGATTGCTTATAAATATACCACAACTAACAATTAAAAAAGAAGAGATAGTTGTGGGATGGAATAGACCACGAGGAAGGAAGGTTCATTAATAACCTTGGACAATTATACAAATATTTTCGGAAGCAATCATTGAGCCGAAGGCATCAGAAGCCACGAGGTCAAATGCTGAAGAATTAGAAATTATCATTGACTTCTCAAATAGGAAGGTTTACGTTGGTCGAGACTCGACACCGAATTTAAAGGTAAGCTGATTAAACTTTTACATGCTAACAAAAATTGTTTTGCTTGCCTCCATGCTAACATAACAGTTGTACCACCGGTGGTAAAGGTTTATATGCTCAATATTGACCCGCGGTATAATCAGGTCAAGCAAAAGAAGAAACTAGAGTTAAATAATAAAAGATAAAGTTGCAAAACTTTGAAAGATCGGTTTAGTCCGAAAAGTCAAATCATTCGAACTTGCTAGCTAACAACAACGCATCATTACTTTCACAATTCCGAGGAGAAAGATGATTGACGATTCACCAAATTGTCTCGGATGTCTCGGTAAATGCAATTTTAATTCAAGAAGATAAAGGTACACATTCTCCTATCTATTATAAAATGCTCTTAGATACAGAAACTACATATCTACATTTTGATAAGTTGGCATTAATTGTAACTGCCCTAAATCCAAGGCTTTATTTTCAATGCATTCAATTCTCGTAGTCACTATATTTTCATTACGTAATATTTTGCATAAACATGAACTGTCAGGAAGGCTAGCTAAATGAGTAGTCGAACCAAGTGAATATGATATTATTTATCAGCCACGTACGACTATAAAATCACAAATTTAGTAGATTTTATGATTAATCTTAGCTCGAACATATTACTCGAAGCTAAAAAAATAAAAAATAAAAATAGTACATGTTATTTCTAGGATAATTCTTGGGATATGGACCTTCTATACAATTAGGTCCACAAGTACTAAACTTCCCGAGTTAGGGATAATGCTTAATGCCTATCAGGAAAAGTAGTTAGATAATTCATAAAAGTTATTTTATTACTAACAACAAAGTCGAGTATGAAGCATATGATACAGAGCTTGAATTAGCTGGGGGACTCAGAGAAAAAATATTGATTTAACGATTAATCAAATCCAAGAAAACTATGCAGCCCAAGAAAATCGAGCCAGATGTGCTAGTCTCGGATCTACTGCTGATATCATTGACTCCGAAAGTAACTCCAGGTTCTTATTGAGAAATATCGTTTTGGGATCAAACAGTCTCGGGATCGAGCCATCTTTTATTTAGGCGATCCCTGATCTATTATCAATTAGAATGAAAATGAGGTAAGCCTGAATTTAATTTGGAATTGGCATAATAAATTCTTTATTACTTGCAGAATGGGACTTTACCCAAAGACAAGCATGCTCTCGATAACTCTCAGTGCATCTCATCTCGTACTGCCTGCCTTGTTGAAGGAGAATTATATTTGAGAATATTTAAGGCTCCAGAAGCTAAAATGTCACATGGACCAAACAAACAAAATATATGATGCGAGAAATTATAAAGAAAGCAGTGAAAATTACTCCGGTAATAAGGCTTTAGATCAAAAACTCATCAAAGTCAGTATGAATAGCTCAAATCAAGATATGGCATGATCCTCGACAATATTTTGGAACCTCCGTAGTTCCCGGCCAGAGTACAAAATATTTGATAAAAAGAGCTTCGGTACCGTCCCTATGTTGGAACTGGACCATCTGAAAGTCCATCAATATCGAAATTAACTATCCTACCGGGGACTATTAGACCGCGGATTGTCAAATTATGATCCCAGTGTTTGAGTTCTCATACCTCAAAACTCAAACACTAGGGAGATTAGTTATACTTGAAGATTAGTCAATTTTACCTGACATTATTTACCAGCTCAACTCAGTTAGTTGTATTACTCATATCAAGCATAAACACTTCAAACAGTGTTGAATGAGTTCTTCAAAAATACATATACTACACGTACACAAAAAGGATCAAGAACTTCATGTCAGAGTCAAGAATCCCACGATAAAAACGAGAGTTTTACATCCAAGTCAAGATAAATGTATGCAAATAAGCCACCAGAATAAAATTCACTTTGAACAAACACGTGACTTATATTCAGTCCAACAATGACCATTCAAGTTAAATATATAACCCTTTCTTAATGGCTAATTGTATTATGACTCGGATCAATTATCCCGTAAATATAAATAAAAATCTCAAATATTATTTCGGACATGTGTCCCTCTCTACTTGGAAGTATGTTCATATACTCCAATTTGGATTCAAAATCCAATCAGATTAAATATCTCTTCAGGACAAATCTACTAAGATATATATTTATTTGGAATCAATATTCCCTCAAACTCAATGTCTTACCGGGATCAATATTCCCATAAATCTTAATGGGGTCAATACTATTGTAAATCCTACCTGGATTAATATTCCCTCAGACTAAAAGTCTACTCGGATCAATCGATCCTATTTTACGCTTGAATGAAAAGGAGACGTCCTATTCATAGCGTTAAAAGTATATAAAAGGGCCCTCTTTTATTTAAAAGTTAGACACCCAAAGGTGCAACTTTAAGACATCGCACATGTAATGATGCATCCAAATATATATTTCAAGTCTAAAAGACTAAGTATGAGTATTCAAATAATTTTCTAAAGTACCAAGAAAAATTAGTACTCGCATAAATTCCCTACAATGCCAAATGATGATATTAGACCCGAAAGGCACGAGGAACACTGTATTATTTCCGGTCTAGGTTACAACCCTTACAATGAAATAAAAGGGTTAAGCAGTCATCATCTAAAATATATACCTCAAAGTCCCGTATGTTTTTCATTTTCAGGAAATGGACCACATGGAAGGAATAATCAAATGCTCGAAATTTCATACTTCAAAGCTCTAACACTTGGGGGACTATATATATGGAAGGAAAAGAAGACTAGAAAAATCAGAATTCAAGTCAAACCTAAGGTCTACCCAACAAATGAAAAGCTAAGAGCAAAGTCACGAGCCAAAAAGGCAAGCCTGATTCAAAAACCCGTGAAGAATACACTCGTGGATGTAAATTTCAAAATCTTACGAATGTTCAGGTTAAAGGCAATTTTAATCATGGGTTGCAAGATATTGCAAGATATACCCTTGAATTTTTTACAAATCTGTTGTAAAAAAAAACAGTTACGAAAGAGTTATAGATGATACTTAAATACATGTAAACTATTATATAAGTCGAAAGATAGAATGATACAAAACTTTCCTCAAAGTTGTTCAAAGAAACATGTGTGTTCCTATTTCTTCTTTCTTATGTTTACACCATTATGAAGTTGAGACGTCTTCTTTATTAAGTGTCGTTCATAAAAAGGCCCTCTTTTATAGTTCGTACTTATTCAAAAAAGTCACGAAGCATTGAAACATTTTTAATGCAAAGTTAAATAATAAAGGGTAAAAAAACCAAACATTAAAATAGGCAGAAAATAAAGCCGAAATTTATAAATATAAGGCAAACATTTGTCTTCCAAACCCCGAAACACGACAGGGGTAAACCAACTGATTATTGACAAAAGGAATATAAGCGGTGGAGTTGTCATCTGAATCTCTAAGTTCTGCACTTTTTTTCCTTCGTCCGATTTTTGTCCCTATTGGGTTTTTCGGCAAGACTTTTAATGAGGTAGAGGAAAGGATGAAAAAGATAAAATCTTTCACTTTCCGATCACATCAAAGTTAGTAACCAGAAAGTGGGGGGACTATCTGTATTAGTAAAAAATAGACTCGCCATGTGGGTCTATTAAATAGCGATACGTGTCAGCAAAGTTTGGAGAAAAGTGAAGAATGACATGTAAAGATGATATGTGAAACACCCCCGGGACCGAACATACTGGTACCGTGCCTGTTAACCTCGGAACTGATCATCATAAAATAGCCCGGATGAGGTGCGGGAGAATATCTCATAATTACAAATGAGGAAGGAATCAATTAATCCTGGATTATATGGGATTTATCATCATTACACCATCAGTTACAAATCAATTATGTAACGTACAATAAATGCAATAAATGATTGTAACGGTCAGAACAAGGCAATCAATTACCAGATTGACTCAACAGGCACGAGATTGACTCAATAGGTACGGGATTGACTCAACAGGCACGGGATTGACTCATCAGTTACGAAATTAGCTCATCAGTTATGGAATTAACTCATCAGTTACGGAATTAACTCGTCAGTTACGGAATTCCAGCATTTACACATTTGTTACAAGTCTTCCAAAAGTAATGGATGGATTGAGTAAATGCTCATAATGGACTCATATTTCAAGGAGAATAGTTGCTTAGATTTAGCCCTATAAATAGACATACTTTTACCACCATCAAGGGGGGAATCTAATTTTCTTTTCTACAATTCTATACATTGTAATTGATAGCATCTTGCTCCCAAGTTAGCAATAGTTCGACCCTTCAAGCTCTATTCTGCTCATTATCCTATCAAGGATCATTCAATAAGAATTCTTTCTTCTCTATTTTATTTTCATTATATCATATGTCATTGAATTTATTTTCTATTTCTCTATCACGTTGTATTAACGAAATTTTAAATCTTTCGGATTGAATTAGTTGCATGTGGCCCATCATATAAATTATTGATTTGACCTTGAAAACTATTTTTTGGGTTAAACACTCTTGAGGTCTGTATCCAGGACATTATGAAGTTAAACAAAATATGGGCATAGAGGTTTCAAGAGGAGAAACAGATGCAAATCTGCAACATTTGGGGTGTGGTTGGTATGAAGGCCAATTTTCCAGAAAATAACTAAGAAAACCAGTTGTTTTCCAAGTTATTTTCCAATAGAGAAATAGTAAAACATGTGAAACTAAAAATTTGAACAGATCTCGGACAAAGTTATTTTCCATTAATTAATCTTTGGAAAAGACAATTGGTGAGCTCTACTACTTGTATGTATATTAACTAATGCAACCATTTACTTTGAAAGCCAATGCGGATGGATACTAACCAATTAGTATTAATAATATGCTAAGCCAGGTTATTCATTAACTGATGGTAACATTGACAAATACTGCAACCATTGACTTTTGGTAACATGTGGATCCAGTCCATGTGCATTAAACATGAGTTTGGTCGAACCATATTTATTCATGCTCATATTAATCTTTTCTTCTTAATTAGAGTTATCATTAGAAGTTTTCTCCTTTCGATGAACTTTCTAATTTCACTTGACATGTTATTTTGTTCAAGGTCCAATTTTGAGCTGGACCCTTCCTATCTGTCAGAATATATGGTGTAAGATAGTTTGTTATTGGCAAGTTGGAAGTGGATTCTTCCCACATCGGAAGAAAGAAGTTCCGTGCATGTCATGTGAAACAACCCCGGGACCGACCTTACTCTTACCGTGCATGTTAGCCTCGGAACTGATCATTATCTAATTGACTCAACAGGCACGAGATTGTCTCAACAGGCACGAGACTGACTCGACAGGCACGAGATTGTCTCAACAGGCACGAGATTGACTCAACAGGCACGAGATCCTAGAGTTAATTATTTTTAACAGAAAAATCAAATTTATTTGAATTTTAAATTCAAAATTCGAATAAATAGTCGTGTCTGTTTGTGAAACAAGACATCTTTTCTGAAAGGGTCTGTTGGTTGCCTATAAATACACAAGAATTCCAACGAAGTGGATATAGAAAATCACAAGTGTTATTGCAGGCTTTGTTGTATCCTGAAGAGAATCATTTTGTATTTTCCCTAAATTAGTATACATGCGATAACTCTTTAAGGACAGTCGATTTTCACGCCTCAAAGCCAATTTTGTTTATTATTTTCTAACAATCTTAAAGAGTTATTCTGCTATGGAGAAATTGATGTCTGTTGTTGAGAATCCGAAGGAGTTCATCAAACTTGATCGCTTTGATGGAACGAACTTTACCCGTTGGAGAGACAAGATGATATTCTTGTTGTCCGCTCTCAATATCTACTATGTTCTTGATTCTGCCTTGCCTCCGATGCCTGGGCCCACAGCAGAAGATTCTGACGTAGTCAAGGAAGAAAGGAAGAACTGAGAACATGATGAACTGTTGTGTCGCGGCCATATTCTGAATACTTTGACAGATCGACTTTATGATCTTTACTGCAATCTGAAGTCGCCAAGAGAGATTTGGACTGCTCTACAAACTGCATACCAGAATGAAAAATGAGGTATTAACAAATTCCTGGCTCTGTAGTACTTTGAATTTAAAATATTTGATACTATGCCTATAATGGATCAGATTCATGAACTGCAAATCTTAGTATCAAAACTAAGTGATCTTGAAGTTAAAATTCCTGATGCACTTCAAATAGGTGCTATTCTTTCGAAATTGCCTTCCTCTTGGAATGACTATAGAAAGAAAATCCTACATTCTATGGATAAAATAACTGTGGAACAATTTCGTACTCACATTCAAATTGAAAGTGAGACTCGTGCTCGTGATGCTATTAGTCAGCCTTCGAGTTCCGCAGTCAATTTTGTCAGTCAGAATGATTCAGGAAGTGGGAACAAACATCTGAAAGTTTCCAAAAAGTCTTCTTTTAAAAAGATAAAGAACTTTAGTTGTCATCATTGTGGAAAGAAAGGCCATATGATTCGGGACTGCAGATATAGAAAGGCAGGAAAAATTTCAATGCAGGCAATACCGAAAAGTCTGGAAAGATTAAAAAATCTGGAAATTCTGAAAAGGCAAACGTAGTGGAAAATTCTGCCCAAGGACTGGTTGCCATGGTTTCCGCACTGCAAATTGGTATGGTCACAGAGTTGAATGTGGCTACCGCTGCTACAAATACTCAAGACTGGTGGTTAGATTCTGGTGCTACTATTCATGTCTGTTATGACAAGAAGAGGTTCAAGACATATGCAGAAGTGCAGGATTCTGAACAAGTTTTGATGGGAAACCATGTTGCGGCAGATGTTGCTGGAAAAGGAAGTATTGAGATTAACTTCACATCTGGCCAGAAGTTGACGTTACTGAATGTGTATCATGTTCCTGATATGAAGAAAAACTTAATGTCCGTTGCTTTGCTGTCAAAGAAAGGCTTCACGATAGTTATTGAGTCTGATCATGTAATAGTGTCTAAGAATGGAGTTTTTGTTGGAAAAGGCTATAACTGTAACGGCATGTTCAAATTGAGTATTAATGAAATAAATTATGTTTCTGCTTACATCGTTGAGTCTGATTTTTGTTTATGGCATGCTAGACTAGGACATTTAAATTTTGGCTCCTTGAATTATATGTCCAAAAATGGTTATATCTCATGTAAAACTCAACATATAAAATGTGAAATTTGCATACAAGCAAAGATGACTAAGAAACCATTTCGTAAAGTTGAAAGATCCACAGATCTATTAGATTTAATACATTCAGACTTGTGTGAATTAAATGGAGAATTAACTAGAGGAGGCAAAAGATATTTTATTACTTTTATAGACGACTTCTCTAGATTTACATATGTTTACCTACTTAGAACTAAGGACGAAGCTTTTCAAAAGTTTAAAGAATACAAGTCTGTTGTGGAAAATCAAAGGAGTAGGAAAATTAAAATTATTCGAAGTGATAGAGGCGGAGAATATTTTCCTAATGAATTTAATAAGTTCTGTGAAGAGCATGGCCTAATACATCAAATGAGTGCCCCTTATACTCCTCAACAAAATGGGTTAGCGGAAAGAAAAAATAGAACTTTGGTGGATATGGTTAATGCTATGTTACTTAATGCACATCTGCCACATAATTTATGGGGTGAAGCACTACTAACTGCATGTTATATTTTAAATAGAGTACCTTCAAAAAGTATGCATATTTCGCCTTATGAGCTTTGGAATGGTAGAAAACCAAATTTAAATTATTTTAAAGTGTGGGGGTGTATATCCTATTATAGAGTACCTGACCATCAAAGAACAAAATTGGGTCCTAGAGGAATTAAAAGTGTTTTTGTAGGATATACACAACACTCCAAAGCTTATAGACTGTTAGATCTAGAATCTAATGTCATTATAAAATCTATGCATGTTGAATTTATTGAAAATAGATTTATAAATGACAATATTGATGAAATGGCTGAAATAAATGGAAAACGTATTGATGCTAATAAATTGTCGCTTTCTGAAATTATTAAAACTAAGGAAAGAAGTGATGATATGCAGATAGAACCAAGGAAAAGCCAAAGAATAAGAAAAGAAAAACATCTTGGTTCTGATTTTATTTCTTCACAATCTATAGTATTTCTTGTTGAAGGAGATAGGACAAACGTTTGTAATCAAATTCCAATTGTATTAAATGTTGAAGAAGACCCAAAGACGTTTCAAGAAGCAATGTCTTCTAGAGACGCTGCTTTTTGGAAAGAGGCCATTAATGATGAAATGGACTCAATTATATCCAACAACACTTGGGTTTTGGTTGATCTTCCTCTTGGATTAAAACCTATAGGTTGTAAGTGGGTCTTTAGGAGAAAGTACAATACAGATGGTTCTGTCCAAACCTTCAAAGCAAGATTAGTTGCAAAAGGTTTCACTCAAAAGGAAGGCATAGACTATTTTGATACATATGCTCCTGTTGCAAGAATAACATCCATTAGAGTCCTTTTATCCTTGGCATGTATCTATGATCTTTACGTACATCAAATGGATGTTAAAACAGTCTTTTTAAATGGGAACCTTAGTGAAGAAATATATATGCAACAACCTGAAGGTTTTGTTCTTCCGAAAAACGAGAAGAAAGTTTGTAAATTGATAAAGTCTCTTTATGGTCTTAAACAAGCGCCTAAATAGTGGCATGAAAGATTTGATAGTGTAATACTATCAACCGGATTCGTACATAATAATGCAGACAAGTGCATTTACTCTAAATTTACAAAAGAATATGGAGTAATAATTTGTTTATATGTCGATGACATGCTGATTTTTGGTACGAATCTACAAGGAATTACCGAGACCAAGAAGTATCTAACCTCAGTTTTTAAAATGAAGGATTTAAATGAAGTTGATACTATTTTGGGAATCAAGGTCAAAAGAGATAACAAGCAAGTGACTTTGTCACAAGCACATTATATAGATAAAATCCTTACTAAATTCAGTCATTTAGGAATAAAGGGGTATAATACTCCTTATGATTCTAGTGTTAAGCTAACTGCAAATACTGGAAGAGCAGTAGCACAGTTGGAGTATGCAAGTGCGATAGGTAGTATGATGTATGCAATGCATTGCACTAGACCCGACATTGCATTTGTTGTTTGTAAACTTTCAAGGTTTACCAGTAATCCAGGTAATGATCATTGGAAAGCAATAAGTAGAGTATTTGGATATTTAAAATATACAAAGCACTTAGGCATTTGCTATAATAGTTTTCCTAATGGATTAGAGGGATATTCTGATGGAAGTTGGATTACAAGTGTTAATGATAATAAATCCACATCAGGATGGATATTTACTCTAGGCGGTGGAGTCATTAGTTGGGCATCCAAGAAACAAACATGTATTTCCCATTCTACTATGGAATCTGAATTTATTGCATTAGCAGCTGCTGGAAAAGAAGCAGAATGGCTGAGGAATATGTTACTTGATATAAAGTTGTGGCCACAACCTATGCCAACCATTTTCATATTCTGTGATAGTGAGACTACAATGTGTGTTGCTCACAATAAAATATACAATGGGAAATCGAGACATATAAGCTTGAGACATGCTTATATAAGAGAATTAATTACAAATGGAGCTATAGCTATAATATATGTGAGATCAAATAAGAATTTGGTTGATCCACTTACGAAGCCATTAGGTAGAGATGTAGTACAACAAACTTGTGGAGGAATGGGGCTGAAACCCTTAAATTAAATACAAGGAATAGGAACTCCACTTTGAGTTAGTATACACTCTAACAATATAAGTTCAATGGGTAATAACAAGTTACTTGTATTGTTTAAGCACTGATCTCCTCTTTAGGAGCCCTAATTCTATTGTACTACTTACTGTTATGTGAGGAGTTAAGGAGTTGTTAAATGCTTGTTATAACAGGGGCATAAAGACAAACTCCAAAGTGCATACTGTTACATGAAGAGGTTGATTAATCTTAATGGAATTATTAATGTCTGGAGTAACAGGGACATAGTAACTAATTCCACCTATATGAATATTGAAGTGGTGCCGTTTCTAGCAAGATTTAAAGGGTTGATCTTGTAAATATTCATGAATTCAGGATGAGCACATGGCCGTAAACGTGCTAAAGCGAATACTGGATTTTCTAAGCTACTAGATAACGCTGTGTGTGTGGTACTTTCGGTTTTGGCACAAGGATTTGTGGTTCAAATCTTAAGATATCATTAACTTCGTCAAAACTTTAATATACTTACACTAAAGGAAAGTTCAAATCTGTAAAAGATACTTTCAATTATTCACAAGTGTTATGAAGTGAAATAACAAACTAATGGGGGATTGTAAGATAGTTTGTTATTGGCAAGTTGGAAGTGGGATTCTTCCCACATCGGAAGAAAGAAGTTCCGTGCCTGTCATGTGAAACAACCCCGGGACCGACCTTACTCGTACCATGCCTGTTAGCCTCGGAACTGATCATTATGAAATAGCACATAACAGGCACGAGATTGACTCAACAGGCATGAGACTGACTCAACAGGCACGAGATTGACTCAACAGGCACGAGACTGACTCAACAGGCACGAGATTGACTCAACAGGCACGAGATCCTAGAGTTAATTATTTTTAACAGAAAATCAAATTTATTTGAATTTTGAATTCAAAATTCGAATAAATAGTCGTGTCTGTTTGTGAAACAAGACATCTTTTCTGGAAGGGTCTGTTGGTTGCCTATAAATACACAAGAATTCCAACGAAGTGGATATAGAAAATCACAAGTGTTATTGCAGGCTTTGTTGTATCCTGAAGAGAATCGTTTTGTATTTTCCCTAAATTAGTATACAGACGATAACTCTTTAAGGACAGTCGATTTTCACACCTCAAAGCCAATTTTGTTTATTATTTTCTAACATATGGATTGATGCGCCGAGGTATCTAGTCAAGTCTGACCCTTTTTTTGTGGAAAGGAACCAAAATCCTTCAAAAGAAAATGAGATTTTTGAGATACTTATATGCCACGGAGATAAATAGTTACGTCGACCATGAGAAGCTGGAAGGTCTGGAGACTCGAATTCAGTTCATGGCTGACACCTCTGCCTTGCTCTTCTGGCTTAATAAGGTTGAAGATGATACATATTTTGATGAGGTACGTTAAAGATGATGATGAAAATGATATTTATCTTGAGTAAACTCTAAGCCTGATTATGCTACTGGAGCTGGAAATAAAGAAGATTTTTCTCTGTGACCACAAAGTTTACTCAATCAAGAACTTTCAAGGACAAGAAATTACCAAAAAGATTTTCACATCATCTCCACTCTATTCTGGTGTATCTTAGAGATAAAAAGCTTGATAACTTTCTGCTCAAAACATTGATGTGGCAATAGAGTTCTTGTTAGTTTTCCTCGGCGATATACCAAATTATCATATCATATCATCATATTATACTAATCATCATATTATATCATCTATCTATATTTGTCTATATCTATATCTATTATTATAAAAGCACGAATATTTCATGCTAAATGTTGAAAGACAAAAATATCTCCAAAATATTGATAGACTATTATTCCCTTGCAAGGCTAAACTCATTCAAAGAAATAATCCATATTGGATAAAATTGTAAATTTAATTTAACCAAATATTTCGGACTATGAATTCAGCTAAAAGAAGCCTACTTGAATTTGGGGCAATTCCTTATGAATTTGAAACCATTCACAATTGAAATTGCAACTGTCTCCAATCTAATTTCTCCGATTCTCTTTCTTTGACTAATAAAGTTTATATAACCTAATAATTTTTATTTTAATTAAAATAATTTTTAATTTTGATTATTGGTAAGTAGTCGTGTAAAATTTCTGCGATCATGCAATATTTAATACGTAATAATTGTGTGGTAACTTTCTGTATACTTTATTTATATTTTACATAATTGGGTTAAAAATTTAGTATTTTAATGTATAATTTTTATTATTATTATCATAAAATCACAATATTAAAAACACTTGATCGGCAAAAATATCCTCAAAATTTGATTGATTTTTATATCCTTCAAAAGATAAATTATTTAATGTATAATTTTTATTATTATTATAAAATCACAATATTAAAAATACTTGATCGACAAAAATATCTTCAAAATATCATTGATTTTTATATCCTTCAAAAGGTAAATTATTTCTTCACAAAATAATTTCATGTAGATAAAATTATATTATGTAAAACTTTACCTAATATGAATTTAATTACATGGACTTCTAATCTTAATCGAATTCCAATAATTCAGCTATTTGGGATATCATGTCCTACCTCGAACTGGAAATTCTACAAGCATACTAACTCTACAAGTACGAAAGCGATTTTAACAACTCTTACTTCTATTCTTATGAGTAGAAGTCTTATTTAATGTCATCGTTAAAGAAAATCAAAGTTCTCCTATATTTATGGGGTTAGCATGAAAAAGGTTTTGCGACTGCATGATTCATAGGTCTAGATGAGTAGAATGATAAAAAAAAAGAGAAATTTTCGTAAAGCACTATTTTTTAGTGGTAATTAGCTATCTATAGATATCATTTGCTATATTACGAATTGTAGATACATTTTCTATTGTTATGAGATGTATTAGATGTATTTGTCACACCTCCTTTTTCCGTACCCGAGAGGGTACAAGGGAGTTTTTTCCAATTAAAGGACAATCGAAACGGGATTTGTTTATTTATTTCAGAGTCGCCACTTGGGAGATTTAGGGTGTCTCAAGTCACCAATTTGAATCCCGAATCGAGGAAAAGAATGACTCCATATTACAGTCTGCGCACCAGAAATCCGGATAAGGAATTATGTTAACCCGGGAGAAGGTGTTAGGCATTCCCGAGTTCCGTGGTTCTAGCACGGTCGCTCAACTGTCATATTTGGCTTGATTATCTGATTTAATACAAATATGAACTTATGTGCAAATTTTAACTTTTTACCGCTTTCATAATTATTATTATTATTATTTACAAGGAATTGCAACGTTGTGAAAATGTATCTCGAACCGCGTTACAATCAATGTACCCGTGGTCGTCGACACACTTTGACTCCGTTGAGATTTAGATTTGGGTCACATCAATGTGCACCCGAGTTTAAGAAAATTAAATTATTAAAGGCGCGCCTAAAGCGACTAGCGTATCATCTACTTTGGGTAGGGCCGTGGAATTTTGCTAAACGGTCCATCCCGAAGTCTAAGCAATATAAAGCAAATATTTACTGAGGGCCCCGCAATTTTGTATTTTTATTTGGCGAGGCTCATCTCATTCTTATTTTTAAAGATAAACCTATAGTGACTACATTTCTTCTATTAAGTTTGTCTCTAAAAAATAAAAGAAAATTTCTCAATTAATTACATGCTGGAAAAAAAAAAGATAACTTATTAGTTATTAGTTTACGGCTAATGTGAATGGAAAATTGCGATCGAGTTTGTACAAAGAAAAATTACTTTCATTCTATATTCTATTATTCAATAATACTGGAACATGAGATTGACACACCATAATATCAAAAACAAATTAACTAGTATTTGATTAATTTAAACTAAAATTATTAGATGAAGAAGTTATACATATGCAAGCTCATTACTCATTAATTAATCGACTACATTTTTATACAAAGAAAGGAAAATTATATTCAAACACAAATCTAAACAGGAGGGATTCAACAGGAACAAAGCCTGATTAATATTTCATTTCGCTTCAAACCGAGAGTGTACAAATGTGTACCTGGAAATGACAGTACAAGAAGAAGAAGATCAGCAAAGTAGTATGTAACACAGCAACATACAGCAGCAGAAAGCCCAACACAGTAGCTTCAACACCTCAGTCCAGAAATCCCAGCAACACGGAGAAAACTAGTAAAAATGGAGAAGACAAATAGTGCGGAAATCTCTCTTTATTTTTTTCTTTCTAGATTTGAACTCTCTATGGTGTTCTTCCGCTCTCAATATTTCAGAAAATTTGTTTCTATCTTTTTTACTCTCTCAAAAATGAATTCTGTCCTTGTATATTCTGTGTATCCAGAGTGTATATTGAGTGTATACTGCTCCCTCCGCCCCCTCTTTTCTTCTTCTCTCTATCTAGTTTTTCCTCTTTTTTTTTCCATTCTTCCTAAATTTTCTCTTCTATTTATAGCAAAATTTTTGAAATTTTCAGATTTGTTTTTTATTATTTTTTTATTTTTTAATTAAAAGAAATCCCACTTACAAATTGCTTTTATTTTTTTAGAAAAAGAAATCTCACCTTTATTTACTTTTATTTTTAAAATTCCAACTTTAATTACTTTATCTTATTTAAAATCCCACTTTTTATTTTTTTAAAAGAAGAATCTCACTTTATTTAACTTTTCTTTAAAAAACAAACCACTATCTTTTCTTTTTCTTTCAAAAATGCTACTTTCAATTACTTTAAATTTTTTAAATTTTCAGATACCTTTATATTTATTTTTTAATTCCAACCTTCTTTTACTTTTAAATTTTTTAAAAATTCCACAAAACTTTTTATTTTTTTAAATTTTCTACATTCTTTTACTTTTTTTTTTAAAAGAGAATTTCACCTATTTTTACCTTTATATTTTTTTTTATTCAATACTTCCCTTTTTATTATTTTTTTTAAATCATTCCCGAAATTATTATATTTTTAAAAAAAAATATCAAATAAAATAAAAATAAAAATAAAAATAAAATAAAATATTTTCGGATTTTTTTTTATATATAAAAAAAACAAAAAATAAAACTATTAATAGTGATAATTCACCTTTTATTTTTTATTTTTTTGGTTTTGTTTTGTGTTGGACAAAAATGAAGATGGGGTGTTGGGTTAATGGAGCGGACCGGGTCGACCCGGTTTGAAACGGACCGGGTCATGGGGAAAGTTGGGCAATTATTTGGGCCTGTGGTTTGAAATTAAAGAAGTGGCCCAATCCGATTTTTCTTTGTATTTTTGTTCTCTTTTCTTCTTTTATTTTTCTAAACTAAATTATAAAAGTACTTAAATTATTATTAAGAACTAAATTAAGTTATAAAAGCCCAAATTAACTTCCAATAACAATTAACGCACAATTAAGTAATAATTAAGCATAAAATTGTTCATTTGGACATTAAATGCTAAAAATGCAAAAGATGCCTATTTTTGTAATTTTTAATTTTTGTAAACAAATTTAATTACTAACAATTGTAGAATTAAATCCTACATGCAAAATGCGACATATTTTGTATTTTTTATTAATTTAACAAATAAACATGCATAGACAAACATACAAATAGTTTCACAAAATATCACAAAAATTGCACACCAAGAAAAATTATTTTATTTTTGAATTTTTTGGGAGTAATTCTCATATAGGGCAAAAATCACGTGCTTACAGCATTTAAGCTACTGTATTCATGAATATAGTAGCAAAAATAGGCGTGAATCAGGGTTGTTATAAGATGTATTAGATATATTTAAGCTACTGTATTCATGAATACAGTAGCAAAAATAGGCGTACAGATTATTGTATTCGACTGTATTTACGGCGTGAAACAAGGGATTATACTATTTTTAAACGGAAAGTGAATCAATTAACATAATAGACTCCTAATATAACTCAACAAACTCAATTATAACACACAAATTTTGTATTTTCAGTTATAAAAAAGATTCTCAACCGAAAAATACCCCAAAAATATAGCAATCTTCAGAGAAATTATATAATACATCTGAATACATAAATTATATTAATTAAAAAAAATATACGAATACATTCATGGCATATAGCGAGACAGTGAATACAATGAAATACATAGAATATAGCGGGATACATTGAAATAAAAAGATAGTGAATACAATGAAATACATAGAATACAACGAGATACATTGATTACAATGGAAAAAAAGACAATGAATATAATGAAATACATGAAAATACAGCATGATACATTGAAATATATTAATAGAAAATCAAGTTGCTCAGTCCCAAACTCCATCGTCTTTGTTTAAGAACAAACCCTAATTTCCGACGAGTCCGCCGTCGAGCAAAAACTCTGAATCTTACTGTTCCCAACATGTATGTATATGCAGCCATTGGAGACCATATGCCAAAGATGGCAGGCATAGCAAAATTGGACGTATCAGTAGTAGAAGCTGATTACCTGATTCTCAAAGGAGATTGTTACAATCCAGGAAGTCACAATCTCCTTCACTGTTTCTGCTCTTACGCTGTTAATTCCTCTAGCAAAACCGACCCCCATTACTGCACCCACTCAGAGGCGGATCCAAGAATTAAATTCTATGGGTTCAACTTTTAAAATTTTTAACATTGAAACCATTATACTTTTAAAGTTATGGGTTCAAATCTATTAATTTTTACAATTTTAATAATTTTTTACACATAAATTTCTACTGCACGTCGAAAGTTAAATTGAACTCATAGCTACCACATTGCATCCGCCTCTGCACCCACTAGGGTATGGGTGGCTGAGATAGGTAGCCCCAACTTGGATGTGAATAATACTATCGATGCAGCTGCAAATCCTCATGTTTGCGTTAATTCTATTATCTTGTTTCCGATAGTTGAAATCACTCGGTATCCCCACATTGCGTTAATTCTGTTATCTTCTTTCCGATCGCAGAAGCGTGTGTTTTCAGGGAATGTGGAAGAGAATGACATGTTTCAAAATAGAGAGAAAGAAAATAGTGTAACTAAATAGCGTATTTAGTAGCTTAGGGGTAGGAGGTAACCAAAATTAGATATTTTGCTATAAACATTAAAAGTATCTATAGAATATAATTTTTTAAAATGGTATTTATTTAAAATAAATAAGGTATTAACCTTTGCTATAGGAGGTAAAAATTCCTAAAAAAAATGGAAAAATTTCACATTAGAACAATTGGGTTCCATACTTTTTAATTTTATAACCCATATTTCAATTTACAACCAACTAACCCAAAAATAATAGGCTAAGATTCAACATCCAACTCCAATATGTTCTCAAAATTACTATTTAATTTTTAAAAAGGATTCCTCAAGCTTTTAAATTAATTTTCAAATCAGTAACTGTGATTCAAATATTAATTCAACAAATCAAATTTATTTGGGTAGTGAAAATTAGATTTTTAACAAGCTTAAATATGTGGGTTTAAATTCTGAATTTGATTTTGTGAAAATTTTGGAGTGAGTGTTATTTAGACTTGTTAGAAATAATATAAGGAGGTTGTATATAAAATTTGAAGTCATTTAATGTAGATTTGGACTGGTTTTGAACAAGAATTGCAACTGAAAATCGTGAAAGAAGTTCGTCTACAGACGCTTGTATAAAGGTGTATAAAAGTGTATAATAGTGTATAAGGTGTGTTTCTACACTATTATACAAGATTATACATAATTATACAAAAAACTAACTTCGTCTTCTTCCTTGCGTCTTTTCTGGAATTTAACTCAAATCTTGCTCAAATTTACTCCAAAGCACTTCAAATTTAAATTTTGAACTCCTGTTGATATTTTCAATCAATTAGAATAATACCCAATCCAAACAACTAACAAATTCAAAAAAATCTATTTTCAAAAGTAAAGCTTTGAACGGTCTTCAATGGTGGACTTCTACTCTTTAATTTTCTTACACTGCAAGCAGGTGACACAAGAGGAGAAGCAAAAAATACACGTCACCTTGAAGCATATGTAGAAAATGTGAGAAGAAGAGAGAGTGAAAGCAATGGTTGTGAGAACAAAGAATTAACTCCATAGCTTTTAGAAGCAATGGTTGTAAGAACACAAATTTTGAATTTGCAAGTGCTTTCAAAATATGTACAATGTGGGTTAGGTGGGGTAAAACTTAAAAACATGGGCTATTTTTTGTTATGGTATGAAATCATATGTATTTTCTTGTAATTCTTTCATAAAAAATTACTTTCGTGGGTAATCATAGTGCTCGAGTCTCTTCAAGCAAGAGAACGTAAGCAAGATATAAAGATCGACATCGAATACAACTTGAAATGGAAAAACGGATTTGTTGTATTTAAAAGGATACAAAAAATTCAGGAAAAAAAAGAGGACCTAGATTTGAGAAAGAAACCAATATAGGTGCCATGCTAAGGACAAAGAGTTGTTTAAATAAGCACCTTTGATAATGTTTTTACTTCCAAGTACTTCCTTCTTTATTGAATGAATGTTGAATTGGTTTTTGTTCTGAATTACTCATTTTATTTTTTCAATTGACTGTATATAACTTTAAACTTATATATATATATATACACACACTTTGAATCGATGCAAAAATATTAATAGACTTTTATACATAGAGTATTGTTTTTTTTCCTTTTGTCTTCTAATGTCTTTGATTTTTGTTGATAATGTGATGTTATTTATTACTATTGAGTTTATCTTAATTGACTGTAGTTAAATTGCTAGATGAAAACCCTAGAGGTTATAATACGTATATGCAATTACTCAATTTATTGTAAATTGAGGTGGATTGTTTAAATGACTTACGGCCATATCTTCAAAAATTGCTTTTTGTGGTTCAAAAATTTTGTTTAAAAATTGAAAAACATAGTAGAATATAAAATTTTATTTTAAAAAGTAAATAATGGACTGAAGAAACTTCAAACTTATTAAAAAAAATTATATCTTCAAACGAACTTAACTTCAAACTTATTAAAAAAAATTATATCTTCAAACAAACTTATTTCTTGTATATAATTTTCCTTAAGTTTAATTTTTTGCTCCTCTATGTAAATTATTGACTAAAAATTTACGTATGAAGCACGTACATAGAGACTAGTATTATACTAAAAGTGGGAAGCTTCTATCTTCAAAGTTGGATTACGATTTTGCCCCTGTTGTAAATTAGTTTTAAATAAAATTTAATAAAATATTAAACATCTAATATAATAAATATGTAATAGTAATATTATTATTATATGAAGGCTAATCAGATTCACGTAATTACGGCAATTGAATGTAAGTTTACTGCAATCCTATCCTAATTAAAAATGATGAGTGGATAAGAAGCTCATATGTCATATTTTAATGCTCCACATTCATTTCTCCCTCACGTTCATGTAATTACTGCAATTGTATGTAATCCTAATTAAAAATGATGAGTGAATAAGAATCTCATAATTCCTATTTTAATGCTCCACATTCACTTATCCCTAAACATGTGCAACTAATTCCTAATTAAATATTTAATTTAGCCCATATTTATCTCCTAGGCTTAACGTAAACCGAAACCTTTTATTTTGGATTTGACAGCTAGACTCTTTAATCTGGAAGGAACATATTGTGTCAATTAATTATTTTGAATATCACTTAATTCATATTATTATACTAAACTCTAATACTAAATACTAAAATTAAATACTAAAAGTAGGAAAAGTAGGAAGCTGCGTTAGTAAATCTATTCAAAAGTACAACTAATGTTTTGGTTTTTGTTTTTTTCTCCACGTTCTCCTTCAACTCCCTAAAATTGCTGTTTGTTTTTTTTTTCCGGGCATTGATTGTTGTTTTGTATGCGGTGAAATCGGAGGATCCGATTTCTTGTCATCGAGGCACCTCAGAAGACCATCTCGAAGTCTCGAGGCTACAAGGTCATAATCGAGTTTCCTCCCTCGAGGTTCGTTGACGCTCGATTTTGGATAATGTTGACTACGGTCACTGTAGAAACGGGGAGTTACCAAGTCACGTGGTTAGGACTCGCAGAGTCTAGAAAGCTACTCTAAACCCAAATCAGGGTGTCATATAGTTGTCACATCCCTTTATCTTTGTAATTAATATATTTTGTGTTATTTTGGGATTCTCCTCCTATATAAAGGGGATCCTTGTCATTTTTTAGGGGTTTGTTGCTCCCATTGCTCCACACGAAATATACAAGAACATTCTCTATTGCTCTAATTTATTATCTTCGTTATTATTCTTCAGTTATTGCTTATTATTGGCCATAAAGAGCCTCAGTTGATTTATCTTTAACTGTTAGTCATATTTCGATCCCCCTTCGATAGCTCACAGTCGAGCTCCGGAATCATCTCGAGACCCTGAATCAGCAAGCTCGAGGCTCCAATAATTGACCCATCGGTTTGGTTATCACTTCGCCCCTTGCTTTTTATCTCGTTTCTAAACTTCACATATAGCATCAACTGCTTAACAAACTAGCATAAAAATAGATCACGTATTTTTAGAGTCTCATCAACAAATTTAATTGTTATTACCTTTTTCACGGTAAACAGTTTGACGTCCACTGTGGGGCTAAAAATAATAGTGATTATTTTCTTGCTGGTTTTATCACACAATGCAAGCTATCTTTCACGCTTTTTCTTGTCCAAGATCTTCGATTTCAGGTCAAAATGTCTAACTCAGTGAATGGAGGCGAAAACGATAATCTTGAGGACCACGGAGAAAACGGTGTGGATGTTCCATGTGTTGGTGTGCCACCACAAAACCTTGGGAATGCGCCAAAACCAATCCCCGTAGACGCTGTATCACGCGATGCTCAACACATCGACATAAGCTCGCACACCAACAGGAGTGTGCACCAATGAGATCAACAAGAAGCTCAGAAAACCATGACTAGGGAAGAACGTGAGGTTAGCCTTCATGTTATTTTTGAAATATTGCAGGCAAAACAACTAGCTATTGCTCCGCTGCAAAGTCACCAGAAAACTCCCAGCACGATAGCACCGGGGACAGCTCCCGCGGCTAAACAGGTACCGGAGAGATCGAGCAATAACGGGTCGATGACCGATCCCTCTATTGTAAAAAATGCTCGAGGACCTCACCCGAAAGATCGAATTGGGCGAGAAATTGATAGAAGCCAACGGCAAGAAGGTCGAGACCTACAATTCCAAGGTTAGCCAAATTCCGGGCGCACCCCCGGTCCTGAAAGGTGTGGATTTGAAAAAGTTCATACAAAGGACATTCCCGGAGGAAGCGGCCCCGAAACCCATTCCAAAGAAAGTCAAAATGCCAAAACTCCCAAAATACAATGGAACCTCGGATCCCAATGAGCATGTCACTGCCTACACCTGTGCAGTAAAGGGCAATGACATAAAGGACGACGAGATCGAGTCTGTCTTACTAAAGAAGTTCGGGGAAACACTCTCGAAGGGGGCCATGATGTGGTATCACAACCTAGCTCCTAACTCTATAGACTCATTTGCCATGCTGGCAGACTCCTTCATAAAAGCACATACCAGTGCCATCAAAGTAGCAACGAGGAAATCTGACGTTTTCAAGATCAAGCAAAGGGAGAATAAGATGCTGCGAGAATTCGTATCCCGCTTTCAAATGGAACGAATGGAACTACCACCGGTCTCCGACAACTGGGCAGTGCAGGCTTTCACTCAAGGTCTGAATGAACGAAACTCAATGGCTTCGAAACAGCTGAAAGAGAATCTGGTCGAATATCCAGTCGTGACCTAGTCGGACGTCCACAACCGATACCAATCAAAATCAGGGTCGAAGATGACCAGCTGGGAGGCCCTTCGGGCTCAGTATACCCAAGCAGGCTCTTGGCGAAGGAGCCAAAGCCGAACAAAGAAAGATATCAACCATACACAGAAGATAGGACGAATGCCCCGAGGCACAACCCACCTCGTAATGATCGAAGGATAGACCGACGATAGGATCCTCGGGGACTCATCAACAGAGTCAGATTCATAGGAACGCAGGGCCAACAGGGGCACCTCACTTATCGGAATACAACTTCAACGTCGATATATCGTATATCGTTTCGCCATCAGTAAAATCAGAGGCGCTAGGTGGCCCAGGCCAGTACAATTAGATCCTTCGCAAAGGAACCATAACTTAGTGTGCGAATTTCACAACACGTACAACCACAGGATCGAGGATTTCCACCAACTCCGAGAAGAGGTAGCCCGACTACTTAACAAAGGTCACCTCCGGAAATTCCTCAGTGACCGAGCTAAAAATCAATTCCGAGAGAGAGAGAGGCGGCCAAAAAGAACAAAATGAATAAGCCACAACATGTCATCTACATGATTTTGGGAAGCATCGATGCCCCACAAGAGCCTATGATTGTCACGCCCCGAACCTGGGGGGTGATACTGACACTCAGTGCCTCACCTATCCTTGCATACCAACTTGAAACTAAGGGACTCTGAACATATGATGTCTTACTTTGGCCATGGGCCACATTGCAAGATAACTGTGAATGCTGACTAAATGTCAATATATATCTGGGCCGACAAGGCCGTCATAACTATTACAGCTGACAAACCAACCAAATATACAAAGGCCTGCAAGCCCAACATACTGCACTAACTGACAGGATATGTCTACAAGCCTCTACTGATGGATATACTGTGATTGGAACAGCTCCCCGACCTACTCATAACATATATACAAATATATATATATGTACATAAAGCTCTAGACCTTAAAACTCCGAAAGGCATAGAGCCTACCGATCAAGCTAAACTCGGGCAACACTTATTGAGAAGGCCTACCCTTCTGTCTGTCTGACCTGCACGCATGAAATGCAACGCCCCCAGAAAAGGGACGTCAGTACGAAATAATGTACTGAGTATGTAAGGAAATATACTGAAAGCTGAAACTAAACTGATAATATAATAACTGCAAGTAGCTGGAAGTCAAAGATAATTTGAAGATATGCTTACCTGCTGATACTGACTCAACTCTCTTAATATAGTAAGTAAAATAGTTGTCCGGCCCTATAAGGCTCGGTATATATAACTACTCTACCGTAGTAGGCTCGCTCATAGGTTCTCGGCCATACTAAGCTTTGTATCTCGACCAATTGGGCTCGATCATAAGCGCTCGGCCATAGTAGGCTCGGTATATAACTTACCATCTGATCAGAGGTTGCCCAATAGAGGCCTGCCCATCGATTATAGCTCGATGGTAATGAAAATACTTTTAATACTATATATATGTAAACTCTCTGCTCTTCTGACCGAATGAAGAAAATACTCAATAGAATATGCGGTCCCGATAAGAAGAAGGTAACTTACAAAACTAGAAAAATATAAGTAATTTGCGAGACTAGCAAAATATACGTAAGTTCCAGGATACGAATTTTTCTTTATGCCTCGTTATCAAACTTGTTAATTACGATATCATGCTAAATGAAGGAAAATCTTAGCCTTAACATACCTGTTTCTTGAATTATTTGAAATATTCCGTTGGAAACCTTCGGGGATTGAACTTAGAACCTAAAAATCGGATTAAGCTTCTGCGCTTTGAAATTGAGGAACAAAATCCTGCTTTGTAATGTTGAAATTTGGACGAAAATTGCTTCAATTGAAGCTTTTGCTTGAAATTAAAAAGCTTCTGCTTTCAGCGTTCTTGGCTTTTAAAGCCAAAGGCAGATTGGTTGGCCTTTTACAAGGAATTCCAAGAAGCAATTTCATTTGAAATTTGAAATGCTTCTGCTTAACGAAACATCTGAACTTGGAACGAATTAACCAAGCATTTGTTTTAGTTGTTGGTCAGAAACGTTTCATGTTGTTGTCCAAAAATGAAATGGACAAGACTTTGAAATTATGTCTTTTCCTATAGAATTCCAAGTGTCCTTAGTTAGCCACCTAAGCAAATAAGACCCCTAGTCATTTCTTAAATTGTGGCTTCTTGCCACGTGTAATTCCTATCCACTTATTGGTTAACTGGGTAATATCCTGTTACCCGGTAATTAATCAATTACCCGTATAATTTAAAAATTATCTCAACTTAATTAAATACTACTCTCTTTTAACATACCTTGTACACATTACTATCATGTCCATGTAGTACCTTGTATGGCACTAGTCCACAAATATCGGGTATTTTTAGCTCGGGCCGTATTTTATCCCAAAATGTCAAACTTTGACAAAAATCATTTTCTTCGATTTTACTTACCCTCTTACCTTCACAAATTTACTTATCACTTATGATCCTTATAATCCCCAAATAATCTTTTCCTTAGACTGATGTCAATTACCTTACGACAAATTTAATGCACAATACTACAGGGTGCAACATCGTCGTAACTTAATACTGCAAAGTGTAACATCACCGTAATGTAATACTGCTGGGTGCAACATTATTCCCCCATTTAGAACATTCGTCCTCGAATGTTATACTGTGGGGCATAACATTATTTCCCCCTTTGGAATATTCGTCCTCGAATGTTGACTGATGCACTTATCATTTTCATAACTTATATCTCCTGAATACTTTAGAACTTCCCTTGCCATCTAGGCGACTGTTCTGTGAATAAGTCCAAAGTACAGGGCATTCCGCCGTTAGGCCTCCTTCTCACACCACAACTTGTAGTCGGAATCCTTCCAATCTCATAACTGTTGCTACCTTTCATCATGCAGCCTGTACAATTTTAACCTTGTAAGTGTGCCCAATCTCTAGGTTTCATATGTAGAGCTTGATAAGATGTCCCTTTGGGTATCTATGAGTATACTGAAGTTCTTCGCTCGGTACTTTGTTGAATTCACGAATATTTGCATAGGTCTGCTTAGCCAACCATATGAATTTACTGCCATAACTCTTACTTTAATTTATCGTTGTTGAGGTCTGCTACCAAATCCCAGCTTACTCTCGTTGCTTATTCCATATGTGTAAATTAACTCCTTTAATGCTTCCTCGTTACTGCTCATCTTTAGAATGACAACCTAATCTCATCTCATACTTTGTGACTTTTGTCCATCCATTGTTGATTCACCTCAATATTGATCTATAATATACCACTGATAACTTAAAACTTCTTACGTAATACTTTGCCACTAGGGCTTACGTTACATCAAGGAATATTCGAAGTAATTTTCCTGATCCACTTAGAGGCGATACTGTACTGCAATAATTATATTCTATAGCATCCCAAGGTGGTTTACCTCCTTCATGAAATCATTACTCAACCGAAGGCCCAAATATCGTCCTTTATCTATCATAATTACACCCTCAAGCAGCATTCCTTCTTTTCTAAATGCTACTAGTCTTAGACTCCTTTGAGTTTATTCAGGCTATATTGAGTTTTCTATAACTTAGAGGGACCATCAGCTCCTTTGTTTACACGAGTTTTATCCCAAGAACTTATCCATTGTCGTCACCTTCTCACTTGCCTTATTCTTATCCTTACTCTTGTCTTTCTAAAACCTTGTTGTTCTATCATACTTTAGCTTGCGATCGATTCCCTTATGTTTTTCTGGAACATCAAGCGAGATATCGCATCGTCTCTAACTGTTCTTTTACTCTCTAATTAAACCTTTTGGTACTTAGAAACCATAGGCTGGAAGATATGTCACTAACGACGCTGCTATCATTCCTGGATACTAAATCCCAATGCTTCTAGACTTTTACATGAAGTATGGACCACTCTCATCCTTCTATACTTGAGTATTTCATACGTTGTTCACCTTTACCTTACTTATTTTAAAATATCACCTTACATTCTTCTATCTTTACTTCATAACCTTCCTCCCACATAAGTATAAATCACATACACCATTTGAAGCTCTATTATAGTACTTGCACCTCTTATGTCTATATAATCTGGGGGGAGCTCCATACTGACTTCTTATGAGGCTGGTACTTCTTCTAACTATCTTTATCGTAGAGCCGTTATAGATTATGGTTGTTGTGTTATTTCTCTTGAACATCTGATATTAAGAGTGATTCTGTCATGTTCTCAAGCACAACTTCTACAATTTTTCTAGGTCCAATAATCAGACTCCTGATTTAATTGGGTGTTGTAATTCTTTTAGCTTCCTCTTCCTTCCGATCAGCCTTTATGTAGGCTTAAGCTATCTTCCAATCTGTGGCTCATGGTATCAGTTATTACCTTAGCCTTTCATAGGCGTTATGGAATATCCATGATACAATCTTCTAACAATTCAATCCTTTGTCTATGCCCTGAGCTCAATTCTTCTTTTTAACTTATACCGGAGTCTTCTATGGCTGTATGATTGTCAACAAATATAATGCTCCAAAATCTTGAGTGTATCCATAATGTACTAACTCTGGATCATTGATCGAATAATTTCTTTCGTTCCATCTCAGCTTTCTTTAAACGTGTGCAATTACTTTTCCTGGTCTTTTTGCCCCTTGTCGCGTGCATATTTAACTCATCTTAGTTCCCACACATGCCAGAATTTTGTGCAACTCATATAGTCTCGAATATTACCTTCGGTCTTTCTCCCCGTTCATTAGCCACAGTAGGTGTCACTTTCTTTTGGAGGGCATACAATTTTTTGTTGTGAGACTGCTTATACATGACCATTTCTTCATTAGGTCATTATGCTTAGGTTGAAGCCTTCTTCCTCATTTCCTCAGCTAGTCCTTCACTGTAGTACTTAGGGAGGATCCTCTGACTCTTATAAAGATGCGAGCTTATTATATTGTATTCCCGACAGAATTTTTGATGTTCTTGCTCACTTGTAATTATTCTTAGTTACTTACCTCCACACTCATCTGCTTGTACGGCTGCTTCTGAACTGAAGTTTTGACTATCTTCCCAGTGGAACTATCTTTTATTTTTGTAACACTCATATGGTACCTTTAACTACCCCAACTTCAAGTATTACAATGTCATAATTGCGGGGCTGAATTCACTATATTTATCTTGCATGATCTGCTGATTTGTCTATAACCGCTTGTCTAGTCATGATTAGGCTCTTCCTGAATCAACTACTAACTATTCATTGACCTATTCTCATATCCATATTTTGCGAAATCTTTCTTGGGTTATTTCCTTTTGTCCTAACTAATGTCTCGCACTGACTCCTTTTCTATCAATAACATCTCGGGCAGAGATCCTTACTTCCTCTCATTGACATCGTATTTGCATAATGTTCTAGAATTATAGCATATACGTAGGAGCTGAATAAGTGTAATCTCATTCCTTTTTCATGTTTATCGCATTCTTCATTCATTACTCCATATTCCCCCTTTAGAAGAGTACTAAGACTTGGAGCTATGACGACCTACCTACAGATGTTTTTCCTCTTTATCTTTGGCGTCCTTTCACATTATCAATGACCCTTACTCACCTTGCGGTAATCCTTTTGTACCAAGGATACCAAAATCCCTCGCTCGCGATGGTGACACTTAGTGTAACTGGCACATACAGTCTCTTAAGCTTAACTTTGCTCACATTGCTTGCTTTAGGGAAGCGTCTCCCTGAATGACCATTCTCTGGATTCATCATGGATCTTCTTCGGTTATCCATTCTATTATTGTCGGAATGCAATCTGCAATTCTCATGATGCTGACTATCATCAAATCACTCAGTTCCTTATTCATGTTTAGTTTATCTTATTCACCAGTCCATACTGATTTCTATTACTCTAGGGTCTAACTTTTCCTGTTGTTAATCACGTTAGAGTCGCGAACTCATTTCCCAAAATGAGGATATGACTGTATGGCCTATACTCTTTTATTATCTTAAGGCCCATCACCTTTCGTCTCTTTCTTCATTTGACTATAGGTTCTGTAACACTCTACCTTTGTCATCCATGTATCGCATCTTACTCATAATTCTTCCTTATCTCTCTTCTCATTACTCTGTTAATATTTCTGCCTATCATTTTCTTTTGAAAAACTTCAACATGACATTCTTTTGCTTTTAGCTCCACTTGCTTCATCCATCGTCTCTTCGGGTTGCCAAGCATTCTCGTTCTACTAGGGATGGGAGCCATACTAAGGTAATATTTATCCCTTTAAGGCTTCCAGTGCCTATCTTTGTAGTACTCATATCTAGCTGCACTATTTTAAAGTGTACCATCCGGGTGTCTTACAAGGAGATCTATTAGCACATTTGCAGTATCTTTCGGAAATGTCAACTGACACAAGTAATCCATTCAACATTTTGGGTTACTCTAACCATGGTCGGATCTTGATATACCATCTTTCTCTTAACTATACTTGTTAGCCCCCATAGGGCATAACTGAAATGGGTGCGACCAATTGTATATACCTTTGTTACTATTGAATATAACTCAAAAAACTTATGTTCCTCTGTCTCAATTATAAACGTTGTTAAACCTTCATTAACTGGGAACCTCGTACCCATCTTCATCTTGTTTCTTTTGCTTGTTGAAACCTGTATTTATCTTCTTAATCTCTCATTGTCTTTCACCATAAAGGTGGATAGGCATTCTTGCCTTAAGACTTATTATCAGGAAGCTTACACCTTTCAGTACACCCATGCTCTGCTAAAGACCTCACATTTACTTATCGTAGGCATCATACAAAAATCCAATTCCTCTGACTCAGCTCATCCACAACTATCTCTCTTTCCAACCTTCATTCCGGATGTAGGTTTAGTTTTATTACGATTAAAAAAAATTCAAAATTTGAATTCTTATAAGTAAGCTCTACCACACGATCTAGAGTAAGAAGAAAGAGTGATAATCCTAAATGCACTGTAGCCTCCCGCTTATAAGTATTGTGCACGACACACCCATAAACAAGACTCTACTAAACACGGCTTGTAGGCTCTCTAGGACAGAACTGCTCTGATACCACTTTTGTCACGCCCCGAACCTGGGGGGCGAGACTGGCACCCAGTGCCTCACCTATCATTGCATACCAACTTGCAACTAAGGGACTCTGAACATATGATGTCATACTTTGACCATGGACAAATTGCAAGATAACTGCGAATGCTGACTAAATATCAATATATAACTAGACCAACAAGGCCGTCATAACTATTACAGCTGACAAACCAACCAAATATACATACAAGGCCCACAAGCCCAATATATTGCACTAACTGACAGGATATGTCTACAAGCCTCTACTGATGGATATACTGTGATCAGAATAGCTCCCCGACCTACTCATAACATATATACATAAATATACAAGATGTACATAAGGCTCTAGACCCGGAAACTCCGAAAGGCATGGAGGTTACCGATCAAGTTGAACTTAGGCAACACTTATTGAGGAGGCCTACCCGTCTGTATGTCTGACCTGCATGCATGAAATGCAGCGCCCCAAGAAAAGGGACGTTAGTACGAAATAATGTACTGAGTATGTAAGGCAATATGCTGAAAGCTGAAATTGAACTGATAATATAATAACTGAAAGTAGCTGGAAGTCAAAGATAATTTGAAGATATGCTTACCTGTTGATACTGACTCAACTCTCTTAATATAGTAAGTAAAATAGCTATCCGGCCCTATACGGCTCGGTATATATATAACTGCACTGCCGTAGTAGGCTCGCTCATAGGCGCTCGGCCATACTAGGCTCTGTATCTTGTCCAACTGGGCTCGCTCATAAGCACTCGGCCATAGTAGGCTCGGTATATAATTTACCATCTGATCAGAGGTTGCCCAATAGAGGCCTGCCTATCGATTATAGCTCGATGGTAATAAAAATACTTTTAATACTGTATATATGTAAATTCTCTGCTCTCATGACTAGAAGAAGGAAATACTCAACTGAATATGAACTCCCGATAAAGAGAATATTATAACTTACGAGACTAGAAAAATATACGTAAATTTCGAGATATGAATTTTTCTTTATGCCTCATTATCAAACCTCGTGTAATTACGATATCATGGTAAAATGAAGAAAAAGCTTTGCCTTAACTTACCTGGAGTAGAGGAAAACTTCGTATAATATTCCGTTGGAAACCTTCGTGGATTGAACTTAGAACCTAAAAATAGGATTAAGCTTCTGCACTTTGAAATTGAGGAACGAAATCCTGCTTTGTAATGTTGAAATTTGGATGAAAATTGCTTCAATTGAAGCTTTTGCTTGAAATTAAAAAGCTTCTGCTTTCACCGTTCTTGGCTTTTAAAGCCAAAGGCTGATTGGTTGGCCTTTTACAGGGAATTCCAAGAAGCAATTTCATTTGAAATTTGAAATGCTTCTGCTTAATGAAGCATCTGAACTTGGAATGAATTAACCAAGCATTTGTTTTAGTTGTTGGTCAGAAACGTTTCTTGTTCTTGTCCAAAAATGAAATGGACAAGACTTTGAAATTAATTCTTTTCCTATAGAATTTAGGTATCCACCTAAGCAAATAAGATGCTTAGTCATTTCTTGAATTGTGTCTTCTTGCCACGTGTAATTCCTATCTACTTATTGGTTAACTGGGTAATGTCATGTTACCCGATAATTAATCAATTACCCGTATAATTTGAAAATTGTCTCAACTTAATTGAATACTACTCTCTTTTAACATATCTTGTACACCTTACTATCATGGCCATGTAGTACCTTGTGTGGCACTAGTCCATAAATACCGGGATATTTTAGCTTGGACCGTATTTTATCCCAAAATGCCAAACTTTGATAAAATTCGTTTTCTTTGATTTTGCTTTCCCTCTTACCTTCATGAATTTACTCATCACTTATGATCCTTATAATCCCCAAATAATCTTTTCCTTGGACTGATGTCAATTTCCGTACGACAAATTCAACGTACAATACTATAGGGTGCAACATCATCGTAACTTAATACTGCAAAGCGTAACATCACCGTAATGTAATACTACTGGTCGTAACATCATCGTAATATATCGACGTAATATTGCGGGGCGTAACAGTGATGAGGAAAACAAAAATATCTATCGATAGGGAAAAACGAACTCGGGGTTACATACCCGAGGACGCTCTCATGTTCAGTGATGAGGACATCAAGGCCTTGTCTCAGCCTCATAACGACGCACTGGTAATCTCTTTCCTTGTAAATACATTTCAAATTAAATGTGTACTAGTGGATCCAGGTAGCTCAGCAAACATTATCAGGTCGAGGTTGGTAGAGCAGCTCGAACTGCTCGACTAGATCGTGCTCACCACTCGAGTCCTCAATAGATTCAACATGGCAAGTGAAACAACGAAAGGAGAAATCACCCTCCCAGTTAACATGGTCGGCACGACCCAGAATGCCAAATTCCATGTCATCGAGGGAGACATGAGATACAACGCCTTGCTAGGAAGACCGTGGATACACTACATGAGAGCAGTACCATCCACCCTCCATCAAATGATGAAATTACCGACAAAGGATGGGATAAAAACCATCTATGGGGAGCAGCATGCGGCAAAGGAAATGTTCACGTTGCATGATGTAGCGCTGGTACCGATACCTCCACCAACGAAGGAGCCAAAGGATAAGAAAATGATAAATGACAAGTTACATTCTCGGCTACACCCTACTTAACAAAACAAAGTACCATACCGAGTCCTCATAATAAATGATAGTCACACCGAGATCCGAAGTGCCATTTGAACTAAGGTATGACCGTCTCCCTTTTTTATAGTTGCGCTTTATACTAACCGAAATGCAGGTATTCGGTCGAAACAACCAAAGCTCTTCCCAGCCTAAAGGCCTTTGGTTTCAAAAGCATGCGTTGTACTCTTTTTCTTTGGCCGGGTTTTATCCCAAGAAGGGTTTTACCGGCGACACTTATATGCTACCTTAGGAAGATCCAACAAGTGTTCAAGGATTCTTTTGCAATCAACCTCAAACACTGGAGGGCATCCCCCCAGGAGGCCACCCACTCAGAAAAGCCAAGAAACGCCAGATGGGGTCCTGATAGGAAAGTGATGTACCGGGCCAAATGGTCAAACGAACTGTGTCCGTATAGCCAGGCCCCGAACGGAGAAAACATGTAAACTTGTACCAAATAATTGAAGAATATCTTTTATCAAAGCATTTCACACTCCAAAAGAAGCTCGGCACCTCCACAAAAACAATTTATTTGCCGAAAATGTCCCAAATACTCGGGGACTGGCGTCAACAACTCAACACTTGAACGACCTCCAGGTCGGGACTCTAAGCTTGTAAACCCTTAATGAGGCAACATAAAAAACGCGAAACATCTCCAAGGCCAAAAGTGCGCCGAATACTCGGGGACTGGCATCAAAATCTCAAAAAATGCACGGCGCCAGGGTCGGGATCTCCGAAACTGTAAGCCCTCAATGAGGCTGTTTACCGTGAAAATGGTAATAACAATTAAATTTGTAAATGGGACTCTAAAATACGTGATCTATTTTTATGCTAGTTGTTAGAGTAGTGGATGCTGGATATGTGAAGTTTAACGACGAAATACAAGCTAAAACGGGACAGTAATCAAATTGAGGGACTTGCTACCCGGGCCTCGGACTGATCGATAAAAGGCCTCGAGGTCGATGTCTGGGCTCGAGCTCGAGCTATCGGGGTAGCTGGGAAGGGAATAACAGTTAGAATATAATTAAAAAGGCTCTTTATGGCCAATATCAAGCAATAAATGAAGAACAAGTATGAAATCAATAAATGGGAAGAGTAGCCTCGAGCGAGTAAGTTAGAGAGAGAAGAGAGAAAGTTGTTATTGATCTTGTGTAGAGTAGTTGGAGCAACAGCAACCCTTTACAAAGTGGTGAGGATTCCCTTTATATAGGAGGGGAATCCCGTTATAGTACAGCGTACATTAATTGTAAAAGCATGGAGATGGGAAGGCGAGACGCGACGCCTCAATACAGGCTCTGGGTAGGCCGGCTCTAACAGACTTAGCCGTGTGCCTTAGGAATTACTCAATTTTCTCTAGCCTCAATATTTGTCTTCTTTGAGTCGGGCCTCGACGAGCCCCAAGAGAGGGAACTCGGTCCCAACTCCGTGTCTTCGGGGTCTCGAGACATTCTTCTGAAGTGACTTGATAGCAAGAAATTAGGCCCTCTGATTTTGCCGCATACAGATAGTCTCCGCATTTCTCATAATGGAGCGATGGGAAACAACTCTAATACCCGGCTCCTCGGGCTTCTTGTGATCACGTCATACTGATGATGCATCCCATGGCATGAGTTTTTGTAATAACCGGGACATCCCACAGACTTGTATTTTTGACATTATTCAATGCATTTCGATTCCTGTTCTCCAAGATGAAAGTACCATCATTGATTTGGTTCTTCAAGAATGCAGTAATTGCGTTCACCGATCAGTCTTCCAAAGGCCTCGATGACAACATCATTATCTCCTATAAATGGGGGCATTCTGGCGTTGTTTTTCTATCCAAGTGTCTTCATCTGCTCATTCGCCCTTTTCACTTTACCATCTTCATTCCTTGGGTTTTTTCTTTCCCAAGGGCTAAAATGGCATAACCGGTCGTTGAGGCTAGGGCCCACCGAATCTTCAACCTTTGGCTTCGGTGGGCTATGTCTCTTTTCTCTGCCTTCTCTGCGTCCCCTCCTTTTTCTCTTCTTCATCTTTTCCCTCGGTGAGGACTTCCCGCGGGATTGAACTGGGAACCTAGAGGAGATGGTGGTCGAGGGAGTTGCCTTCGAGGATATGAGCTCGAGGAGGCGACGCTCGAGGATGCTGATACCGGAAATGGACCTTCGAGGATGGACTAGGTTCTTAGGTTTTCACTATGGGTGTATACCCCTTTGTTTCTTTGTTTCTTCGTAAGGACCCCTTGCGGGCTTTAGTAATTGTATGTAAGGACCCCTCAAGGGCCGTTGTAAGATAATATTTATGAAATATGAAGACATCTTCTTTACTTCTGCTTTTGATTTTTGTCGTGTTCTTGTATACTCTAGTGCATTTCCGGGATCGAGCCCGAAGCGGTCCGATAAACTTGGATCATCGGGGCCCTCGAGCCTTGTGGAGATAGAGCACCGAAGTGAAAGTCAACTTCGGGCACTTGGAGTTTTTACTTTGAGCTTGACGTAGATAACCTTTCAAGGTGTTGTAGGCGGGTCTCTGAGGAGGGGTTATTCGTACTTAGGTGACTTCCTAAGGTCGAGCCCTCGTGGACGAAGCTCGAAGCACTTATTTTTCTTCTTGAGAGGAACCTTCGAGACCGGATACCTTTTCGGGACTAGAGACAATGTCTCTGGCCTTTTGGGGCCTAGCTTCTTTTTGGCAGAGGTCCTTGGGGTCGGGTACCACCTCGATATCCGTACCGAAGCCATTGGCCTCCTGGGGTTATCCTGGGTAGGAGAATTATTGTTGTTCCCCACATATACATGGGGTGGCTCTCGTTTCTTTGGAAGATCCCATTATTTTAGATAGCCATACTTCCGCCTTGGCATCGAGTCCGTCATTACCTTAAGCGCAAAAGTGTTCGTGTAGGTTCCCGCTTCTGTTTGCCAATTCTACCATAGCCATGACTGCTACTTCAGGGCCTATCCACTAGGGAGGGGAGAGTTCCACTCCCAGTGCTCAGGATTCACGGGAGTTTACTCTGAAAACTATGTCTTTGGCAAGAGAGGAACATTTGGAGATAGTGAGGAGAGACTGCGGATGGGGCGAGGTAGGAAGCGTTGCAGGCGCTTTCCCCAAATGAGGGTATTACGGACCCTGCTAATAGATTCCTGAACGTATACTTGTACCCTTTTACTCTAGGCCCCCTTGATAGGATCGTGTTTGATTTCTGCTTGAAGTATCAGGTTACTTTGGCGCAGATACATCCGTCATTTTGGCAAGTAGTGCTGTTGATGAGATTCTTTGTGGAAAAGGCTGGGCTTGAATTCATGCCCTTTGTTGTTGATGATGAGGAAGATAGGGATCGAGAGTGGGTCAGTCGATTCATTCGGGTTCGGATGCCTGACATTATCCCCGTGGAGCTCATGCCATTTCCCGAGGAATGGAATTACACGCGTGATTGGAGTGTCTCATGCTTTATTAGATTCGCTCGTAGCGAAAGCCAGTTTAGTAATTATGTTTCCTCTTTTTCTGCCGCAAATTCGTGGGTGCCAGGCTAGTTCCTGATTTGCCCGGCTGTGTCTGGAGGTTGGCGACCCATTCGACTTGCGACGAGCGTAGGTGGCAAGCTGTGTCCCGGGGCAGATGGGAAGTGAGATACCAAGGTATATGCGTACGCTGCTTTTACCTTGGCCTTCGTATATTTGAGATGACATTTTCCTCTTTTCATGTACTGACCTTACCGCTGTAGGTATCAGAAGGTCCCTAGGGGCGAGGTTGTGCTCCTTTGGAGAGGGGGAGGAGTTGTCGGCTTCCGAGCCAAGGGAAGATGGTGATATACGGGATATGCACTCGCAGTGCGATGGAGCTTTTAGCGGAGCTAAACAAGTCCGTGCCTTCGAGGAGAAAACATCACCCGAGCCTGGTGTTCTTGAAGTCTTCGGTTCCGGAGCGGTGGTTCCGAGCTGGACCAATAGGAGTGTGCTCGGCCTTCGAGAAAGTCTGCCGGCTTCACTTCGCGGTGAGTTTTGGCATAGGCCTTCAGCATCTCGTGTCTTCCCTTCCTTATCGAGTTTTTCTTCTGCAGGCCTTTAATAGGCTCAGGTCTGAGATGGTCCATTATGGGGCTAGGCTACGGAAAGCTCTGGATGAGGGTAGGTCCCTTAGGCTCCTTGGTAAGGAGAAGGAGGTTGAGCTGATGCACTGGCGATATGAGGCATACCGGAGCTCGAATTATGAGAGCTATTTGATAAAGCAGGTAGCCTCTCATAGTACACGTTATGTTTTTTAACCTTTAAGGTTAAATTTTTGCCTATCTTAGTTGCAGAAAAAGACGGAGGCTCTGGAGCACTTTAGGGGTGAAGCCGACCGAGTTAGGAATGACTGTGGTGAACTAAGAGCTCAGGTGCAGGCTCAAACTTCAGAGGTGAAGGGTGCCTTCGCTAAAGTTCCCGCCTACGAGGCCCAACTCCTCTTGGCTCATGACAACACTTCAGTTCAAGCGGATATGATCGCGAAGCTTGAGTCCGAACTTTCGAAGGTCAGGGCTGAAATCATTGTTGCTCGGGCTGAAGCAACATTGAGTCGAACTAAGGCTGATCAGGAGATGACGATTCGTTTGAAGATGCTACTGATGCCTAAGATGAGTTGAAGAGGGCCCTCGATCGTGAAAAGAGGATCGAGGAATATGTTCATTGCAGATCCCGAAGAGAGGTACTTTGTCACGACCCGGATTTCCCACCCTCGGGAGTCATGATGGCACTTACTAATGTAAGCTAGGCAAGCTGACTGTTTGAACAAATTACATTTCTCCCATTTTAATTCCTTTAACAATTATAAGCAATAACTTAAAGATAGTGGAATTTGTAACAAGCGGAAGAAAAATAATAAAGCTACTGAGTATATCCATTACTGTTGTTCGAACAACTACTACCCAGAACTGGTGTCAAAGCTACACAAACGGACTAAGATTACTACAAACAAAGTTCGAAAGACAAATGATACACTGTTTCTGAAATAAGTAAATGAAACAGGATGAAGGGATAGAGGGAGACGCCAGGGCTTGCGGACGCCTGTAGGAGTACCTTAGATCTCCGTATGGACTGAAGGCAGCCACCCAAGCTAAGGTCCAAAAGCTGCTGCTCCAGGATCTGCACACAGTGCAGAGTGTAATATCAGCACAACTGACCCCATGTACTGGTAAGTGCCTAGCCTAACCTCGGCGAAGTAGTGACGAGGCTAGGACCATACTACCAAATAAACCTGTGCAATTTAACTATATACAGCGGAAAAGAAGAACAGTAATACACAATCAAGTATGGGAGGGGGAAACATACTACGAGGAACTATCAATTAAGAATAAAAAGACAACAGGTAATTAAAAGGAACAATATATCTCAGATATCAACAAAAAAATCAGGAATCAATAAGTGCACGGCATCACCCTTCGTGCTTTTACTCTCGTCCTCACCAAAGCAATCAAGTAATGAAAACGTGCACGTTATCACCCTTCGTTCTTTACTCTTGTCCTCACCATATAATCAATATAATCAGCATGGAATTGTACATCGTGCGGCACAACATCACCCTTCATGCTTTACACTCTTCCTCACAAATCATACACGGCATCACCCTTCGTGCTTTAACACTCTCTCACCAAAACAATACACGGCATCACCCTTCGTGCTTTAACACTCTTTCTCACCCATACAACAATTACAAACAATAGGGAAAGGAAATAAATGAAATTACAGAATCCCAGCAAGGTAACATTAGTTCAACAATCAAGTCCCGGCAAGGGGACAACATCAAAAGAAGCATCAACATCCCGGCAAGGGAGATAACATTAAAAGCAACAATATCCTGGCAAGGGAGACCACGTAATGATTCTCTTCTCTTTCTCACTTTTACTTCACAACTCACTTCACAACTTGAGCCAATTCTCTAAAAGGTTCAATTACCACTTATACTTTCACATTTCATTATACAACTTGAGCCAACGCTTCTCAATGTTCAAAAGTCACAATTACTTCCACAAACTATGCCCAACAATAGAAATCATCACCAAGGCATGAATAATACAACGAAGTCATAATAATCACAATATAAGACTCACGGTCATGCTTGACACCAACGTATAGATACTCGTCACCATGCCTATACGTCGTACTCAATAAATACCACATAGCAAATAAGACTCGACTCCTAATCCCTCAAGCTAAGGTTACACCAAACACTTACCTCAATGCCATGAACACAATTCAAGTCTCAATTATTGCTTTACCCCTTGATTCCACCACCAATTCGCTCGTATCTAGCCACAAGTTACTTAATTACATCAATAAATGCTAAATAAATCAATTCCAATGCATGAAAATAAGTTTTCCAAAGTTTTACCCAAAGAGTCAAAAATCGCCATCGGGCCCACATGGTCAAAACCCGAGGTTCAAACCAAAACCCGATTACCCATTCCCCCACGAACCCAAATATATAATTTATTTTGAAATCAGACCTCAAATTGAGGTCCAAATCCCCAAATTTTGAAAAACCTAGGTTCTACCCAAAACACTCAATTTCCCCCATGAAAACCATTGGTTATGAGTTGAAATCATGTGAAAAGATGTTAAGGATTGAAGAAAACTAGTTAGAAATCACTTACAATCAATTAGGAAAAGAAGTTGCCTTTAAAAAATCGTCCTAGAGAGTTTATGTTTTGAGAAGATGTGAAAAATGGTTGAAAATGCGTCTAAGTGTGAATTTACAGGTCTCTGATGTCGCAATTGCGACTATCGCATTTGCGACCCACTCAGCTTTCCGGTTATCATCGCATTTGAGAGAGACCATTCGCAATTCTGAAATCGCATTTTCGAGAAAACAGTCGCATTTGCGACTCAGGCTGCCAGGTCAATTCTTTGCATTTGCGATGGTTTGTCGCATTTGCAGGCTCTCATTTGCGAGCCAGGCTTCGCATTTGCGAACCCTGAAGACTTGATCATACCAGCCAAAAACCTGCAATTTTCTCAAGTCCAATTCTACTTGTGGTCTATCCAAAACTCACCCGGGCCCTCGGGGCTCCAAACCAAACGTGCACACCAACCTAAAACATCATACGGACTCGCTCATGCATTCAAATCACTAAAATAACATCAACAACTATGAATTTAGCATCAAAATCATGAAATTTCTTAAGAACTTCAAATTTCCCAATTTTCTCAAATAAGGTCCCATTCATATCATTTCAAATCCGTTTCTTACCAAATTTCACAGGCTCGACTTAAATCATATATAAGAACTGTACCGAGTTCTGGAACCAAAATACGGACCTGATACCATCAAACTCTAAACACATTTCACTTTAAAAAACTCATAAATATTCCAGAAAATAATTTTCTTTAAAAATTTATTCCTCGAGCTTGGGACCTCAGAATTTGATTCCGGTAATACGCCCAGGTCCCATATTTTCCTATAGACCCTCTGGGATCATCAAATCACGGGTCCGGTCTGTTTACCCAAAATATTGACCGAAGTCACCTTAATTCATTTTAAAGTCAAAATTCATCATTTTTCATAGATTCTCACATATTGGCTTTCCGGCTACGTGCTCGGATTGTGCATGCAAATCGAGGTGAGACAGAAAGAGATTTCTAAGGCTTCGGAACGCAGAATTCACTTTTAAAACAAGTGATGACCTTTTGGGTCATCACATATTTGAAGAGGTTGGCGCCAGGGTTTTTGTTCTCCCGAAAGAGCTGGCTGGAGCGAGGGTGGACGAGCGTGATGCTCGGTTACTTCTAGCCGATGCTGCGGAGAGTGAAGATGAGGCTGGTAGGCCGTAGCCCTCTAGAGCGGAGCGTAGACTTTGCTATTTTGTATGATATTCGCAGAGCGCGTTTGTTGATGGAGAGTGCACCTTTTTGTTTATGCGAATAAAAGTAAACCTGAAACTTTATCTCTTATGTATCCCTTTCCGCTTTGCTTTTGACTAGGTGGACTGGTTACGAAGTTGGTGAGAATCCTTAGATTCACAATATGGATTCGGGGCTCATCAGGCATGCCCGGGGGCTCTTACGCATTCGGTCGATGCGGGCTTTTTAGTGTAAGTTGGCATGGGGTCCCCACATTCTTGCTTGACTGTCTTGGGTTCAGTCTCTGAGTCGGATCACGATCGAGCTTAATTGAACCTCAAGTTTCATGTTTTCGTGGGCTGGCGACAACGACTATTACGCCTTGCCCTTGGGCATTTGTACTTCCACTATTTTGGGTTTAGTCAAAAAGTTGGGTTGCGACTCGAGCTCAATCGACCCTCAAGTTTTTTTTTTATTTTTCTTTGGGGCTGGTGACGGTGGATCTTACGCCTTGTGTCGAAGCGACTTTTATGTATGTGTCCTTGAGGCTTGTGAAGCTAGCGACAATGGCTCTTACGCTATGCCATTAGGCATGTATAGTTAGCTATTTTAGATCCAGTCTCCGAATCGGGTTACGACTCGAGCTCCCGATTCCAACTCACTTTGATCCTCAAGTTCTCAAATTTTAAGCTGGCGACAGTGCTCTTACGCTTTTGGTCATTGCGACCTTTTAATGTGCGGCCCTGAGGCTCGTTTGGCTGGCGATAATGGCTCTTACGCTTTTGCCCGTAGGCATATGTAGGCTTTGTGTTCCTCTCATTAAGGACTTTTTTGAAATGATTTTTCCTGACCCGTCGTCGGTTCTGGAAAAACCTCGATTTCAAGTCATTAGCGGCGATGTTCGAGCACCTCGGAAGGTTTAGCTCATAGGCTGAGTAGCTCGAAGCCTTGTAATTTGGAGCTAACATGGTCGAAGCTCGTTTGCCAGTCAAGGGTAGCCTGTTTTAACCGGGTTTTTTCGAAGTAGATTCGAGGTAGTGGCATGTGATTTTGTTAGTGACGGTCGGGCGTCCCCGAGTTGCGTTAATTTGGCTGGTGCAATCGTATTGACCATAGTCATTTGTGCTTGTCCAGAGCCATTTGTGATCCCGAGTGTGGCAGTTTAGGCGTCTACATCGAGGGTATGCCCTTTCAGGAGTTTTAAAAATGCGACATATAGCCTAAACTTCAGGATCAAGTTTTATGCTTGTAGTAAGGTCTTACAAAATTTCCATGCCTGTTAAGGTCTTACAGTTTTTTCATGCCTGTTGAGGTCTTACAATTTTTTGTTGTTATGTAAAATAGATCTGGCTAGACCGAGTTTGCCCGCTCGGGGTCTTACGGCCTCGGGTTTTTCAGTAAATGGCAATTGACGACAGTCTCTGAGTCATCAAGTTTGCTTAGGCTCGAAGGCCATTACTCGTGAGCTCGGAATTGCCTCGTTGAGGTCTTATTAGCATGGAGTTCCAACCCTGAGGTCATGTGGATATCAAATTATTGACGCTAAGTCTCTGAGTATTTCGGGACGTACTCGATGGAGGGATCTTTGCCGTGAGCATGCTGAATTTTCTTTGGAGTACGAGATGCTTTTGGCGAAAGATATTCTTTGACTACTTGGCATAAGTACATGTTGTTTTGTTGCCATGAGTTCGACCTACGCGGACACGGCTCTTTTCGCCATTTGTCCTGGTACATTGTTTCCTATTGGAACTTATTCTGTCGTTCCCCGGCTATTTTGAGCGGACGACGTCTCAAAAGGGGGGTGCCTTCCAATGTTTGGGGTTGATTGCAAAAGAAGCCCTGCAAGCTTGTCGGATCCTCCTTAGGCAGCACGTCGCCCCTCTAAGAACCTTGCCGACGAAACCCTCTTCGGTACGAAAGCTCGACCGAGGGGAAAGAGTGCGACGGGTGCCATTAAGGCCTTGGGATCTTCGGGTTGAGTTAACACTTCCGAATGCCCTGGTCGGGTGTCTGCAAATGGGTTAATGTAAAAATAACGAAGGAGGGAGGTGGTCTTACCATATCGCGGGGTGCGCAGGAGATGTTCCGAGGCCCGATGTGTCCCTGCAATTTTGCAGCGAGGACCCTGTACAACCCTCCGCTGTGTTTAATCGGGCTTGGTCGAAGACATAGTTTGATTAACCTCCGACTCTTTCGAGAGTGGAGATATTGGTGTCGGCGTTATGTTATGTGACGCGAACACTTCCCTTGCCGCGTGTTTCTCCATGTTGACGGTTTTAATTTCGTCCCTTGCTGGGGATTTTATCATTTGGAGAAGAGGGGACGGTACTTCCTTTACTCGGTGCATCTACGGCCGTCTGAATAAGGCATTTATACCTCGTGCCTCCTTTGACAATATGGAACTTGGCATTTCGGTCATGTGCCAGTCATGCTGGCTGAGAGGATGATTTCTCCTCTCGTCGTTTCGATCACCATATTGAATCCGCCAAAGATTTGAGAGGCCTGGTGTGATTTTATTCGGCAGTTCGAGCTGCTCTACTATCCTCGACTGATAATGTTGGTCGAGCCACTTGAATTCATGAGCACATGTTTTATTTGAAAATGAATCGAACGAGGAAGAAGGTTACCGGTGCGTTGTTACGAGGTTGAGGCGAGGTTTTGGAGCCTTTCTCGCCGAATGCAAGGGTACCTTCGTATATGTATCCCCGGGTCTGTTTATCTCTAGTGATGGACATTTTTATCCCCTCCTTCTTTACAAGTTCCTGGAGAGCATTGTTGCTCCTCCATTATCACGGTAATATGTCGCGGCCCATTTGCTTCATTCTCCTTGCCCGCCTTCCTTACTCGGAACTGAACTTGAGCCCGATCACTCAAAAATTATCGGCGGTGATTTTTATTGAGTAGCTTGGCTATTTTCCTTCGGGGCTAGTGGCCATCTTCGGTCCTGTGGCCTTGCGTATTACGTAGTTCACACAATTGTGATTCCTTTGAGAAGGATTCGATTGAATAGGCCTGGGCCATTTGGCGTCCCTGCTTTTGCTAACGCTAAACATGATGTCTGATACAGCGATGTTGAAATTGTATCCTGATGGGCGAGGCGCCCTCGCTGGCCTCGTGTCTCCGTCGAATCAGGCTCTATTGGTGAGTCCTCAGGGATATTGTCCTCGATTCGTTCTCCGATCGTTGCGAGGTAGGTTGCGTCTCGGGGCACTCTTCCTATCTGCGGTGTACGGCCGGTATATTTCCTTATTTGGTTTCGATTTCCTTACTAGGAGCCTGCTTGGCTGTACTGAACCCGAGGGGGCTCTTAGCTAGTCGTCCTCGACCCTGATTTGCGACTGGTGCCGGTTGTTGGCGTCTGACCAGGTCTTAGCTTGATAGTTGATCAAGTTTTGTTTCAACTATCCTGAAGCCACCGGGCTTTGTTCATTCAGGCCTTGGGTGAAGGCCTGTACCGCCCAGTCGTCGGAGACCGAGGGCAGTTCCGTTCATTCCATCTGGGAAGGAGGTGCGGATTCTTGCAGCATTTCAATCTCCCTTTACTTAATCTCGGATGCGTCGGACTTTCTTGTCGTTGCTTCAATGGCATCGGCGTGTGCCTTTACGAAGGAATCTACCAATATGGTAAATGAGTCTATGGAGTTGGGAGCTAGGTTGTGATACCGCATCATGTCCCCCTTCGAGAGTGTTTCTCCAAATTTTTTCAACAATACGAACTCAATCTCGTCATTCCTTACATCGTTGCCTTTTACTGCATAGGTGTAGGCAGTAACGTGCTCATTAGGGTCTGTGGTCCCGTTGTACTCAGGGAGTTCCGTCATTCCGAACTTCTTTGGAATGGGTTTCAGGGCCGCTTCCTTGGGAACGGCCTTTGTATGAACTTCTTTGAATCCACGCCCTTAAGGACCGGGGGACCCGGGATCTAGTTGACTCTAGAGTTATAGGTCTCGACCTTCTTGTCGTTGACTGCTATCATTTTGTCGCCTGATTCGATCCTTTTGGTGAGATCCTTAAGCATTTTTACTATGGCAAGGTCGCTATCGATTTGTTATTGCTCGATCTCTCGGGTACATGTTCGGCTGGGGGAGCTGTTTCTAGTGCTACTGTGCTGGGAGTCTTCGGGTGTCTTTGCAACTGAGCGGTAGCCAACTGTTGTGCCTGTAACATTTCGAAAATAACATGAAGACTAACTTCATGTTCTTCCCGAGTTGGGGTCTTCTGGGCTTCCAGTTGGTCATCATACTGTATGCTCATATCATTATGTGAGGTTTCGTCGACCTGTTGTGCGTCCTGCAAATGCATGTCTGCTCAAATTGATCTGGGCGCGTTATCGGGATTTTATGGTGGCGCGCCGACGACTGGAACATCCATACCATTTTCCCCGTGGTTTTTGAGGTTGTCATTCTCGGCTCTATTTACTGAGCCAGACATTTTGTTCTGAAATCAAAAGATCTTGGACAAGAAAAAGTGTGAAAGATAACTTGCGTTTGTGTAATAAAACCAGCAAGAAAATAATCACTATTATTTTTAGCCCCATGGTGGGCGCCAAACTGTTTATCGTAAAAATGGTAATAACAACTAAATTTGTAAATGGGACTCTAAAAATACGTGATCTATTTTTATACTAGTTGTTAGAGCAGTGGATACTAGATATGTGAAGTTAACGATGAAATACAAGCTAAAGCGGGGCAGTAATCAAACCGAGGGGCTTGCTACCCGGGCCTCGGACTGATCGATGAAAGGCCTCGAGGTCGATGTCTGGGCTCGATCTCGAGCCATCAGGGGTAGCCGGGAAGGGAATAACAATTAGGATATAATTAAAGAAGGCTCTTTATGGACAATATCAAGCAATAAATGAAGAACAAGTATGAAAGCAATAAATGGGAAGAGTAGCCTCGAGCGAGTAAGTTAGAGAGAGAAGAGATAAAATTGCTATTGATCTTGTGTAGAGTAGTTGGAGCAACAGCAACCCTTTACAAAGTGATGAGGATTCCCTTTATATAGGAGGGGAATCCTGTTATAGTACAATGTATTTTAATTGTAAAAGCATGGAGATGGAACGGCTAGACGTGACGCCTCGATACAGGCTCTAGGTAGGCCGGCTCTGTCAGACTTAGCTGTGTGCCTTGGGAATTCCCCATTTTTCTCTAGCCTCGATCTTCGTCTTCTTTGAGTCGAGCCTCAACGAGCCCCGAGGGAGGGAACTCAATTGCAACTCTGCATCCTCGGGGTCTCGAGACATTCTTCTGAAGTGACTTGATAGCAAGAAATTAGGCTCTCTGATTTCGCCGCATATAGAGGCAATACAAAATTTACAAGTAATGGCTTCTGAGCCAAGGTACCCTCGATGACTCGGGAACCGTCGCTAATCTCCATTCATCAAAAAACCCGAGGCCGTAAGACCCCGAGCGGGCAGACTCGGTCTCGCAAGACCTACATAAGGTAGCAACAATATTTGTAAGACCTCAAGCAAGGCATGAACAATTCTTGTACCAAGTATCCAAAACTGTAAGACCTCAAGAAAGGCATGAACAATACTTGTATCAAGTATCCAAAACTGTAAGACCTCAAAGGCATGTTAAACTTATAAGACCTTACTAAAGGCATAAACCCAATCTCAAAGTTTCGGCTATATATCGAACTTGTCAGACCCCTAAAAAGGCATACCCTCGATATAGATGCTGAAACTATCTCACTCGGGACTCAAAGGCTCCGACCAAGCACAAATGACTCCGATCACATGACTGTACCAACCGAACTAACGCGACTCGGGGACACCCAACCATCGCTACAAAATCACAAGCCTTCAATTACTTCGAATCTACTTTGAAAAGGACCGGTTAAACAGGCTACCCTCGATAAAGGCAAAAGAGCTTCGACCATGTCAGCTCCTAAACATCAGCTTCGAGATACTCAGCCTCCAAGCCAGAACCTCCCGATGTGCTCGATCCTCTCCATATAACGACTCACAATCGAGGTTTTTTATTAAGCCATTGAAGAGTCAGGCAAACACTATTTATCCTTATCGAGGGAAAAATAAAGCCAATAAGGTCGCATCGACAAATGCATAAGAGCCATTGTCGCCAGCCTAATGAGCCTCAGGGACACACGTATAAAAGGTCGCTTCGACCCAAAGCGTAAAAGCCATTGTTTCTAGCTCACACAAAACTTGAGGGTCAAAATAAGCTCGAGTCGTAACCCGATTCGGAGACTGGACCAAAATAGTTAACTAAAAATGCCTAAGGGCAAGGCATAAGAGCCACTGTCGCCAGCCCACACAAATACAAAACTTGAGGGTCAAAATGAGCTCGAGTCGTAACCCGATTCGAAGATTGGACCCAAAACAGTTAACTAAAAATGTCAAAAGGCAAGGCATAAAAGCCACTATCGCCAGCCCACACAAATGCAAAACTTGAGGTTTATTCTCGAGTCATAACCCGATTTGGAGACTGAACCCAAAATAGTTGACTAAATATGCCTAAGAGCAAGGCATAAGAGTCGATGTCACCAGTCCATACTAAAAGGCCGCACCGGCCCAAGGCGTAAGAGCCACTGTCGCCACCCTAAATTTCGGCCACTCGAAGGTCAAATAAGCTCGAGTCAATACCCGACTCGGGGACTGAGCCCGAAACGGTTGGCCTAAAAATGTCTAAGAGCAAAATTGCGTAAGAGCCTGCGGGCCAGACTGATTAGCCCCAAGGCCATATCACGACTCTAAGGAGTTCTACCAACTCAAAGATTCAACTGGCCAAATTCAAGACAGAAAGAGATACAGAAGAAATAAAGCCACAAGGGTTTATTTTTATACACATATACAAAAAAAAAGTGATCTCCATCTACCAACATGCTATGGAAATGCTACATACAGATGGAAAAATCTACTCCCCCCCCCCGAGGGCTACGGCCTACCGGCCTCATCTTCGCTTCTTTCAGCATCAGGCAAAAATGACTGAACATCACGCTCGTCCGCCCTCGCTCGCGCCAATTCTTCCGAGAGGGCAAAGCCCCTAACACGGATATCCTCGAGGGTCTTTCTTCGATACTTGCAACGAGCATATTATTCAATCCTCCCTTCACAGTCGAGGATCTTTCTCAGCTCAGCTTAAGCATCGGGAGTATCCTTTGACTAGATCGCTATCTCCTGGTCAGCCTTAGTCCGGCTCATTGTTGTCTCTGCCCAAGCATCGACGATCTCAGCCCTAACTTTTAAAAGCTCGGACTCGAGCTTCGCAATCATATCTGCTTGAACCGAATCGTTATCGCGAACTAAGCGAGGTTGAGCCTCAAAGGTAGGAACTTTTGCCAGAGCATCTTTCCCCTCTAAAGCCTGAGCCTTCGCCCGAGTTTTTAGCTCATCATGCTCACACCTGGACCGGCCAACTTCATCTTGAAGGTTCTCTAGGGCCTCCATCTTTTTCTGCAACTAAAATAAATGATGCATTAGCCTCGGAAACTAGAAGGCAGAATGCACACTCACCCGGAATAGAAAATTACCTGCTCCTTCAAGTAGCTCTCATAATTCAAGCTCCAGCCTACCTCATACCGCAAGTATATAGACTCAACCTCCTTTTCATCACAAAGGATCCTAAGGGATCTCTCCTCATCCAGAGCTTTCCGCAGCCTGGCTTCATGATGAAGCAGCTTGGACTTAAGCTTGTCGAAGGCCTGCAAAAGAAAACCCAATAAGGAAGGGAAGACACGAAGCTCGAAAGGCCTGTGAGAGAACTCACCACAAAGTGAAGCCGTCAGGCTTCCTCGAAGGCCGAACCCACACCCACCGATCCAGTTCCTTCAGCCCTAAAAGAGTCAATTCCGATCGAAGCACGGTCGCTCGGTGTATGCGACCCCGGATTTCTAGTATCTCCCAAAGTACTATCAATGGAAAAAGAAGGCGACAACAACGGGAAAACCCTCTTTCTAGAACCAGGAACCGCGGACACGGCAGGCTCCGACGATGTTTCTACTCCAAAGTCCCGGTCCCATTTTGCCTTGCTTTGAGCGCCATCGCCCTGAAAAAGCATCTCTCGATTACTGTTGTCATTCTTTAGCCCGGGGGCTAGCAACCCTTCCCCCTCTCCAGAAGAGCACGACATAGCCTTGAAAGGCTCTTCGATGCCTACAAACAGCAAGCTTAATACGCATAAAGAGAAGATGCCTCTCCAATTGAAGGAAGGGAGGGGAAAGTATAACACAACACTCACCATGATGTTTTGCTTCCCATCTGCCCCGGGACAAAGCTTGTAACTTGCGCTCATCATAGGTCGAGTGGGTCGCCAACTTTTAGACCAAATCCAGCAAGTCAGGAACATTGCCTGGCGCCCATGAAACTGCTGTAGAAAAGGAAAGAAGGGCACGGTTACGAAACCAGTTCTCACCATAGGCAAATTGAGAAAACAGAAATGCACCATTTACATGTATAATTCCATTCCTCAAGGAACAGCATAAGCTCCACGGGGATAATGTCAGCATTCTGCACTCAGACGAAGCGACTCATCCACCCTCGGTCTCCATCTCCCTTATTATCAACGACGAAGGGCGTGGTCGATCAGCATTGCAAGGTTAGCAGACCTCAATGGTGAAAGGGCCGGTACAGTCTAATAAGATGGTTGAGCGTAAATTCAAGCCTCGCCTTCTCCGCGAAAAATCTCACCATTAATATTGTTCGCCAAAACGACGGATGGATCTTTGCCAAGGTAACCCGATACTCTAAGCAGAATTCGAGCACAACCCTATTGAGGGGGCCCAGTGTGAAAGGATACGTGTACACATTCAAGAATCCATCAGCACGATTCGTAATGCCCTCACCTGGGGAAAATGACCGTAACACCACTTTCTCCCTCCATCCACAGTCTTTTCTCACTAACCCAAGATGCTCTTCTCTTATCAAGAAGTAGTCTAAAAAGCAAACTCTCGCTAGTCCTGAATGTCGGAGGCAGATCTCTCCCCTTCCTGCCGGGCAGACCCCGATGCAGCAGTCATGGCTACGGCAAAATTAGAGAACTAAAGTGGGAATATGTGCAAGTACGTTAGTATTGAAATAATGAAAGGTTTGACGCAGAAAGAAAAGGGCAACTGCTTAAAATGGTGGTATTTCCAAAAGAGCAGAAAAACATTATTTATACATGGAAGAAACGGCAACGATCTGCCTGCCTCGAAGCCGATTAGAAACACTGACCGATGTCATCTTCGCCAGTCCTGAGGTGGTACCCAACCTCGAGGACCCCCATCAAAAAGAATCTAGGCTTAGAAAGGCCAACAATATCATCGCTAGTCCTGATGTGGTACCTGACCTCAAGGACCCCCATCAAATAGAAGCTAGGCTCTAAAAGTCCAACAACATCATCGCCAGTCCCGAGGTGGCACCCGACCTCGAGCACCTCCATCAAAAGGAAGGTTAGGCTCCAGGAATCCAATGACTTCATTACGAGACTCGAGGTGGTATTCGACCTCGGGGTCTTTTGTCAAAAAGGAATCAGGCTCCAAGGAAATAAGAATTTAAACTCCACCCGTATGGGCTTGCCCCCGGGACACCATCTGAGATCGGACAAACCCTCTTCCAAGATCTATCTACAGCTCCTTAAGGCAATTTGCATTAAGCTCAAAGCAAGTCTCCAGGTGGCCCAGATTTGAACGAACCTCCACTCGGGGACTACCCTTAAAAGATCAAAGGTAGTCCCTGTTTGTGGGCCTCCGAGCAAATTTCTCCTCAAAAGTTACTGCGGAGCCTAAGTGATAAATCACGGTTTCAAGGCTCGAGGCATTACTTTCATCCTACTCGAAGTACAGGTCTCGACGACCCGAGTTTATCGGCCTGATCTAGGCTAGATCTAGGGAACGGCGAAGGACTCCACGAGGAGCGGCGCTAATCAATCAAAATTTGGGTAAAAACACTCACATATGGGCTCGATATTGGCACCGACCTGTAGAGTCATACATTTAGAATCTCCGTAAACATAAATAAAAGGGAATACAGCAAGCGCCAAAAACAAAATCGAGGAAACATTTTCATATTCATAAAGGTTCGATTACAAAATCTCACAAGGGGTCCTTACATATGATTACAAAAGTCCACAAGGAGTCCTTACACAGAAACGAAGAAGCAAGAAGGTTTACATATAGTAAAAGCCTAAGAGCCTAGCTTACTCTCAAAGGTATATCCTCGGCAGCAACATCTTCGGGCATCATCTCCTCGCGCGTACGTCCTCAAAGACAATATCTTTCAAGCGCAATCCCCTCGGGAGTCTTATCCTGATCCTCCAGAATGGCATCCTCAAAAAGGGGGATGACAAAGAGGAAAGCGATGGAGAAGAGCAAAGTGACGCGGAAGAGGCAAGAAGGAATGAAAAAGTGGCTGGGTGAAAAATCTGGCTAGTATGGATTTCGCCAGGCTACTATTGTAAAGCCACTTCTTGGGACGTTTCCCAGGTGCGGGATACAACAGTTAGTAGATAGTACCACCTCACTCCATAGAAAGTAAAGGGAGTGAGGCGCCGCACCGGGTAATGGGGGAGATGAGCAGCGGTGTATAGTCCGAGCTCCCTCATGAGCAGCGATGCATAGTCCAAATATTCCCTGGGTCAGGAGAAATCGGCTCTCTGCTCTGTCGTCCCGAGACAACAATAATAGCAATAACAACAAAATAGTGTAATCTCGCTCGACCAGAGAAGGTCCAGGAGATAGGCCGTGGCACAACTGATAGAAGTGTCACCGTATAACCTTGAGGCCTTGGGCCTTAAACATGGTGAACAACAATGATAAGGATAGTAAGAAGAGAAGAATGGATAGATGCAGGAAGATACTCGGATGAAACGTTGGTCCCAGGAAGCTCCCATTTATAGAAAGAGAGGCAGCATAACCAACGGCGCCATTATCGCCCTCAAAAGGCGTAACGGCAAGCGCATTTAGTGCGTCCTTGGGAGCTGAATCGACGGCGACGTTATGGCTTTGAAGAATGAAAAAACCGCAATACTTTGAATTATCCTGGAGAAGTGAAACGACGGGACATTTCGGTAATTGCGGGGTCTTGCATCATCAGTATGGCGTCATTACAGGAAGTTCGAAGAGTCGGATGTCAAGATCGTTTCTTATCGATCCTCTCTAAGAAACGCGGGGACTATCTGTATGCGGCGAAATCGGAGGATCCAATTTCTTGTCATCGAGGCACCTCGAAAGACCATCTCGAAGTCTCGAGGCTACAAGGTCATGATCGAGTCTCCTCCCTCGAGGCTCGTCGACGCTCGATTCTAGGATAATGTTGACCACGGTCACAGTAGAAACGGGGAGTTCTCAAGGCACGTGGTTAGGACTGGCAGAGCCTAGAAAGCTACTCTAAACCCGAATCAGGGTGTCATATAGTTGTCACACCCCTTTATCTTTGTAATTAATATATTTTGTACTATGTTGGGATTCTCCTCCTATATAAAGGGGATCCTTGTCATTTTGTAGGGGTCTGTTGCTCCCATTGCTCCACACGAAATATACAAAAACATTCTCTATTGCTCTCATTTATTATCTTCATTATCGGTCTTCATTTATTGCTTATCATTGGCCATAAAGAGCCTCCGTTGATTTATCTTTAATTGTTAGTCATATTTCGACCCCCCTCGATAGCTCACAGTCGAGATTCGGAATCAACCTCGAGGCCGAATCCGATAATTGGCCCATCGGTTTGGTTATCACTTCACCCCTTGCTTTTTATCTCGTTTCTAAACTTCACATATAGCATCAACTGCTTAACAAACTAGCATAAAAATAGATCACGTATTTTTAGAGTCTCATCAACAAATTTAATTGTTATTACCATTTTCATGGTAAATATGTTTCATTCAGTTTCTTTTCCATAATAAAGTCATTGTAATCTTTCCTTTACTTATTATTACTTGCAATTATTTCACTCTTCATATTTTGTTTCTTCCATTGTAACTCCTTCTATATGCCTTTTCATATTCTTCACAGCACTCTATATAAGTGCACAATAAGATGTCTTTATCCCATCATCCTTATATTCTTTCTGGCAGAATATTTTTTATAGGTTTTTGGTTGCCGCATCACAAAATTGTTAACAATTGTACACTCTTGTCATTACCTTTAAACTTTATTAAGATATATATATATGCTCGATTTTCTAATTAGATTTTAAAAGATTGCTCTTGTCTTGCAACTATATATTGTAGTTGGTGCTTCAACTTCTAAAGCATATATATTAGATAGGAAAAAAACGTCTCTACATTATAACCATATATTGTATTTGCATCTATTTTCATAACTATTATAGAATAATTTACAATGGCAAACGAAGAAGATCTGGGAAAGTTGTGCATACTTATAAGCAAGTTGAAGAAATATGCTACAAAATGGGTAATTAAAGTTTTGGTCATTCGACGAGGCTCAATAAAGGAATACAAAAATGAGAACGGCGAAGATTTACGTTGGCAGCTAATATTCGTTGATAAAGAGGTAACTTTATTTTTATAGTTTCTTATATTCACCACTCAATACACTGCCTCCTATGGTGAGTCTATTGCTTGTCCATCTTGACACAGGGAACAAAAATACAAACTACTCTTTTCGACAATGACGTTCAAGTGTGGAAGAATTTTTTCGACCAAAATAAAAGCTATTACATTATAAACGAAAATATAAGCGGCACAAAATCAAACTTTTTATCTGTGCATAAGGTATCTTTGTCCCATTATCCTTTTTGAATACTTTCTGCAAGAAATTTCTTTTTTTTTCAAAAGAGTATCTTCATGAACCCGTATCTGCAAGGTGTATATGTTTCAATTATTTTATGGTGCAACTATTGACTTCTTTTCAGTCCTTTTTGGATCATAGTTAGCAACCTATTATTCTTGATTATGCGATTGTTAAAAAGTTCAAAGTTAAACATGACACTAATGTGAAAATCCTCTAGAAAGTCCGGAGCATGATAAGTTAATATGGAAAATTTTTAGGACTGTACAAAACTTTTATATTGTCATGTTATATTCAAATAGCTTATGATGTAATTGTAAACTTCGCTTAGGTCCTTTTTGGATCATAGCTAATTAACTGTTGTCAATGTTTGTTGCGAATTATTTAGTATTAATATTGTCAAGGCAAAATTTTGCTGCAAATGTAGATTTCGCTTAAGTACTTTTGGATCATAGCTAATTAATTACTATAATATTTAGTACAAAATATGTTTGTTGCAGATTAATTGGTATTTTCACGGTACGTTAAATTCTTATTACGCTCCATATAGCCGTAGATCAGTTACTCCAAATAGAAAACACATCAAATGATTTGTTTGTCCTAATTTCAATACCTTATTATTTAGTATGAGTGTTAAATTCATTATCTGCATTAAAACTTAATTTTGATGTTAACGATGATTGTGTATGTACTGTTTAAGTATTCTTCATAACTATATCCTTCTTGTGAGACAATACGTCATAATAGATAATACAATCCTTTTTTTCCTTTCTTTTTTATCGTAGTGCTATTAGTATTTGCTTCTTTGATTTTGATTTTTGGTGACTTTGTCGCATGCCAAATTTGTATGTTTAATTTTCTTAGTTATTCAACTTTGATTGTTTATTTCTTTCACCTTCAAGAGCTACAATATTTTTGCATTATATCTTTTTTTTACATTCCTCATTATACTATATAAAGGTGCACAATAAAGTATCTATGGTGACAAATTTGAGCACGTACAATACAGTGGTTCCTACTTTTGTGATGTTGTTATATATTTTATTCAAAAAAAATTATCATCTTTTATTATTTCTTCAATATGAAAATTTTTACTTGAAAACTTATGAGATAATATTTAGATTCTCATCAAAAAATTGATTTGTGTGAATCATTCTCTGATCTATAAAAATGTTAAATTTTTCATGAAGTGCAACTAATCAAAATATCAAACTATCAATTTGATATGTGATTGGCGTGTTAAAATTATTGATACTATTACATTTATGCAATTCAACTAACATTTTTCTATCAAATTCATAAATGAAAGGGCTCATAAATTTGAAGCGGACAAAGGGTACATGTACGTGCAATTATGATTTATAAGTGTGAGTCAAATTTATTGATTTCAACAATTATTATCTATTTATATCACATTTAACTACTATTTCTATGCAGTTGTACACCATAAATTGACGTTGAATTTTCTAGCCATTCTAAGGAATGCATATGTTGATCGAATTTCTCTACAGCTTCTACAAAATTCTACTTTCATTCGAAAATAACTTCTTGACATGTACGTGACTATAAAAAAGAGGAAGCTACAATTTCTTAAACATAAGGCACAAAGTTTAAGACAGGTAGCACTTGCAACCATAGCCTACGTTCCTCATATTCATGTATAAAGTATGTGTTGTTGAAGCATAGTAGGCTCACCATAAATTAGTTTTGAGCTTACATTTTTTTTTCAAAATTTGTGTAACTCATTGCATGCTTATTCTAAGAATATACATATCTCTTTAAAAAAGTTGTACCAAATAGCATGGGATATACGTGCAACGCACATGTCCAAAAACTAGTGTTATTAATGGTAATAACTTCAATGAAGTCTTAGAAAAGGTTGGAGTTCTTGTGGGCGACATACTTTGTTTTCTTCAAATGCAGCTTCTTTCAGGATCGACAATCAAAGATGAATTGATCTTGGCACGATACAAATATTGGAGAAAATTGAAGATCTAAAGGCACTAATGATGAATTGTATATAAATTATAAGTAAACCTTATTTAGAGCGGGTAATATACAAAATTAGAACAATTTTGGTAAATAAGTTATACATATTGTATACGAACGAAAAAATTATAGCACAATTAATATGAAATATCAAACAATAATAATTTATATTTTCACTTTCAATATATCAAATATATACTATTACATTTCAGCAAATATTATCTAAAGAAAAAAAAAGAGTGTTTTGACTGAAGCGTCAAACAGTAATAGACATTTTAATCTTGTGCAAGTATTATGTAAACCTGTTTTTAGTACCAAATGCAAAAACAGATTCATTGGCAATCAGTGTTTATTGCCGAGTTGCGTATTTTCTTTTCCCTTTCTAGCAAATATTCAGACTTTATTGCACTACATCATTTAATAGGAAAAGGATAACAGGAGTGATTTGGCCTTAGGATAGAGTTCATCTTTTCTCTACCTTTTCTGGAGAATTTCATGACCTTAATTAACGAGTTGCGATACTTTGAAACATTTTTTCAATAATTAAAAAATAAAAATAATAATAAAAAGGTTCAAGACAAGAAGGATCTGGGACTAAAATTGGTAAGGTATCAGCCATCAGGCAAGTTGTTTCAATTATTCAAGCTTCATGTAATAATATAGATTAATGCGTCCCATCCAAATGATATCAAAGTTAGATTTAGGATTAATGAATTTTATGTTCTGGCTATGAATCCTAGCTCCAATAAATATATGGTTAGGCATAGGTGTGATAACTAAAATATTACATGTTCAACTTTCAGCAGTAATATGACTTAGTTTTCTCCAATCTATATTGGTTATTTCCCCATTCGTTGTGAGTTATAGTTAAAATTGTAATTGCATACAATTTTTATTGACCTACTACTCTCATCACTTCTATCCAAGGGAATAAACAAAAGAGAGCTATCTCAATTCTCAATTTCTCATGTTCCAAGAAAATTTATAATCATTGGAATAATTAATCATCAATCATTTATACAGTACAGGTAATACATAAGAAAAGTCAGAGAGCCATTTATCAGTTACAACAACCATGCAACTATAGAGCATCCAAAGAATAGGTCTGAAACAAGTATGATATTATCTTCTTGTAGTCGCCAATTTGTGTGCCTGTATTTGGATCAACAAGGTAAGGTACCTGCAAAATGAATTGGACTTCAATTAATTTTTCACTAGCAAAAAGCTGTCTAATAAAATGGGGAAAAAAAGTTGTTATGTCAAAACTACTCTTTTGAAGCTAGAAATATTATGAGCAATGATGCACTCTCTTGATTTAGCTTGTTTGTGAAACATAAAGAAATAAAGTAGAATGAGTTGCAACAAAGAGATCACATCATATTCCCAAAGCAATCTAGCCAAAGTTGTGATTCTCCGGATCTTTTGCAAGGGAAAACTTCAATTACAGATTGTGTTTCGCTGATACTGCCATGATCGCGGGTTCAATTTGCTTAGAGGCGGAAAGCCTAGAAGAGGCCTAGAAGTCATAAGGAACTGTACCGGCAGTGAACTCTAAGGTTTGGCTTTTTCTTTTATTGACTTATTTAGGTATTATGTACTAGATGGTAGCAGATATGACCAGTACTGACATAGAAGAGAGGTAAACTATAAATCAATCAATTAAATATTACTCCCAACTAGTTGGAATCAACCATATGAATCCTTAGCATCCATTCCACTCTATTCGAGACTAACGCATGTTCCGAAAATTCAATGTTCATCGGATTCATCAAGTTTGACTATTTAGGCAGGCTGTCAACCTACCACAACCCTCCTTTAAAATGACTAAGCGAAGCTTCGTTAGCAGAGCTATAGAAGGGTATTAGACTGCAGGTTAACAAGAACATCGAAAAGGAAACCTAACCTCCTTTCCACCAGATATTTTTATGAGTAACTCTTCACGTGCTGATCCTTCAGCTACATTATTCAGTATGTAAGGAAGCTCCAGTTCACAAAGTGCTTCACGCACTATCCGAGCATACTGTGACCGGAAAATTTTGAAAAAAGGAAGGAAACAATTTTGTCAATTTCAGAAAAGCAGTATTTTCCATCAGTACATGAGCATGTTTGTCTTTTGCTCATATTATAGGTTTTTCTGGGAGTTCCTCCGTATTTAAGGATAGCATAAGATAATAGTGCATTTAGTCAAACCATGAATTGCATAGATGCTAATCTACATATTGCTTTTCATGATCAAAGGCTTATGTGAGGCAAATATGATTCAAATATTTATAGAACCTAAGTTCATTCTACGTGGCAGAGCAATTATGAGAAGACCTCAATCAGTTAAATAAGCAAATTTTCCACAAGCTTCGCTATATGTTTCATTGGTCATTAACATCCGATACGAAGTCAAGTTTTCAGGAAGTAGCAGGTTCATGACTAAAGGGCCTGTGTAATCTTCAATGCAAATAAATCTTGTAGCTTGTCCAGTAAAAGCTAAAGCAGATCATCTAAATGACTAGTGAATGGATGATGTGATTGGACCTTTCCCGGTAGGGATTATAAGAAGAATAGTTTCTGATAATCATTAGTGATGGCCACGACAATTTTTTCAACTTTAGCCAGTTTATATCTGATTATCTGAAGTCTCAAATTAAATAATCACCTATTTCGTGGTGCAAAGAAAATTTGTCAAGTTACAAGACGAACAGTCAATATTTTCTCTGAAATAAGCATTGATTTAGTAGTAGTCTTACAGGATTATTCTCATATGAGAAGAGTTCCAGCTTTTTAGGCGGTGGCTCTTTCCTGGATCTATCCCATAATGTCATTCCTCTTCCTGCTCGAAGAAGAGTTGGCATCCATCCTGTTATGATGGTACTGTATGTTGCCAATATATAAATTATGTTAAAATCATAAACAAATCAATATACATTTGTCTTCAAGCCATAAACTGCAATTCAGACTTCTGCGCAATATTTAGCATCACATACTTTGAAAGGAAATAATACCATCAACCTAGAAGTATGAGTGACTACTGTCTTAATCAGCTGGTTTACATTGCATTGTTTCACTGCTCAATGATGTTTATAGAGACCATGAAATTTCTCCTGTTCTAAGTGATGGTAAAACACTTTGATCTTGTAATGTATGCAGAAAATATTCTCAGGCTTGAGTCTAAGAAATTATAGCAGTCCAGATGGTAGAGGCCTAATTTCTTTTGGCAGTACACATAATTGTTTGTGTTACTAAGTGAAAGCGGTAAAAAGAACTTGCTTACATATGGATCTCCAGTTAAAGATGCATCCATTCCTGACAAGTAGTTTTACTTCTATATTGTTTATGTACTATGACCTCTTTCGCTAAAATTCCATTTCTGAACAGACATGGAATCATAAGGCAGATGACATGAATGTCATTTTAAGTCAAGCAGCCTGTGGACTATAATGAATAGAAAATTAGTACCTCTCATTTATCTCTCAACATTCAGCATCAGTCAAACCTCTCTATAACATCCCTATATAACACCCATTCACTATAAAAACCAAGTTTTTCTTGGAACCAATTTTTATGGTATGTTATAATATATGTTTTCTATAACAGCACTTCACTATAGCGGCCAAAAATATCGGAACAAACGACGATATTATAGAGAAGTTTGATTGTAAATTCACTGGGTAAGTCGATGGACAGGTGTATTTTATACATTGAACACAAATACCATCACGAAGCAGAACTAATAGAGAAATCAATCATAGAAAACTGATCTGAAGAGTAATTTCCTCTGCAGTAGCCTCTTCCTTCTATGCTATCCCATCCAGAAGTCCCTCTCCCCCAACCCCACCAGGGAATAAGTGCCAAAATTAGGATGTTTCATTCATTAGTGAAGATAGGTGGGGATGGACGGAGGCGGATCCAAGATTTAAATTTTATGGGTTCAGATTCACAATTTTACCATATCTCATCTAATTTAATGGATTCAAAATTTATTATTTGTACATATTTAATGATTTTTTGAACAAAAATATAGGGTATGAGCAAAAGCTATGGGTTCAATTGAACCCATAGCTTCTACACTGGATACGCCTTTGGGAGTGGACTCTGGTGACAACGGTTGGTTGAAAATTTTTACAACATATAAAAAAAATGTAAGAACAAACGCTAGATAATACAGTCAAACCTCTCTATAACAGCATCCTTTGTTCTTATAATTTTTGGCTTTTATAGTGAATGACTTTTATACACTTATAAAAGCGTTTGACGTTTGAATATTATTTGGCTGCGATAGATAAAAATTATCCAACAATTAAATTCTTTTCTTTTGTTAATGTTACATATAAAAAATAAAAAAAATTACTCAAATTTAAAATCTCAAAAGATATGCATATTTTATCAATTAAATATTAAAGAAAGCTAATATATTATTAATAAATTCATAACTAAATGTGCATTAAATAAATGTGCACATCTTCAATTCTTAAATATTATGCACAACGGAAACTTTTTCCAATATAAAAAATATATACAGATCTTCAAATATTAAACATTATGCACGATAAAATTTTTGTGCAATGGAATGAAAATATGCAAGCATATGTTATAATGGAATTGAATGAAATCTTTAATTATGGAAGTATGTACTAACATAACAGTCTTTATCATAAGTGATGCATTTAAGTTTTAAAATATTTTACCAAAATCTTTAGACTTATTATTGGTGATCTCAGAGATTTTACATGGTTGTTATAGAGGGGAAATTTTACATAGAGTGTACAACTATAAAGATGATTGTTGCTTTTATCGGTAAAAAGCGATTATAGATAGGTAAAATATAACATAAAAAATCGGTTCCGAGAAAAAATTGACTTTTATAATGAATAGCTATTATATACGGATGTTGTTATAGAGAGGTCTGACTATATATATTGACGATATTGGACAAAATGCACTTCCTAGTTCTACTGGTCAAACATGTCACTGGCTTAATTGGTCCGGCTTTCACTCCTCAGCTTTGACATGTATGTTTTACATTTTTTTAGCCTCATTTATTAAATATAAAATTGAGGATGCAAAAGGAATCAATTTCTAGCTTCACAATTGTAAGAATCTACTATACCACTATGCTGAAGTTCCTTTTAATGGATGGAAAAAAAGTTCCTTCATGTCTTAACGAGGAAAAGATTTCTTGAGAATTATGTTTCTACTAAAGTTATCATGAATACATTTTTAAAAAAGGAAAACTTTTTAAAAGTGTTGTAGTAATATACTTGTATTGTGTTTTATTAATAATGTCAAAATTCTGTTTGATTTGTTCATTTGTTCAGTTTTTTAAATGCCGACACCACTTACAAAAATTCTGAGTATGCACTGAAAATAGGTACTTAAAATACCTTTCCAAGAGGCCAGTAGATGGATTCCTTCCTTGATCATATTGCTGAAATAAATATTTAACAATATCACCTGAGAAAGAAAAAACCATTCATTAGTTTACTAGAGGAACGGAGTCATATTGAAAGCTCGTGCAGCCCTGCATGAAGAGTTGGTGCTAGAATGCAGGTCGTCTCATCAGTTCTTTCTAATATCATATCCCAATTAAAAAGGAGGTGCCTCCAGATAAAAAGGAGTTGGTATGATGTATGATACTCACTACAGCTCTTGTTCTCTCTTTATTTGCTTCTTTTTTTCTTTTGGTAAGTCGTTCATTTGCTACGACATATGGGTCTTAGCATTCATTCTAAAGTAGCTGATGTAATTAAAAATGGCCAGTGGTGTGCTCGGCTGGAAGAAAATGATCTAGAGAACTACAACAGTAGGTGAACCCCATCCTTATGGCTATGCTTCCTTCTACTGGAGCTGTGTGAAGTGAAATGGAAAGGAGACACATGTAAATATTTCCATTAGAAACAAGGGAAATGGGCATCTTTGATGTGTCTCCTAAACAATCCCAAGAGTAGCTTTCTTTCTTTGGCTTACCACTCCACACAGACATAGCACACTGGACATATTTAAGTGTCGCGAGATTGTTGAATATAAATATCTGCTACTTTTAAACCCAACCTGAGAGGCTGAGACCGTAAAGTCTTTTTTTCTTTTTCTGGCAGTTGTTCTGACCTATTTGCCACCAGATTCTGCAGAATTGCTCAGTATATACGGATTCTTACTCCTGTCATGACGAACTGGGATGGTAATCCAGTGTCCCAAAAGCAAGTCCTCTTTCAATAGTGGGTACTAAAGCTTTGCTTTTCTTGTGTGAAACTGTAGAAGGGACGGTAAAATAGTAGTGTAGTTGCTTAAACCAGACATAACTAAGAACTAAGTTGTTCTCTCCTTGCTTGATGCATCTACCCCGACAACTGTACACCAAACATAAAAGTTCCTACATCGACTGCTAGAGAAAAAAAGAGGGATAGCATCTGTTCTTAAGCTAGTTAAGACAATCAAGGGCACAACTATGCTTAGTATTTTAATCCAGGGTAGCACAAATTAAATGCTTAACCCGCCCACTAACATTTAAAAACTAAAGCATGTACGTAATTGCTACCTAATTTGGCGGGAAAACAAACGGTTATTCAGCACTAAGATGAAACTGCCTCAAACACCAAAAATTCAATAGAGAAAAGGAACTCCCAGCTTCTTACCACTTTCATAGAGTGAAGTTCCAGTATTTGGGTCCACAAGGAACGGGAACCTGCAAAATATCAACAATTCACTAAGTTAAGAATGATAGAAGGAACAGTACTACGCTAGAACCTAAACTTTGAAAACTATGGCCCTAAACAAATACCTAGTAATTGTATTGTTGCCTCATAGTGAACCTTTTTAGTTGGAACTATACCACCCCTGTAAATAGTGCTGACTATTTTTTTGGATTTTGTTACCTCCCATCTTAGCATAGACTCGTTTGTACTGGAGCTATCTATCCCACCCTGTTGTACTCATTGCAACTGCTTACAACAACAAACCCAGCGAAATTCCACATGTGGGGTCTTGGGAGGCTAGTGTGCACTCATTGCATCTGCTTGATGCTTTTTAATGAATTTCACTTACTTCGTCAAAAAGTGATTAGCTTCTTGTCTCTTGTCCATATGAATATACTAGGCAAGGATCTCCAGTTAAGGGGATATACAAAGATAGGATTCAGAAAGAAGAGATATTCTTTATAATAGAGTCATCCATGAACTTGTTTTCAGAAATAATTATCATACTTCTTAGGGTTATTTTGTTCGGTAACCTCCCATAACTAACATTCACCTTGTGCCCTAACACTACAAGGTTAGCCATATTCAACGTCCAATATCGGAAAACATGCTCGAAAACCTTAACAAAAGGCAGCACTAGCTTTCCGACGGCCGCCTCATCGTACGTGACAATTTTCTTGATTTGCCATGTATTGTTTAAATCTAGAACTGGAGGGTATATGTATCTTATTTCTATTAGGTGACGAGTTACTAACAACGGCGTGTTGCTAGCTTTGCATGCTTCTTCTTCTGCTTTTGATGGGATGAAATTGTAAAAGAAAGTCTTCTTCATCATAATGAAAGTCTAATTTGATGAATTTACAGACAAAGAAACTTTGGTACAACATTGAGAAAAGGTGTTTAGGATTTTACAGGGATGTTGTCATATTGATTTTGGAAATTTAAGGTACTAGGGAATGTTTTCCAAGTAAAGTTGGGTTTCCTATTTTTACTGTATATAGGATAAACAATTTATATCGGTTTATGAAACTTGCCTTGTATTTATTACTATTTTACTACCATATCATAGTATAAACGCGTTCAAGTCTCTTTTTTTCTACAATTTTTTGAATCTTTTAAAAAAGAAATATTTTTAGTATATTTATTTTTTTTACGCTTAGAAGTCAATTGTATTACACTACTCCCACCTGGATTCGACTACTATTGGCCAGATGGACATGATAAGAGATATTCATCCTCAATTGGGACTCTACTATTGGCTAATGATGTAGAGTATTATTTTTTGAGTTGTAATCGTATTTAGTTGTTATGTTTATGGTTTGCTGCAGCCAATATCGTATGGCTATTGGAAATGGGAAGATAATGAATTTCACCCAAGAGCCAAACTTAAAACACAATTTCTTTTTTTTCTAAACTTTGATCACATATATTTGAAGTTGTTCTGAAGTGGCTAAACTTGTAAATGTTTATACATTGTGTTATAACTTAAACGCCCCAATTGAGGATGAATATCTCTCACCATGTCCATCTGGCCAATAGTAGTCGAATCCAGGTGGGAGTAATGTAATACAATTGACTTCTAACCGTTAAAAAATTAAATATACTAAAAATAGTTTTTTTTTAAAAGATTCAAAAAAATGAAGAAAAAAGGAGACTTGAACGCGTTTATAATATGATATGGTAGTAAAATAGTAATAAATACAAGGCAAGTTTCAAAAACCGATATAAATTGTTTATCCTATATACGGTAAAAATAGGAAACCCAATTTTACAAAGAAAACATTCCCTAGTACCTTAAATTTCCAAAATCAATACGAAAACATCCCTATAAAATCCTAAACACCTTTTCTCAACGTTGTACCAAAGTTTCTTTGCCTGTAAATTCATCAAATTAGACTTTCATTATGATGATGAAGACTTTCTTTTACAATAACTCGTCACCTAATAGAAATAAGAGACATATACCCTCCTCCAGTTCTAGATTTAAACAATCGATGGCAAATCAAGAAAATTGTCATGTACGATAAGGCGGTCGTCGGAAAGCTAGTGCTGCCTTTTGTTGAGGTTTTCGAGCATGTTTTTTTGATATTGGACGGTGAATATGGTTAACCTTGTAGTGTTAGGGCACAGGGTGAATGTTAGTTTATGGGATGTTACATAAGAGAATAACCCTAAGAAGTATGATAAGTATTTTGAGATGTTGGCTAATGATGATTATGCATTCGTGATTCAGAAAGAAGAGACAGTCAGAAAACGATATAATAGTGTCATCCATGAACTTGTTTTCATCTTCCCCTTCTCATGGTTCAGCATTCTTTATTCTACCTATATTCTACCTTTTAACTAGCATTTCGGAACTTGTTTTCTTTCCAGAAAAGGAAAAAAAATCCTCTAGTACTTGCCAAATTAACAAAACCTTAATTAAAAATTTAATCTGAAGATGATCTACATACTGTTCTTTGCCTCCCAATCTTCGAACCATTTCTCGGTGTCTTACCGATCCCTTTGGACATGGATAAATCTACAAAATCACATTTGGGCCATAAGATAACCACATAGCAAAGATAAAGCAGAAATATTGACAAGATAAATAACTTTAGTATTCAACATATTAATGCGATTATATGTTGTGGCAAATGAATACATTAAAACTCATAATCAAGTCACAACAAAAGAATCAACCACAGAAGGGCTTCGCATTTAAACCATGTTCTTTTTTATTCCTATCAACAAGTGATGAGGACCAATCTGGATCTTTGAATAACTGGGAGAATTGCAGATTTTCATGTTTAATAGAAAGCAAATGGTCCGATGATATATCTAAATTATATAATTATGTAACATAATGGCAAGGTTTTGAGGTGAAACAGAAAGAAGACTTAATTTAGTTTGGATGAACCCCATCTACTTCAGCTTCAGGTAATCTGCAAATAGATGCTGAGGATCCCTTTGAGGAATAGAAATTGAGATAGCATCTAGCTTTATGATGGGCAAATTGCTAAATTGTATTTCCCCTTACAGCGTCTAACAAAACGTAATAAGTACAATGATACCAGAAAAACTGGACTTTCTCAAATCTAGCTAATCTCGTGATCTTACATAGGATATATTGCCGTACTCAATCAAGTTTCAGAAAAAATTAAACCTTTTCAGCATAAAAGGTGTAGATTCCAATTCCCTACATCTCAAACTTGGAAGAAGAACACTCGTTCAGCTTTCTTTGCTTCTATTTGAACGTTTAGATAAGAGACTCGATCTGAATTTTGAAAATTTCTTGCAAAGACACTGTATCAGTTCCAAAACCAATAGCCAGTCCTACTGATAGGGAAAAATAAAAAGAGAGAAAAACCAAGAACCAGTCCATACAGGGTCCCCTTTATCTCCTCAAGATATCGTGTCTTAACTGAAACCCTCACAGCCCTCATTTGAGGAAAATAACAAAGAAAAAGAAACCAACTGCTCCCCTATCCTTAGCTTGCAAAGACTGCAATTATGTTAAACTGGCTAATGAATACTTTCCTTAGAATTTATTTGAATCCTGTTTGACTATCATGGACATCAAGAAGAGAAAGTGTGAATCGATTATTATCTTGGACTCTTTTTCTCATAAAAGAAAAAACTAGTATGGAATCAGTGTGGATTAAAACTTGGAAAATTATACCCAAAAAGTGTGAAGGTGGGGGCAGTTTTCAAAAAGTTAAAAAATAAAATAAAATAAACAAGTAATACCTATATCAGTGTATATTACATTAAACTTTTGAGATGGAAACTTGTCCGTTTGGGGAAGGACTCAAGTACTTGGGTAGTCTACCACTGCCTAAAATGGTAAGTATTGTCAAGTAATTTGGAACAGACAGGGTGACTCTTAAGCGCGCTTAGCAATGTTATCTGTGTAACTTTGATGGATGTATATATATTCCGAAAGCTACTAACTGTGAGAAGGCACGGGAGAAAATATGATATATATTGATGTTGTAGTATGTGATGCAATACAAGAGGTGCTATTTGTAGCTACTCTATACAAAGGGGATACTACTCCTATTCCAATGTGGGACAATTACATAGCTATCTCTAAACACTCCCCCTCAAGCCGGAGCATATAAATCATATGTACCGAGCTTGTTACATATATAATCAATGCGAGGACTAGTGAGGGACTTGGTAAAAATATCTACAAGTTGATCATTCGATCTCACAAGCTTCGTAGTAATATCTCCTGAGAGTATCTTTTCTCTGACGAAGTGATAATCAATCTCAATGTGTTTAGTTCTCTCATGAAACACCGGATTTGATGCAATATGAAGTGCAGCTTGATTATCGCATACAAGTTCCATCCGACTGATTTCACCAAATTTCAACTCCTTGAGCAATTGTTTGGTCCAGACTAGTTCACATGTTGCCATAGGCATTGCTCGGTATTCTGCTTCTGCACTAGACCGAGCAACTACATTATGTTTCTTACTTTTCCAGGACACCAAATTTCCTCCTACTAAAACACAATATCCAAACGTAGAACGTCTATCAGAAGGTGATTCTGCCCAATCAGTATCCGAGTACCCAACGATCTGCTCATGACCTCGATCCTCAAACAGTAATCCTTTACCTGGAGCCGATTTTATATACCGGATAATGCGGACAACTGCATCCCAATGGCTATCACAGGGAGAATTCATAAACTGACTTACAACACTCACAGGATAAGAAATGTCGGGCCTAGTCACTGTGAGATAATTTAATTTACCAACCAGCCACCTATAGCTTGCAGGATCGCTAAGCGGCTCCCCCTGTCTAGGCAGAAGTTTAGAATTCGGATCCATCGGCGTGTCAACAGGCCTGCAACCTGTCATCCCTGTTTCCTCAAGAATGTCTAACACATATTTCCTTTGAGAAATAACAATACCTGAGCTAGATTGAGCAACCTCAATACCTAGAAAGTACTTCAATCTGCCTAGATCCTTAGTTTGAAAGTGCTGGAAGAGATGCTGCTTCAGATTAGTAATACCATCCTGATCATTGCCCGTAATAACAATATCATCAACATAGACTACCAGATAAATACATAGACTTGAAGCAGAGTGGCAATAAAACACAGAGTGATCAGCTTCACTACGAGTCATGCCAAACTCCTGGATAACCATGCTGAACTTACCAAACCAGGCTCGAGGAGACTGCTTTAGACCATAAAGTGACCGACGCAAGCGACATACAAGGCCACGAGACTCCCCCTGAGCAATAAAACCAGGTGGTTGCTCCATATAAACCTCATCCTCAAGGTCACCATGAAGAAAGGCATTCTTAATGTCCAACTGATAGAGGGGCCAATGACGAACTGCAGCCATGGATAGAAAAAGGCGAACTGATGCCACTTTAGCCACTGGAGAGAAGGTATCACTGTAATCTAGCCCAAATATTTGAGTGTATCCTTTGACAACAAGACGTGCCTTAAGTCGATCAATCTGGCCATCGGGACCAACTTTGACTGCATAAACCCAACGACAACCAACGGTAGATTTACCTGAAGGAAGAGGAACAAGCTCCCATGTACCACTTGTATGTAAAGCAGACATCTCATCACTCATAGCCTGTCGCCATCCTGGATGAGACAATGCTTCACCTGTAGACTTAGGGATGGAAACCGAGGACAATGAAGATATAAAAGCATAATGGGGAGATGATAGACGATGATAACTCAAACCAACATAATGAGGATTAGGGTTTAGTGTGGTCCGTATACCTTTTCGAAGTGCAATCGGTGTACTAGGAGCAGGATCCGCAGTAGGAGCCGTGTCAGGTGCAGGACGAGAACCAGATGGGCCTGATGTAGGGCGCGAACGACGATGATAAGTCAAAGAGTGGTGTTCCTGTGGCTGGGGAACTAGGAGGGATAACACTGGACTCCTCAAAAGTTGGTATGGGTGAAACCTCTGTGGTTGAAGGTGGAGGAGGATTACTAAACTCCTCAAAAGTCGGTATAGGTAAGACCTCAGATATGTCATGGTGGTCAGCAGAAGTGACATCAGTTGTGAAGAAAGGTTTAGACTCGAAAAATGTGACGTCAGCTGACATAAGGTACCTATGAAGATCAGGTGAATAACAACGATATCCCTTCTGAACACGAGAATAACCAAGGAAGACACACTTGAGAGCATGAGGAGCTAACTTCTCTTTCCCCGAGGCTAAGTTATGAACAAAACATGTGCTCCCAAAAACCCGAGGTGGAAGAGGGTATAAGGCTGATTGGGGAAACAATATTGAATGTGGAATCTGACCCTTGATGGGAGATGAAGGCATCCTATTAATCAAATAACAAGCTGTGAGAACTACATCGCCCCAAAAACGCAGCGGAACACGAGACTCAATTAGAAGTGTGCGAGCAGTCTCAATAAGGTGCCTATTCTTTCTTTCTGCAACCCCATTTTGCTGAGGGGTATAAGGACAAGATGTCTGATGAATATTCCATGAGAAGACATAAACTGCTGAAACTGAGAAGATACATATTCTAAGGCATTATCACTACGAAAAATGCGGATAGAGACCAAATTGGTTTTCGATTTCAGCACAAAAACTCTGGAATATAGAGAATAACTCAAAACGATCTTTCATTAAGAAAAGCCAAGTACATCTTGAGTAATCATCAATAAAGCTAACAAAATAACGAAATCTCAAGGTTGAATTGACTCTACTAGGACCCCATATATCAGAATGAACCAAGGAGAAAACAGACTCTGCATGACTCTCAACACTACGCGTAAAGGAAGCTCGGGTATATTTCCCAAGCTGACACGACTCACAATCTAATCTAGACAAACTGGATAAACTAGGTACCATCTTTTGAAGTTTGGATAAACTCGGATGTCCTAAACGTCTGTGGATTAGATCTGGAGGATCTGTAACTAGACATGTTGTGGAAGGACTGAGCGAGTTAAGGTAGTAAAGACCTTCTGATTCACGACCTGTACCAATTGTCCATCCCGTACTGCGGTCCTGCATAATAAAAGAATCATCAATAAAATATATACCACAATTGAGGGCACGAGTCAAACGACTAACGGATGCAAGACTAAAAGGACAACCAGGAACATAAAGAACGGAATCTAGGGTGATAGAAGATAATGGGTTGGCTTGTCCAACTCCTTGTGCCTTAGTTTGACATCCATTGGCTAAAGTAACAGTAGGAAGAGACTGTGAATATACAATATTCGACAAAAGTGATTTATTACCAGAGATATGATCAGAAGCGCCTGAGTCCATGACCCATGGTCCAAGAGTACTAGACTAGGAAACACAAGCAAAAGAATTACCAGCAATAGGAGTGTCAGTCTGGGCAACTGAGGCTACTTGTGGAGATGTTTGCTTACTTGCTCGATACTGAAGGAGCTCATTATATTCTTCTTTAGATACAGAAAAGCTCTGGTTACCTGTAGTCTCGCTCTGAGCAACGTAGGCATTTTTGGGTGGACGGCCATTTAAGGAATAACACATTTCGCGAGTGTGTCCTAGTTTGTGACAATAAGAACACTTGGGTCTAGATCTCCCAAAACGACCGCCTCCTCGTCTATTCTCCATAGCTTGAGATGCCCGAACATCCACTGTCTGGGATGCAAGAACAGAGGAATCAAGTATCTGTGATGAAATCACTGGGTGACTTGGTGCTGCAGCAAGGCGAAGTAATCGAGAGAATAATTCATCAACTGTAGGGACAGTCGGACTCGCCAAAATCTGGTCTCATACTGAATCAAGATCATGAGGAAGTCCAGCGAGTGTAAGAACTAGAAACATTTTATGTCGCTGCTCTTGTTGTTTTGACACACTAGCAGAAACTGGCATCAATGTCTCAAATTCCTCCGTGACTGCCTGTACCTGACCCAAGTAAGTAGACATATCTAATTCTTGCTTCTTTAAGTTTGTCATCTGTGATATCACATCATAGAAGCGAGATATTGACACACTAGCAGAAACTGGCATCAATGTCTCAAATTCCTCCGTGACTGCCTGTACCTGACCCAAGTAAGTAGACATATCTAATTCTTGCTTCTTTAAGTTTGTCATCCGTGATATCACATCATAGAAGCGAGATATATCATTAGTGTATAACGTACGAGCCTTTGCCCAAACCAAATAACATGTCTGGAATGGCCGAAACAAAGGCATCAACTTAGAATCAATAGAACGCCACAAGATGCTACATAATTGAGCATCAATTTTTGCCCAAAGCGCTATCGCCTTTTCATCTCCTTCGCTAGACTGTTTAATCAGATGATCTTGCACACCTTGACCTTTACACCACAACTCGACAGATGAAGCCCAAGCTAAGTAGTTTGAACCTCCCATTAAAGGTTCCGAGGTAATCATAACATTAGAGTTTCCAGAACTCATGCTTTTAGACCCAAAAACATCAATTCCCAAAGACATGTTGTAAATTATCACCAAATAAGAGAAATAATCAACTGTAATCCACTGAAAATAGAGTAAGGAACACTGAACCAGAATAGGAAACTACTGTAGCAGTTGGAAAGTTACTGTTGCAGCCGAAAAATATTCAAAGTGGTCGGAATGAAATAAAAATGGTAGGGGTAGGATCGGAATTACCAGAAGACCCAACTGTTCTGAAGGAACTTTTTCAAAAAATGGCCGGAAGTCCACTTTTTTTTAAATCACTATTCACGCCGGAAAAATAAAAAAGTGGTCGGAATTTGGTGTAACCTGGATGGGTAGGCTCGGAATTGCAAGGGAAACAATCTGTCCTGAAGAGTCGTCGCCAAAAAATGGCCGGAAGGTGGCCCACGCAACGTTGGAACTTCGCCGGAAAATTTTCTTTGGACAGCTACAGTACCACCGGAGATTTTCACTGGGATTTGGTCGCCGGACAGTGACTACTCTTGTGGTAGTGTTGGATTTTGTGCACAACACTGACCGAGACAAAGCAGACGCAAAACAACTTTGAAAGTTGCCGGAAAAAAAGGGTTCCGGTGACTGATTTTACTTCCCGGAATCGCTGGAATTTATGCACAGCAATAAATCTCTCACGATAGCTCTGATACCATGTGAGAAGGCACGGGAGAAAATATGATATATATTGATATTGTAGTATGTGATGCAATACAAGAGGTGCTATTTATAGCTACTCTATACAAAGGGGATACTACTCCTATTCCAATGTGGGACAATTACATAGCTATCTCTAAACACTAACAAACTACTTCATTATAGCAACTGCAGTTTTCTTTTTTCTACGTGAAAGGATCTTACAGCAAAACTATTACCCCATGGATTTTGAGCTAGGAATCATACTAAAAGAAACAAAGGAAGGAATCTACTTATGCAACTGAAACCGGAAAAGTTGATATCACTTATTTTAGCATATGTTCTTTCTAAATATATAAAAATAGCAGCAAGTAAAGGGTGGGGTAAGCTAAAGGGTTTCTATTACATCTGAAAAAATCGAAACCAAGACTAGGAATTTTGAAGATACAGGATCAAAAATCATTACTCTCTCGTTTCGAAACAAGAAAAAAGGATTTTCCTAAAACAGAAAAAAATTTAAAAGAAAAAAATAAAGAACAACTGAGGCTAACCGCATTTGTTAAGAAGAGCATTATGGGACATCAGAAACTCGGTGTGGACATGAACCTAGTCTAGAATCATGATTCGCTCCAAGAATATTGCACCTAATTACAACATATATGAGGAGAGATGAGGATTATCAAATTAAATCCTGAAGACAATACTCACTTCTGCAGATAGATCAAGTTCGGTCATTGCCTCTCTAACCCTTCTGCAAAATGGGCACGCCTCTGTTGACAATTCCTATAAGAACCTGAGTTATTCCATTATGAAGCAACACATGCATTCAGCTGCATCATTACACGAGATAAATGTGGATGCTACACCCCTTAACGAAAGTTTCTAATAGGGTTCATATTTAGAGTTGTATGAAAAGTTACATTTAATGCTCCTACAATCAGTTTAGGTTTCACATTAATCACACTACTTAAGGGAATTTTCCAGATTTAAAGTGTGCTGTGTGCATAGCTTGAGAAGAGAGAGATTAGAGAATACTGCAAAAGCAGACATATCAATAAAATAAGCTAGTTTTCGTCTAGTTCAACTGACTAGGAAACAAATAGCTTTCCCCTTCATTTTGGGTAAAAGACCCTAACTCTTAGATGACAAGCTGGGTATTTTTCAAATATAAGCGTTGATACTTTGTCATATGAGCATTACAAGCTAAGACTCTGAACTTTCCACTTTGTTTTTGCTCATGCGCATATGAGAAAAACATACTTCAAAGATTTTTTATTTTTCGGCAGTCTGATCTCTTCAGCGTGTCAAATCTCATAGATACAGAAAAACTGCTAATGTTTATAATTCGAAGGGACTGATGATTTAAGCTTAGCACACAACAAAGAGACGCTCACCAAATTCAAAGATCTGCAGGTGCATTGGAGGATTAACTTTAGTACCATCTTTACTACCTAATTTACCATATTGTGCTCTTGAACCCCATGGAAGTCTTGCCAAGGTAGAAAGTCTGGATGTTGCTTCCTACAAGAAACAGGTTCTCAAAGATTAAGTGAAACATGAAAGGCTAAAATGGCAGCAATAAGTAAAAATCTAAAACAAATTAAGCGAGCAACTCGTCTAACAAAGTTAACAGCTATTTTGCATACATCCCCATAATTATGTTCAGAGAAATAAATGTGTTAGATGAGATTGTAGCTATCACAAATAATTCTACAAAGTTCAAAACTCCTATCTAGTATCTACCCAAAACCATGTTATCTCAGAAAGACAAAGTTAAAAAATCAGACCACTAATTCCTTTTTCTTATTCTTCTTTTCCTGAATAAGGAAATCAATGTTTTCAAGGGTTGTGCACATACATCAGCAAAGTCTATGCTGCTCTAAGGAAAATAGTAACTTACAAATAACCTAATTGTTTGCTGATCTAAGGGGATTAATAAATTACTAATTTTCACTTCTGTTGGTAATTAATCTCTAATACATCATATATCGAAATAGTCAAAATCCATATACATTTCAAAGTTAGCATGATCAAGCTAATCACAAAGTGAATGAATTGATTTACAAACTTAAAAGTGGTTAATTTCTGCAAAATCTAGAATCATTTGGCATGGGAAGTCAATAACTGGTGGAAAATTTGAGTCCTCCTTCTTCTTAAGTCTCTGAGTTTTCACTACTGCATCTCATGATCTTTTTGTGCTCATTTAACATCCTTCTTTCTTGTTCCCCTTCACAAGATTCATACAACAATCTCATGTTTTAAGTTTCTTTAAATCGTAATTTGTATTAAGTGGCATTAATGCCTAACTTTAGATATATTTAACTTCTCTCACACATAATTATCTAAAGATCCACTACGAATGTTTTCCAAAAAAAAAAAAAAATCACCATACCCTTAATGTAGCTAGAATTTATGTAACAGCAGGAAGGAAAAACAAAAGAGAAGTACAAGCAAAACTTAAACAGGATATTTGTTTAATAGAGAAGCACTGAGCTTTAACAGGTAACCCTGGGAAATAACCAGCTAACTGATCCAAACTTGCAGCTTCGATACAAATCAAGCTACTAGACACTAGCCTATAGAGAGATCCCTAAGCATTTGTGAATGTTTAAATTACTATTCCTTTTTCTTTTGGCAGATATACGCACGACTAGATCATCTATCCAAGATTAGCTCCAATGTTTTTCTTTTTCCATTCTAATTGTCTATCAACCTCAAAGTAATTATATTTGCCTATTTGAATGACTTCTATACCAATACTTACAATGCATGACCAGTGACAATAAATAAGAGCAACAGAAGACAAAAGTGTGCACAAATAACAGGTGCAGAACTCTACCACTTAAAATGTAAAAAAAAACTCAAAGACCTTATAACGTGATAGTACCTCCAATAAATAGTTTCTTTTGCTTGAGGGGTCTCCTCCCTGCATGATGACCAACAATATTATAATAAACATAAGAATGTAAAATAATTTTTGCATGAAGAAAGCAGAAAAGAAACAAATAACATTCAGAAAATAGAATCAGCAGCACAATGAACAAACTACTAGGCATGACCTTAGACTAGACGCATCCCCTGGGAAGCAGTTGGTTTATTATTTTAAATGAGAAATCCCAAATTTCCCAATATTGAAATGAGGAGAAAAAGAGAGTGAAAGAAGAAAACAACAGTAAAGCAATATAGGAAAAGAACAAACTCACTGAAAAGAGTTTAAGCAAGGGGCAAAGAAAAGACAGTAAACTGGTAGAAGGGCTGCTGCTGCTGCTAAGGCCAACACTAATCTCAGCAGTTTCAGCGGAATCTTGGGTTTCCATTTCTTGGTCAGAAGATTTCAATTTCAATTCTGGGGATCTGTTTCCTTTGCGGAGGGAACCCGACTTCCCATTTCCTGGGATTACATGCTTTTGGCATTTGAAGCTGAAAATTGCAAATATTGAGGAATTGGTGGAGTTGGAGGATTTGAATGGCAGAGTTGGAGGAGCGAATAGTGAGTGAGTGGGAGAGAATGTTACGGACATTGAGAACTATTGTGGAGGGTTAGGACCGTAGCTACAACTTTTACTTGGTTTTGCTCGCTCTTTGATAATCTATCTAGTAGCGTACGGAGCGTAAAATTTTAAGAACTTTAATAAGTTATTCCCAGAGTTTTTGGAAAAAATCATCATTAAATTATAGTCAAAGCAAGAGTACATTCTTGTCTTATCCTAGTAAACAAAAATCATCCTTATACTATTTAAAAAGTTGCAAGAATCATCCTTCCGTTAAATTTTATCACAAAAACTAACAGCATCATCAAAAGACCATATCCATCACGTGCCTTTTCTCCTCAATTTTCCAATATTGTCCCTCATACCCAATCGTCTTCCACCTTTGCCAAAAAGGACTAAGACCTCAAAACTAGAAGTTTCTTTCCATATGAACTTCACACCCAACTATGGTATGATAGTCGGAACTCTCCGATCTCATGCTATACTATTTCTTGCTACCTTCCTTTTGGAGAGGAAAGTGCAAAGCCTTTAAAAATAGTGGAAGAGTTTTGACTTTCTAAGCAGCAGCATGTATTTCACTGCACGTACGATTTTGATATTCTATCTTTAATTTGAGGTGATAATGCAAGGTTTGTTTTTAAAATGTGACTCCAACTTCAGTTTAGCTCAACTATTGTGAAACCACTCACTCCGACAAATGGAAGAGAACTAATCTAGTTTCAGACTTTCAGGTTCTTGATTTAGAGCTAGAACCTTTTAATTTTTCTCGTTTATAGGTAGACTAATAAAACTGACACAAAGAGAATCGGCACCCTCATCAAAGCTCGGCACAAATATAAGATTTTACATGATCATAATGCACTTACACCTCAAGGTCGTGTCAATCTCTTGTTATCATCTGCTTGTTATAAGAAGACAACTTAAAGGAGAAGTTATTTTAGTGTAGGCCATTTTTGTTCATTAAATAGAGCAACTTTAAAGAAGAAATAAGCAGCACCTAGTTCATCCTACTAGTTTTTTTGAAGAAGAAGAAGAAAGGGAGGAAACAAAAATTAAGAAGGAAAAAGAAGACGGTCAGCACGTTCTTGGAAAAGTCGATTGGGCAGGAGGGATAATATTGAAAAATTGAGGGGAAAAGGCACGTGATGGACATGGTCTTTTGAACGATGCTGTTAGTTTTTGTGATAAAATTTAACGGAAGGATGATTTTTGCAACTTTTTAAATAGTATAAGGATGATTTTTGTTTACTAGGATAAGACAAGGATGTACCCTTGGTTTGAGCCATAGTTTAAGGATGATTTTTGCCAAAAACTCTTATTCCGATGTAACAAAAAAAAAAGAAAGGGAAAAATATCAGTTTTTAATCAAAATTGTCCCTTAGTAAGTTTATTTTATCCTTTAACTATAATGAAGCATTTTTAATCTCTTAACTTTGCTAAAGCAGCATCTTTGATCTAACTAATTGAATGTTGTTAAAACTAACGGTGACTACGGTCTCATTTATGTTTTTAAAGATTAAGATGTATGAATCTGAATGTACATCTGGCTATTAAGATGTGTATTAAGATTAAAATGTCTGAATTTGAATATATATATATATATATATGAATATTTAAGATGTGTATTAACATCTGAATGTTAAATAATTAAGACTATTTATTTTTTCCAACATCTGAATGTATTAAATTTTTCCTTATTTAGCAATCAAGAAAATAGAAAATTCAAATAAAATACTAATTAATTTAATATTATAGGAATAAATATTTTTTTAAAATAATATGGTAGTTGATGGTACTGATGACTGATAGTGATGCTTATGGATACTGACTAGAGGCGGTGGTTGGTGGTCGTTGGTGGTGGTTTTGATTGATGGTGGTGGTTCAAGGTAGTAACTAGTGGTGATTGGTAGTGGTACTTATAGTTGAGGAAGGTGGTGGTAGTTTATAATGGTGGACAATGGTGGTTGTGGTTGATAATAGTGGTGGGGTGGTTGATGATGGTGGGTGGATGGGTGGTTGTGGTTGAGGATGATGGTGGTGGCGTTAGTTGATAATGAATGGGGTGGAGGGTGGTAGTAGTAAATAACAGTGGGGTTGGGGATGATGGTAGTCGATAATGATAACAACGGTAGATATGGTTGAGGATGGTGGTGTTTGAGTTTGGTGGTCGGTGACGGTGGTTGGATGGTGCATGGTGGTAGGTGATAATTGTGGGCGGTAGTGGAGGTTAGTAGTTAATATGGATGATAGCATCTTAATGAAATTAAGTCTCTATTATAGATATTAATCATACAGACCTATTCAAATCTATTAAGTGGTTGTGAAGTAAAAAAAAAAAAACAGACTTAATGATTAAGATCTGAATAATTAAGATTCAGACTTAAAAAACAAACACACTTAATATCAGAGATTTGAATGATTAAGATTCAGACTTCCATTATGTCACGTCCCAAACCTGAAGAGGCATGGCCGGCACCCGGTGCCATACTCGACCCGGGCATACCACTCCGTAATTGTAAACTCTGGAGGGGTAACCCTCAACTTAGGCCGATGAGTCCATGTTCTGAATCATCTGAAAATAAGTTCTATAACCAGCAATACCAAACTAAATATCTACATAGGGCTCGTACTCTTGCGTACAAAAATATGGGGTGTAACACAACCCATCTGATCTCGAATATTACTTTGATTTTTTTTACTTCTCGTTCATTAGCTACGATAGATGCCACTTTCTTATTGAGTGCATATAATATTATAGTGAGACGGTTGTTCCAAGATCATTTCTCCTTTACGTCACTATGCTTAGGTTGAAGCCTTCTTCCTTATTTCCTCATCCAGTCTTTTGTGGTAGCACTTAGGGGAGATCCTCTGACTCTTGTAAAAATACGAGCTTATTATATTGTATGCCCGATGGAATTTTTGATGTTCTTACTCACTTATAATTATCCTTAGTCACTTATCTCTATGCCCTTATGCTCGTAGGGTTACTTTTGAACCCAAATTTTGATAGTCTCCCCTGTGGCACTCTCTTTTATTTTCGTAACACTTATATAGTACCTTTTAGTACCCCCAACTCCTGTCTTAATATTTCTCAAGGATTATTATGTCGTATTTGCGAGACTGAATTTCCTATGATGGGTTTCACTATGTTTATCTTTCATGATCTACTAATTTATGTGAGACCTCTTATCTAGCCATAACTAAGCTCTTCCTGAATCAACTATTAACTACTCGTCAGTCCATGCTCATATTTATATTATGCGTAACCTCTCTTGGGTTATGTCTTTTGTCTTAACTTACCTTTTGCACTGGCTCCTAATGTATCAAGTGTTCATTTGCACTTATTTATCACTAACATCTAGTATGGGAACCCTTACTGCCTCTTCCCGGCATCGTGCTTACATAATGTTCTGGAGTCATAGCATATCTGTAGGATCTGAATAAATGCAATATCATTCCTTTCACTATTTTATCGCATTCTTCCTTTATTATCTCATAGTTATCTGAACCACTTAACTCCGACTTAATATCATATCACACCATCTTCCCCCTTTAGGGGAGTATTAACACGTAATGCTATGAATATTTACTTATAAATATTTTACCTCTTCATCTTCGACGTCTTTTCACATCTTCAATAGCTCTTACTCGCCTTGCAGTAACCCTTCTGTGCCTCGGATAACTGAATTTCTTATGCACGAGGGTGATACCTAGTGTAACTGGCACACTTAGTCCCTTAAGCTTAACTCTACTCAAAGTGATTGCTTTAGGGAAGCGTCTTCCTGAATGACCTTTAAAGGTTATTCTTCTGTTGTCCATTCTATTATTGCCAAAACGTGACCTCTGAGATTCACACGATGCCGACTATTATCAAATCTTTCGGTCCCTAAATCATGTTCGATTTTTTTTCTTGTTTACTAGCCCATACTAATTTCTATTACTCCGTGGGTCTAACTTAGCCTTCTAGTAATCATGTTAGAGTCACTAACTCATTTCTCGAAATAAGTATATGACTTTATGGCTTTTACTCTTTATTGTCTCAAGTCCTGTCACCTCTTGTCTTTTCCTTCACTTGACTATAGACTTTGTCATCCTGTCATATTTTGATTTACTATTATCACCAATTTATCACATCTTACTCATAATACTTCATTTACTCTCTACTTATTCTCCTACCAATATCTCTGTCTATTACCTTATTCTAAAAACTTCAACAAAACATTCTTTCGCTTTTAGCTCCCCTTGCTCCATCTATTGGCTCTTCGGGTCGCCTAATATTCTCTCTTGACTAGAGACGGGAGTCATACTAAGGTAATTATTTATCCCTTCTAGAATTTCACTGCCTATCTTCTGAAATTTCTGAACATTCTAGTATTCATATCTGATTGTTCTATTCTAGAGTGCACCATCTGGGTGTCTCACAAGGAGACCTATTACCACGTTTGCACTATCCTTCAATTTTTTTTTGCTAATGATAACAATCCATCCACCATTTTGGGTTACACTAACCCAGTTGGATCCTGATGTCCTATCTTTCTCTTAAACAAAAAATGTTAGCTCCCATAGGGCATAATTGAGATGGGTGTGGCCAATTGTATATATCTCTGTTACTGTGAAAAGTAACTCAAAATGCTTATATTTCTCTGCCTGAATTGTAAATATTGATAATCTTCACTAACTGAGTACCTTGTACCCTTCTCCACCTTGCTTCTTTTACTTATTGAAACTTGTATCTACCTTCTGATTCTCTTATTGCTTTTTACTATATAGGTGGATAGATACTCATGCCTTAGGGTTCCTTATCAAGAAGCTTACACGTCTTAGTACACACATGATCTGCTAAAGACCTGGCATTTACTCATCATAAGTATGATGCAACATCGAGTACTTCTAACTCAACTCTTCTACATCCACATTCATTGTCTTACCAACTGTCTTTCTGGATGTAGGTAACGTAGTATTACGAATAAAATAAAAGTTAGAAGTTTAAATCTTACAACTGAGCTCTACCACCCGATCTAGAGTAAGAAGAAAGAGTGAAAGTCCTAAATGCCATATAGCCTCCGGCTTATTAGTGAAGTGCACAACATACCCATAAACAAGACTCTACTAGACACGACTTATAGACTCCCTTGGATATAACTGATCTAATACCAAGTTTGTCATGCCCCAAACCTGAAGAGGTGTGGCCAGCACCCGGTGCCATACTCGGCCCGAGCAAACCACTCTGTAATTGTAAACTCTGGAAGGATAACCTTCAACTTAGGTTGATGAGGCCATATTCTGAATCATTTGAAAATAACATCTACAACCAGTAATACCAAACTAAACATCTACATAGGGCTGGTAAAGCCACAATACTGATATAAAAAATGTACATGACTCGTCTACAAGACTCTAAGGATAACCGAACTGTATCATGATCGGGAAAAGGCCTCAACCTACCCATTAAACCTATATATATAAAATGAACTCCAAGGTATAGACCTGGTAACTCCGAGGAAGTGGAGCTTACCAACCAAGCTGATGTTTGACTTTATCGCTTCTTGATTTTGTACCCGGGATATTAATCTTCTTTGGAACCCTTGTAAAGAGCTTAAGGGTAAGTTATGGGGGTTCTCTGGTCGTGTTCTATGAAAAATGAAGAGAAAGACGATTTAAAACCTATATATATCAACTTTTGAAAAGTCAAAGAGGTACTAGCTTGGCACCCTAGCATTGGCCCTTCTTCCGATACTTATATCCTTTTATCCAGATGTCGTATGAATGAACGGTTAAGAGCGTTAGAAACTACATTCTAAGACATTCAATCTGGTATATAATATATCCCCAAAAAGACCACATACAACACACTAAATGTATTGCTTAAAAAACTTGAGTGACACACCTACTTGTCACCTATATAGTGTGTGCAGTCTCGCAAAACTGCAAATATATCTCTACTCCGATATCGTATCGATAAACAGTTTAATGAGTTATAAACTAGACTCATAGATCTTCAATTTGATATATTGATCATCCCATAATTCCAAGTATATTGGGATAAAAACTCCGCTATATTTGACCTAATTTTCAGCATATTTTTGAATATAACTTGTGATAACATTTGCCAACTTTTGTTCCACAACTCGCTTGACTTCAAAACATAACACACGACTATCATAAGCCTAAAACAACTCATAACATAACCTCCTTATCATGCTAAGAACCCTAGTCTCACACCAAAGTGCATGTTATAACATTCCAAACTTATCGTCTTTTGATGAAACTTATTTTCGTCAGTTTGTTTAACTTCTTAGTCTTTCAACCCTCATGGTACTTGTTAATTATGATCTTAAATAGTTGTAACCTCCAAGGTAACATGATTAATTTACTTTATATACTTTCAAAGACGATTTCATTTCTGAGCTTACATCAATTGACTTACGACGTACTCTCACATACGAAAATATGAGGTGTAACACATTAAGTGCAAACAAATGAGGCCTACATGTTTCTCACCTTTCTCCTTAAAAACAGAACCAAGCAACCACCACACCCCCTCTAATTTGTCTCACTTCCACACTCTACAACCAAAACTAGCGGTAAGATAATAGCCTGTTTGGCCAAACTTCTAAAATTAGCTTATTTTAAAAAGTGCTTTTCGAAAAAGTATTTTAGGTGAGCAACAATTTTTGTTTAGGTAATTAATTTAAAAAAAATACGTTTGAGCATCAATTAGTGTATGGCTAAACTTTTAAAAATTGCTTTTAAGTATATTTTAAAAAAAAATAGCCTTTGGGAAAAAGCTTCTTTTCCTGCTTCTCAAAAATTGCTTTTGCTTCTACTCAAAAATACTTTTTCCTTATAAAAGTTTGGCCAAACACCTTTGAAACAAAAATACTTTTGGCCAAACAGGCTATAATCTCATCCCCATTCTTTATTCCCCCTATTCTTCAATCAATATTTATGACCCTAGTTCTCTAAAGAAAAGCTTCGATTAAAGGAAAGGGTAAGAAGAAAACTCAATCAAAATTTTGTTTCTTCTTCTCTAGAAATGATTATTCGGTGCAATGATAATCACAAGAAGAGGAATATTGAGATTGAAGGCAAAAAAGGCAAAGGAAGGGGTGTAAGTGAGGCAGTGAAGGATGAAGTTGAGATAGTAGATGTTGCCTAGATTTTTTAGTACTAAAGGAGGACCAGTGTTTCGTCTTATCTAGCTGAGTAGATTCGACTGCCAATTTACTTAAATATAGTGGTCCATTAACGACTTAATTCTTCATCAACCGTTGCTAGAACTACCACGTATGGGTTGCTCCAAAGCCGCACCTACCACAAGTGCATCACTCCTCAACTTTATCCCTTCTCTACTCTCTTTCTACATTTGCTTTCCTTCTCATGTTATGTTTTCAATTTGGTTCAGGGAGGGAGATTTCAGAATAATGAGATGCTTAATTGTGATGTGTAGACAGTACGTTATGTTCTATGCAGAATGAGCAGACAAGAAGAGTGTGGAAGCGGATGAATTGGGGGGGGATTAATAAAGATAGGGAGTAGCATGGTTGTTATTGTTAGTTTTAACCCCTTGCCACGACCTAAATCCCACCAAAGGGGTCGTGATGGAATCTAAACTCTAAGACTAAGTAAGTCTATCACGTAACAATATTAAATCAATAAAATGTGATACAATAAGAAAGTTTAGTATAAAAGCAAAAATAGAGTTACCACAAGCCAAAATGGTGCTACTCAAAACATCTCCTCATAATTAGGTAGTGCAGATTCATGAGCTCTAACTGAATACATACAGAATAATCAAAATACAATATTGTTTGAATGTAAAATTTACAATATCAACATAAAGGATGAGATTCCAAGGGACTATGATACCATGCAGCTCTACCTTGAATCCTCACGGCCGATACAAGCTCTCACTCTCAAGACCCGTTGCCTCCAACACCTAGATCTGCACAAAATAAAGAAGTGTAGTATTAGTATACCATATTCGGTACCCAGTAAGTATCAAGACTAACCTCGGTGAAGTAGTGGCGAGGTTCAAGTCATATGATACTCACTAGTCAAATAACCTATGGAATATATGTATCAATAATTGGCAATACAATAGGTAATGAAAAACAGTATCAAAAATCTCGTTAGAACATGTGATAACAACTCAACATCGAAGAATCCACCTTTGTCAACAAATCATCGAATAGAAGTGAGGGCATATGATAGAAAGTCAAAATTCAATTAACTCATTAAAAACACAAGACGGAGTTTTAAGAAACATGCATATTATTAGAATATCAACTCTGTTTCAATACATAAACAACATCATGATAAACACCCCCAATTCATCACATAACATCATCAACAATATGACCCTTATTTTGCCGCATGCGCAAATAATAATAAACTCCCTCCTTATTTCGTCAAACGCACATATCACCACCCTTATTTCGCCACGTGGGCAACCAAAGAAAATATCACCCTTATTTCGCTACATGCGCACAACAATAATCACAATTGCACAACAAAGACCTCATGCCAACACATAATTAATCCACTCAACGTGTCCACATGTTCCACAATTATCACAAAATAATAAAGCCAAAATTTCATTAAAGATATAAGCTCATAATTTATAAACAAGATGCACAAGGACATGACAATAGTAATATGCGGATGGGTGTTTAACATATAAAGCATTACTACAACTAAAATAATTGTAGTGATCATGTTCACTAGCCACAAAGTGATTAAGCATGTTTCATATAAAATACATCCTCAAATTTAGGCATATTAATAGCCTAAGGTCTAATCCAGTCATAAGCCACATATAATACCCGTGTCCGTGCTCGTCATCTCGTCTAGACGTCATTATTCACATAACACGAATAAGCAATTAAAGCCAAACCTTCAGGGGGTATTCCCTCACACAAGTTTATGCATGATACTTACCTCAAATAAGACAAAACAATACTCTTAAAATCCCTTTCCTCTCGAATCGACCTCCGAACGGGTCAAATCTAGCAAAAAAATAACACACTAATATCAAACAAAGCCATAGGAACAGATCACAAGTAATATAGCTCTGATCTTTATCAAATATCAAAAAGTCAACTAAAAAGTCAACTCAGGCTCGCTTTCCGAAAACCCGATAAAAGTCACAGATTTCGACTACTCATTCAAATATGACTCCAAATATACAAGTCTTATCCAAAATCGACTCCAAATCGAGGTTCAAATCTCCATTCTTCATTTTAGAAACATTTTGCCAAAATCCCCAATTTTGTCGCTTAGATTCACCAATCAAATACCAAATCAAGGATAAAATCATGAATAATAATCAAATTCGAGTCAAGAACACTTACCTAATTCAAGTGGGTGAAAAAAGCCTAAAAAATCACCTCAATACGAGCTGCAGTCTCAAAATATGATTAAATGAAATTAACCTTTGATAAAATATGTTTTGCCCAACACTTTCGCTTTTGCATACCATCCCATCGCATTTGTGAAGTTAACTGACTCCCCAACCCTCCACTTCTACAAAGCAAGTCTTGCTTCTGTGGAGCTGCTTCTACAGCCAAACTAGCGCATCTGCGCCCAAAGCTCGACACTTTCGGACACTGCTGCCTTCCGCTTACCTTCACATCTGCGATCCCATGTCTACATCTGCGGACTCGCACCTGCGAAATAACCTCGCAGGTGTGAAAACACCTGTAACAGAACTTCCAAACAAGATCAAAATTATCCGAAGCCCATCCAAAGCTCACCCGAGGCCCCGAAACCCAGTCTAACCACACTAACTAGCCCCTAAACATAACACCGTCCTACTCGAGGTCTCAAATTACAAAAAATAACATCAAAACCTACAAATCACACCTTAATTCAAGTCCAATGAACTATTCAACATTCAAACTTCTAAGACTTATACTCAACCTCGTCTAGCCAACTCGGAATAACCCCAATTTTTTGCACATAAGTTCCAAATGATATAATGATCCTATTCCAACTTCTGGAATAATAATCCAAATATGATAGCTTCAAAGTCAACTGCCGATCAAATCTATGAACTTTTCAAACCTTTAAATTTCCAATTTTCACCAAATAGAACCAATTCAATGTAGGAACCTCTAAATCCAAATCCGTGCATACGCCTAAGTCACCATACAAACCTATTGGTACCATCAAAATACCTTTCCGAGGTCGTCTACACAAATGTCAAACCTTGGCCAAATCCTAAATCAAACCAACTATCCTTACAGGTCATAAAATGACAACTAAGTATATTGGGAGCATAAAATATGGGAATGGGGCTCAAATACACAAAATGACCAGTGAGTTTGTTACATTCTCCCATTATTAAACAAACGTTCGTCCTCGAACGAGTTTAGAATCATATCCGAGATATCAAAAAGGTGAAGGTATTTGCTATGCATATCATGCTCGGTCTCTCAAGTTGCCTCCTGGACCGGTTGACCTCTCCACTGAACCTTCACCGGTGCAATATCCTTCGACCTCAGCTTTTGAACCTACCTATCCAAAATGGCCACTTGCTCCTCATCATAAGTCAAATCTTTGTCCAATTGCACCGAGCAAAAATCCAACACATGTGACAGATCCTCATAGTACATCCGTAGAATAGAAACATGAAATACTGTATGAACTCCTGATAAACTGGGTAGCAAAGTAAGTTTGTAAGCTACCTCACCAACTATTAAAATGCACTGGTTGAAGCTTTTATGAGCTATAATAGAATATTCTGTGCGCTATAATTGAGAAAATAAAACTGGGATTGGGCCTTTTCAAATGATTTGCAGTTTTAGGTTTCAAAAAGTAGAAATAAATTACTCTAAATAATCCATTAATATAGTTAAATTGCTTAAAAAGGAATGCGGACGATCTTTTTGGACTTTGTTGTGTTATGCTAAGTTTTATATAAGCTTACATGCATTAATCCCATCAAGTGATCCTTAGTAAGCTTAACTTCAAGATTAGGGTCATCAACTAGCTGCAATATGACATCAACCGTGTCCTCTGGAATGATTTCTCCTTTGCTTTAGCCTTGTGATCTTCAAGCACAGAGTTGTGAAATTCTACAAAACTCTTTCCCAATGCCTTCATTCTCTTTACGTACCCTTGTGAGTCGAAGCAACTCAGTAAAGGTACCCAATCCCCAAGATTGATCACCCCATTAAGTAAAAAAGATTCATCTAGCATCCACTGCAACTTTTCAAGTGATACTATTGAAGTATTTGATTTTGATTCATCATTATAGTACTTGACACTCATAACCATCCTACTCATAGTGCAAAGTGTGAATTGAGGGAAATGGTCTTTGAGAAAAACTGGCTTTCCTGAGAGAGAGTGAAGACAAGAAATCAAAATTCGTGTTTCCTCAACATGAATATACTTAAATGACTCAAGCCTTTTGCGATTAAATATTTTGGAGAGGTAGATTTTTCGAGCTTGGCGCCAGAATGCACCATAAGGTGCCCATGTCATGTCTGAGTAGTTATAGCTAATGTATTTACCTGCAGAGAGTGCAGGACGAGAAACATGTTAGGGATATAGTAGATATGACCTAGATCCAATATCATATTTGATTAATTGAACATATTTTTGTGAACGTCATTTGATATAAAATATATGACATTTGATATTCTTTTATTATTATTATTTATTGTTTGATTAATTTGATAAGGTCCTTGATTAAATTTTGAGATTTGTCATCGTGATAGAGATCATGATAATGAGAGCAAAGACTCTTACAATTTAATCTAAATTTGTTCTTGATCGTAGGATTATTAATTTGGACATTAGTAATCCGATTAGATCAATATTTATGTGATTGTCTTTATGGGATAAAGATTAGTTGATCTCATTAACCGAATCACATAGATAGATGATGCATATAGAGATATGATAATTGAACCGACTCATTGGATAATTTCTAATGGTTAGAATTACCATAAACTGTCAATAGGGTATTCTCTTGAAGAATGTGATGTAAGATTTTCCTTTGACTTGAGATCGTCATAGTAATTGACAAGTTATTTATTGTGTTTTGATACCAGACACTTATGGTCCTAGGGCGATAGTTGAAAGGATATTAGGTACGATTAAATACTTGTAGAATTAGAGATTGATCAAGATGGAATCTGTCAACTCTCGGTAATGAGTTTAAGCTCCATATTGTCATGAATTATAAATGACCAAACTAAGACCTTGACCAGGGCAATTGAATGAAGAAGAAAAGAGTTTCTTAGGTCATTCAATGGTCGATTATATTTGACATGAACACATAGTTGGTCGCCTAATAAGATTTGACAGTTGAACCATATCCTAGGGTGATCCAGAGCTATAAGGACAGAAGGAATTACTATATTATTCTTCTACTGGTTCTTGAGAGTAAATTGTATATTTCATGCTATCCGGTTGTTAAGGAGTGTTGCTAGACGACACCTTGATTAGTATATTGATGTGATCAATTTACTACCGGCTTAGTATTGAACCTATGGGGTCGCACACTAACGAGTGTTCTGATTTTTGCTAAAGGATTAATTACTTTAGTATTTGATAATTAAATTAAAGAATTTAATTAGTCAAATAAATAAATTATTAGTCCAAATGAAATATTATTATATCATTTGCTAGCACAGAGGATATAATTAATATTGTGAATAAATTGAAGTTTTCTATTTGGAATAGAAAATTAAATTATGTCTCTTGGTTAAGATATATATGTGATATATATAATTAGAATTTATTTTATATGTATATAAGACGTATATAAAATAATATTAATAAATGGCTTCTCAAGTAATTCCAATTTGGAATTGGATTGATTCACGTGCACTTTCATCCCATTTGGAATGGGATTAGTATGTTATAAATATGAAAGTAAGTGATTCCAATTTGGAGTTGGAACAGTCACGTGAAAGTACTATTCGGCAAAACCCAATTGAATGAGATTTAGTTTTCCATAAAAGAAAACTTATACTTGGTTTAGAATTGTGCAAGGAAAAGGTCTAAGCATGTAACCTTTCCTTATCATAGTGGAAAAGGTTTTTTCCAGAGGTTATAAATATTTTCCAATTGGCATGAAATTTACGGTGAAAAATCATAAGCCAGAATATTAAGAGAAAATTGTACAATATGTTATAAAATAATAAAAGAAGAAGAAGAGTATTGCAGAGCAAAGTAGAGAGAGGAAATTCTTATTGATATGTGATGATTTACATCGGAATGGAATCCTCTATTTATAGGGAGAGGTTGTCTTAGCCACGAAATAACAAACCCTAGAATCTCTCTAAATATGGACATTCACCATAAATAAAATTCTATTTATAACACTTCCCCTTGAATGTCTACTCGATAAGTAATGTGCCTCGTTAAAACCTTAACTAAAATAAAACCCAATGGGAAAAAAATTTCTAGAAAAGGAAAAAAAGAGTACACATCTCTAATAATACGCCTTTTGCTTGCCTCGTTAAAAACCTTTCAAGGAAAACCCAGTGGGACAAAACCTTGTAAGAGAAAAAGAGTGCAACGCGCATTAACTCCCCTGATGAGAGCATCAATTTACATCCTTGAGTCTTCACATTCCAATCTTGTGCACCATCTTCAAGAGATCGTTGGTAGAGATTTGATAAATAAATCAGATTTGAATGAATATTTTGCACCTTGAAATCATCATTCGTGATACATATATAATGTCTTCATAAATATCGTGGAATGGCTCTTCAATATCTCCATAGAGGTATTCTCGCTATCACATTATCATGCTTATAGTTATAGCAAGATACATTTGTGCACAAATTGCACTGAGGAAGTAGTACTTCAAGATCAAGAATTGTATATGCTTTAAGCAATTTAAATCCTTTGAGGATTGTCATATAAGTATAGTCAAATAAGCCATTTAAAGAGACTTTAGATGCATATCAAGTTTTCATGTCATGCTAGACATATAAGATATCGAAAACTGATTGCACATACCATTGACTTTATACTTTCAAGTGTTTGAACTGCAGGTCCAAATACTTGTCTTTCATATGAAACCAATTCTATTCGAATTGCGTCTCTTCTATTTGGCCAAAATTTTTGAGTCTATATTCGATAGACTTAAGATCCTCATCTATACTTAGCGCTATGATAGATGTCATCGACGAACATTTTATATCGATTCCAACATTTTTTCATAAATATAGTGATCTCTTCATTCATATATTCAGGTACCTGAATCTCTCATGAGATTTTATGAAGTGTTATGTCATGTGATCTTCTAGATCACTTGCCTCCTTTATTATGATCATTTTGATCATTTGCTCATCTTCTTTATCAAGAAGTTTATTTGAAACCGATTTGTCTATATGATTTAAGCGTACCATAGACTTTGTCCTTCTAGGACTTAATAAGAGCATTTGCAATGAGAATATAGTTACTTTCTTTGGGTCAGCAAATGCATCTAGCGTACTTTGTAATATATTGCAGATGAATTATCTTTTTATGAACTTCAAGTTCATATTATCGTATTCGATGATCTAGATATACAAATGATAATTCATTCCACATAACTTTTTCTCAACTGTTTATCATGTCTCCCCCTCATGTTAGAAAAACTAACTTGCTTTCTCAACTTTGAAAGCTCATCTTTGTGTATCATGGTGTTAATCAAAATATACACCGCACAGCAATAATATAAAGATGGAATTATTTGGTTCCTGACCCTGAACCACTGAGGGGAGAATGCAATATACTTTCGTATATAACCTATATCAAACTGATATAGATAACTTTGTTCTCATAAGCAATTGTTTAGCTATGAAGTGGAGGCACTCAATAAATCATTTTGCTAAACCAACTGTGATGTAAACCAACTTATCAAGATGAACTATCTTGAATAAAAAAAATCTGGAATATGCTTTAAATTAAATTATTGAGCAGTTACCTCGCCAACAACAGGTTGCAGGTTGATAATAATCGCACGTGTAACCATCTCATAGATGCATCTTGCGTGGTATACATGGCAGGTGAATGAGCCCATATTCACCTTTGATATTTCCAGCATTCACGGGATTCAATCCCAATTTTAGTTGGTATATTAATTAATGAGAACAATCAATATAAGAGAATTCATAAAGAACTTTCTAGTTCTTTAATATTTACCCATGTGAATTCTCTATTATTTTTACACATCATACTTAAATTGATATGGTTAAACCAATTATGCCAACTGAATAAATTATCAATATTGATAAACTTCAGGTTTACACCATGACATGTGCAATTATCAATAAACTCCAAGTTTATTATTGTCATGACCCAAATTGGAGGGCCACGACTAGCACCCGACCATACTTGCCGAGCACCAACGTACATTTTATCTAACCTTTTTTTATTATCTTTTAGGGTTGACGAGATCAATATAAATGGTATACATGGATCATGGACAACCAACAATAAAATATGATGGCATGAACATACATAGCAGGGGATGACCAGACAATCAAGAAACTACATATAAGGTACGAACTACCACGCTACCATGAAAGACTATACAACAAAAACCAGTCGACAAGGCATACCAAACTATACATGAGTCGACACTTGTCTATGAGCCTCTAAATGAACATAAGTGCTGCAACATAGCCGGAACAGGGCCCTGACATACCCATAATGTCTATAACAAAAATGCATACCAAGACCATGGCAAGTTCGGAGAAGGGATCTCTCCAATCACTGCTGAACTAGACAACCTATTGTGGTGGGGGAGCTACACCTGCTTGTCTATTAGGGCCTGCAGCACGACATGCAGTTTCCACAAACAAAAGGACGTCAGTACGAATAAAGTACTAAGTATGTAAGGCAGGGAACCATAAATACGAACAGTAATGTAAGCAGGGATAGAGAATATACCACCTTGAACATCTGAGTACCTCTAAGGGCTAATGACATGAAATGCATGATACATATGTATGTATACATAAACTTTTAAAACATACGCCTCTGTGGGCATCATCATCATCATATCGTACCCAGCCATAATAGGCTCGGTAAAAATGTACCCGGCCATCATAAGGCTCGGTAGAATCGTACCCGACCACGTGGAGCTCGATAAAACCTAACTGATCAGTGGTTGCAGAATAGGTGCCGTACCCGATCGACTATAGCGCGGCTCGGTAGAGTAAAATAGATACATATATATATAATGCATGCTCAACTCATGGAATCACATTCTCAACCTTTCGGAGTGATGTAAGGTCGGTAACCTTTATACACATTATTAGGACCAACTCTTCATTATGAACCTTATAAGAATCAGGAAGTACCCACAACATTGATAACATAAGAATAAGAGAAGCAACATTAACATCAATCGTTCCATAAGAGGGAAAGCAATGTAAGTACTGCTAGCTTCTAAGAGTAGAGTATCTTTGGAAGCTCGTTCATTACATTATGTACAATCGGAGTCGTGCAAAAGAAGAAAAGGGATAGCCTTACATACCTTGTATATACTGCCTCAATCACAAGCTATGCAATTGTCACAACTCCTTAGTCTACAATAAGAGAAACGATACTATCTTTATCATTTAAGCGTCATAACTATTATGTATCGACCACAACCTATTTTACGTTGAAACGGATAACACCTCTCCTATATATATGACTTCACACCATTGAAAACAATCAACAAACAGCCCAAACAACATCAATAATAAACATATTGAGCCTCCCAAAACAGTCCACGCACAACCTAATTACATCATACATACGACGGCCACCGTAGTCGTGTCAAACGACCCGGAAATGTTACGAATAACAATCATCCCACAACCCTACATATATATGGTGTTTATCCACACCCTTCCACCTCTAAAACTCCACAAAATAGTAGTAAAACATGCAGCCCAATAGCAACACAAAACAGTCCACAAAATAGTCCGCTACAAGTGAATAACTCGAACTCACGGCTTCCGATCACCGTCTCGTGAGTTCTTACATGTATAGAACGAATTACCATGAATTCAAAGCATAGAAAAATGTATGAAAGATGGAAGTAACTTACCTTACTTGTTGGATAACTCAGCCCTTCCCTTGGCTCTTCAAACTCTAGGTTTTACCTTCAAATAGAACTTGAAAGAGATGGAAAATCGATTGAGGTTTGTTTGGGATTTTTGGGAGGAGTTGCAGGGGTTAACTTTGGTTTTGAGGGTCTGAAATATGGATTAAATAACTGAGTTCATAACCCCTTAAAAGTCCTCTCTTGGCCGACTTAGGTCTTTTAATTTTGTCATATCATTTTGGCAAGTAGGTGATGCACCTACTTGTCATCTACCAATCTGCGCAGGCTTGCGAAAATATGAATATCTCTATACTCCAAGATTGTATTGACAAACAATTTATTGCGTTGGAAACTAGATTCATAGATCTTTAATTTTGTGGGTAGATCACTCCGTAATTCCTTGTAAATTAGGAGAAAAGCTTAGAAACATTTAACCTAATGTTTAAGTAAAATTATGAACCTAAGTCGCGACAACGTTTGTCGACTTTTGTTTCATAACTCGTTTGACTTCCAGACTTATGATACAGATATTATATGATTCAAATACCTTAATACATGACCTCTTGAGTGTATTATGAACCTCTAGGTTTACCTGAAAATACGAGTTACAACATCTTTGATTCGTTTAACTTCTAATACTTGTTAATCACCCTTATACACCCTTGTATCACTTAAGACCAATAGGATTAACTTCTTATCATCTCAAAGGTAATTCCTTCTTGGATTTATGTTAACTAATATATGGAATGAACTAACGCGTGTGGATATGGGTTGTAACACCCTTCCCTCTTTAGGAACATTCGTCCTCGAATGTAAGGGTTCATGGGGAGTTTAAATCATTGTGGATTCCGGTCAAGTTTCTCCCATAAATAGAGGACAAACTTGCAAGCGGTTAACTCAACTTATGGCCTTACAAGAGTATGCAAAGCATTATGGACATGTACATTATCTGCATATCGCCATTTTGTAGTAAGGAAGAGTATTCTCAAGTTATTGCTTACCTCATAGAGCTATTTCACCTTCCAATGTATCATGTGTTCCACCAGCATCCTTGTTATCTTCATTCTGGAATAGGTACGGGTATTTAGACTTCATCTTCTCTTCTACTTCCCATGTAATTTCTGCCATATTTTTGTTCCTCCACAATACTTTGATGGAAGCTACATCTTTTGTTCTCAGCTTGCGGACTTGTCGATCTAATATAGCCACTGGCACTTCTTCATATGATAGGTCCTCTGTAACCTGTACATCTTTGATATGGACGAGTCGAGAAGGGTCTCCAATACATTTCCTCAACATAGATACATGGAATACCGGGTGGACAAATTCCAATTCGGATGGCAATTCTAACTCATAAGCAACCTGTCCAATCCGTCGAAGAATTTTATACGGCCCGATATACCTTGGACTACGCTTACCTTTCTTCCCAAAACGCATAATACCCTTCATTGGTGAGATCCTCAGGAAAACCCAATCACCAACCTCAAACTCCAGATCACGACGTCGGACATCGGAATAAGATTTTTGCCTGCTTTGTGCCGTCCTCAATCGCTCCTGTATCACTTTCACCTTCTCAATAGCTTGGTGAATCAAATCTGGCCCATATAATTCTGTTTCATCGACTTCGAACCATCCAACTGGTGATTTACATCTTCTCCCATATAGTTCCTCATATGGGGCCATTTTAATACTGGAATGGTAGCTATTATTGTAGGCGAATTCTATGAGTGGGAGATGGTCATCCCAATTTCCCCATAAAATCTAGAACACATGCTCGTAGCATATCTTCCACTGTCTGAATGGTACGTTCAGCCTGTCCGTCAATTTGTGAATGAAATGCAGTGCTGATATTCACTTGTGTGCCTAAACCCTTCTGAAAAGACCTCCAAAAGTTAGCTGTAAATTGAGCTCCTCGGTCTGATATAATAGATACCGGCACACCATGAAGCCTAACAATCTCCTTGATATACAACTTCGCATAATCTTCAGCCGTGTAAGTTGTCTTAACTGGCAGAAAATGGGCACATTTTGTAAGTCGATCAATTATCACCCAGATGGAGTCAAACTTATGATAAGAGCAAGGTAATCCAATAATGAAGTCCATATTAATCACCTCCCATTTCCAGGTTGGAATCTCTATATTCTGAAGCAATCCACCGGGTTTCTAATGTTCTATCTTTACTTGTTGACAATTGGGACACTGGGCTACAAATTCTGCAATAGACTTCTTCATGTTATCCACCAATACTGCTCCTTGACATCATGATACATCTTTGTCGAGCCGGGATAGATGGAATATCGGGATTGATGAATCTCATTCATAATCTTCTCTCGCAACCCTGCCACATTAGGCACACATAATCGGCCCTGGTATCTCAGTGCCCCATCTCTTCCGATCTCAAAAGCCATACTTTTACACTGTTGAATGCTCTCTCTTAATCGTATTAAGATAGGATCTTCATATTGCCATGCTTTTACCTCGGCTACCAAAGATGATTCTGATGTATTCTGTATAGTAACACCTCCGTCATCAGAGTCTAACAATCTGATTCTCATATTGGCTAGCTGATGAAGCTCTTTAGTCAACCCCCATCTACCTGCCTCAATATGTACTAAGCTTCCCATTGATTTACGGCTGAGAGCGTCTGCCACAACATTGGCTTTACCGGGATGATACAATATCTCGACGTCATAGTCTTTCAGTAATTCAAGCCACCTACGCTGCCTCAAATTCAACTCCTTCTGCCTGAAGATGTATTGTAAACTCTTGTGATCTGTGTAGATGTCAACATGGACGCCGTATAAGTAGTGTCGCCATATCTTCAAAGCATATATTACTGCAGCCAATTTCAAATCATGGTTTGGATAATTCTTTTCATGCTTCTTCAATTGTCTTGATGCATAAGCAATCACCTTCCCACGCTGCATCAATACGCACCCCAAACCTATACCTGAGGCATCACAATATACCACATAACCTTCTGTTCCTTCAGGGAGAGTGAGCACTGGTGCGGATGTCAATCGATTCTTCAGCTCCTGAAAACTACGTTCACAAGTGTCAGACTACTAGAACTTGGTAGCTTTTAGTGTTAACTTAGTCAATGGTGATGATATAGAGGAAAACCCTTCTACAAACTGCCTATAATATCCTGCTAGCCCTAGGAAGCTGCGGACTTCTGATGGTGTTGTAGGTCTCGGCCAATTCTTTACTGCATCGATCTTCTGAGTGTCAACACTAATACCCTCGTCAGATATCACATGGCCAAGGAACGCTACTGAGTTCAGCCAAAATTCACATTTGGAGAGCTTAGCATATAACTTACGATCCTGAAGCGTCTGTAATACTATCCGCAAGTGGCCCGCATGTTCTGCCTCCGAAAGAGAATATACTAGAATGTCATCAATTAATACAATCACGAACACATCAAGATAGGGCCTAAATATAGTATTCATGAGATCCATAAAAGCTGCTGGGGCATTTGTTAGCCCGAACGACATCACCAAGAACTCAAAGTGCCTGTATCTTGTCCGAAAGGCCGTCTTTGGAATATCCTTCTCCTTAACCCTCACCTGATGATACCCTAAACGTAAGTCAATCTTGGAGAAATACTTGGCACCCTGGAGTTGGTCAAACAGGTCATCAATTCTTGGAAGTGGATACTTGTTCTTTATAGTAAACTTATTCAACTGTCGATAGTCGATACACATGCGTAACGACCCGTCTTTCTTCCGTACGAATAGGACTGGTGCACCCCAAGGTGAAGTGCTAGGTCTAATGAAGCCCTTATCCAGCAAGTCCTTCAACTGCACCTTCAACTCTCGTAACTCTGCCGGGGCCATTCTGTATGGAGGGATAGAGATTGGTTGAGTGTCAGGCAACACATCAATGCTAAACTCAATCTCCCTTTTAGGAGGAAGGCCTGGGAGTTCATCTGGGAAAACATCTGGGAATTCGTTGACCACAGGGATTGATTGTAAAGTAGGCGGTTTCGCCTCCGCATCCCTAACGCGAACGGAATGATAAATGTAACCTTTTGAGATCATTTTCCTTGCCTTAAGATAGGAAATAAACCTACCTTTTGGTGTAGCAATATTCCCTTTCCATTCAATGATGGGTTCACCAGGAAATTGAAACCTAACCATCTTCGTACGACAGTCAACATTTGCATAGCATGAGGCCAACCAGTCCATTCCCATTATCACATCAAAATCAACCATTTCTAACTCAAATAAATTTGCCGAGGTTTGACGACTACAAATCATCACAATGCAACCTCTATATACCCTTCTAGCAATCACAGAATCTCCTATCGGAGTAGATACCGCGAGGGGTTTACTTATCAATTCAGGTTCAATGCCAAACTTATTAGCCACAAAGGGTGTAACATATGATAATGTAGATCCCGGATCAATCAACGCATATACATCATAAGAAAACACAGATAATATACCTGTAACAACATCTGGAGACGACTCGAGATCCTGTCGACCTACTAGAGCATAGGTTTGATTTTGACCACCACTCAAACTCAGCATTGCACCTCTACCTCTACCACGACTTGTCGACTGCTGAAAACCCCGTGCTGGAGGTCGAACTGATGAGGAAGAAGCAGACACAGATCCAGTCGGCTGAGCCATACCATCACCTCCCCTATTAGGACAATCCCGCATCATATGGCCAGGCTGTCCGCAAGAATAACATGCATCAGAACCTCGACGGCACAGTCCAAAGTGGGCCTTGCCGCACTGATCACAGCGTGGTATTGTGGGTCTCATCTAACTAGTATCCCTGTGATATTGCGAGCCTGATGCCTGCTAACTCTGACCTGGACCAGAATGGGTAAATCGATCATATCGAGGCCTTTGAAACTGTGGAGGAGCACTAGCTACAGGTGGCGCCGAACTCCTCGAAGACTGGGGCCTGACGCTGCCTCTGAAGTCATTAGAATACCTTGCAAATCTCGCCCTCTTATGTTGGCCCCTATCCTGCTCCCTATCTGCCCTCTGCTGGCGCTTACGATCCTCTAGGGTCTGGGCATAAGCCTGAATACGGGAAATATCCATGCCCTCCACCAAGGAGGCTGTCGTGCACTCATTTATCAGATGTGGTCCCAATCCGTTCACGAACAAATGCACCCTATCACTCATCTCGGCCACCATATGGGGAGCATACCTTGCTAAAGAATCGAACTGCATACTGTACTCTCGCACACTCATATTACCTTGTCTAAGGTTCAAGAACTTATCAGCTCTAGCTCGTCGTAACTCAACTGGCAAGTAGTGACGAAGAAAGGCCTCCGAAAATTCCTTCCACACAGCTGGAGGAGTGTTCAGACCCTTGGATCTCTCCCAACTATCATGCCAGAGAACCGCTAAATCCCGTAGCCGATAAGAAGCCAACTCTACTGCCTCTATATCACTAACATGCATAACCCGCAGTGTACGATGAACCTGGTCAATAAAAGTCTGCGGGTCCTCCTTGGGGTCTGATCCGGTAAACATTGGAGGGTCTAAATTAATAAAATCACGAACTCTCATACTAACTGGTTTATCAGCAGCACCTGTATTCTGCCTCTGAGCCTGAACAGCTACCAAGCTAGTCAATAACTGCAAAGCACTCCGCATATCCTGGTCTGTACTGCCAGACGAAGGAACTGGAGGTGCTGGGTGCCTCCTAATATCCTCTGGAGGAGACGGGGTAGATGAGGTATGAGACGACATCTCACTTTGAGCCTTACTTTGGCCTACTCTGGCTTGGGGCACCTGACTGGTACCCTCTCCCGCAACTGTATCAAGCCGTCTACTAATTGTTTGCTTCCTAGTCGAAGACATCGCTAAAAGAAAACAAGGTGAATATTAGAGACGAACACTTATGACTCAACTCTACGCACGATCTAGATTCAGGAAGAAGGTAACAACCCTAGATGTCATGTAGCCTCCTGATTATAAATGTGGCGCGCTACACATCCATAATCAAGACTCTACTAGACATGGCTCATAGACAATCCCTAGGACAGACTTGCTCTGATACCAAGTTTGTCACGACCCAAACTGGAGGGCCATGACTAGCACCCGACCATACTTGCCGAGCACCAACGTACATTTTATCTAACCTTTTTTTATTATCTTTTAGGGTTGACGAGATCAATATAAATGGTAGACATGGATCATGGACAACCAACAATAAAATATGATGGCATGAACATACATAGCAGGGGATGACCAGACAATCAAGAAACTACATATAAGGTACGAGCTACCACGCTACCATGAAATACTATACAACAAAAACCAGCCGACAAGGCATACCAAACTATACATGAGTCGACACTTGTCTATGAGCCTCTAAATGAACATAAGTGCTGCAACATAGCCGAAACAGGGCCCCAACATACCCATAATGTCTATAACAAAAATGCATACCAAGACCACGGCAAGTCCGGAGAAGGGATCTCGCCAATCACTGCTGAACTGGACAACCTACTATGGTGGGGGAGCTGCACCTGCCTGTCTATTAGGGCCTGCAACACGATATGCAACGTCCACAAACAAACGGACGTCAGTACGAATAAAGTATTGAGTATGTAAGGCAGGGAACCATAAATACGAACAGTAATGTAAGTAGGGATAGAGAATATACAACCTGGAACATCTGAGTACCTCTGAGGGCTAATGACATGAAATGCATGATACATATGTATGTATACATAAAATTTTAAAACATACACCTCTGTGGGCATCATCATCATCATATCGTACCCAACTATAATAGGCTCGGTAAAAACATACCCGACCGTCATAAGACTCGGTAGAATCGTACCCGGCCACGTGGAGCTCCGTAAAACCCAACTGATCAGTGGTTGCACAATAGGTGCCATACCCGGCCGACTATAGCGCGGCTCGGTAGAGTAAAATAGATACATATATATATAATGCATACTCAACTCATGGAATCACATTCTCAACCTTTCGGAGTGATGTAAGGTCGGTAACCTCTATACACGTTATTAGGACCAACTCTTCATTACGAACCTTATAAGAATCAGGAAGTACCAACAATATTGATAACATAAGAATAAGGGAAGCAACATTAACATCAATCGTTCCATAAGAGGGAAAGCAATGTAAGTACTGCTAGCTTCTAAGAGTAGAGTATATTTGGAAGCTCGTTCATTACATTATGTACAATCGGAGTCTTGCAAAAGAAGAAAAGAGATAGCCTCACATACCTTGTATATACTGCCCCAATCACAAGCTATGCAATTGTCACAACTCCTTAGTCTACAATAAGAGAAACGATACTATCGTTATCATTTAAGTGTCATAACTATTATGTATCGACCACAACCTATTTTACGTTGAAACGGACAACACCTACCCTATATATATGACTTCACACCATTCAAAACAATCACCAAACAGCCCATACAACATCAATAATAAACATATTGAGCCTCCCAAAACAGTCCACGCACAACCTAATTACATTATACATACGACGGCCACCGTAGTCGTGTCAAATGACCCAGAAATGTTATGAATAACTATCAGCCCACAACCCTACATATATATGGTGTTTCTCCAAACCCTTCCACCTCTAAAACGCCACAAAATAGTAGTAAAACACGAAGCCCAATAGCAACACAAAACAGTCCACAAAACAGTCCGCTACAAGTGAATAACTCGAACTCACAGCTTCCGATCACCGTCCCGTGAGTTCTTACATGTATAGAACGAATTACCATGAATTCACAGCAGAGCAAAATGTATGAAAGATGGCAGTAACTTACCTTACTTGTTGGATAACTCAGCTCTTCCCTTGGTTCTTCAAACTCTAGGTTTTACCTTCAAATAGAACTTGAAAGAGAGGGAAAATCGATTAGGGTTTGTGTGGGATTTTTGGGGAGGAGTTGCAGGGGTTAACTTTGGTTTTGAGGGTCTAAAATATGGATGAAATAACTGAGTTCATAACCCCTTAAAAGTTCTCTCTTGGCCGACTTAGGTCTTTTAATTTTGTCGTATCATTTTGGCAAGTAGGTGATGCACCTACTTGTCATCTACCAATCTGCGCAGGCTTGCGAAAATATGAATATCTCTATACTCCGAGATTTTATTGACAAACGGTTTAATGCATTGAAAACTAGACTCATAGATCTTTAATTTGGTGGGTAGATCACCCCGTAATTCCTTGTAAATTAGGAGAAAAGCTTAGAAACATTTAACCTAATGTTTAAGTAAAATTATGAACCTAAGTTGCGACAACGTTTGTCGACTTTTGTTTCATAACTCGTTTGACTTCAAGACTTATGATACGGATATTATATGATTCAAATACCTTAATACATGACCTCTTGAGCGTATTAAGAACCTCTAGGTTTACCTGAAAATACGAGTTACAACATCCTTGATTCGTTTAACTTCTAATACTTGTTAATCACCCTTATACACCCTTGTATCACTTAAGACCAATATGATTAACTTCGTATCATCTCAAAGGTAATTCCTTCTTGGATTTATGTTAACTAATATATGGAATGAACTAACGCGTGTGGATATGGGTTGTAACAATTATGATATGGGTTTTTATATCAATAAACCCACAGTATGGTATTCTTTTATTTGTGTAGTACAAACTGGAGAATAAATCGGGTAATTTTTTACATACATATTACCCCGCTACAAGTTGTAGTAATAGAATATATTAAATCTTTCCTTTATTTATAGTCTCAATATAATCAACCGCTTTCGCGTATAATTTGGAAACTAAATAAGCTTCTTTGAGACTTACTACAACATAACACCTTATTGGTAATTAATTGTGTTTCTCCAAAATAGTATAATTGGCTCTTGCAGAGTTTCCAATTAATTTTGTAGTACCACATATTCATCAACATCCATATGGTGAATATCTCTTTTAAGAAGGAAGTTATACCATTATGGTTATGGTCAAAATTATATGCAAGATCTGTTTCTTGCATTACCGTTGTCTTTAAATAATCACATTGCCAAAGTATTTTGGTGTACAATAAATACGTGACCAATGACCATTTATGCCATAATAATGATATTATTTTCTTATTTCCTCCTAAACCTCCTTCTAGAGGTGAGTGTGGTATATACCACTAGCACATTCATATTCTTCCAAGAATGAATATGTATTCATAAATCACATGTTGTCATATTCACATCATGAATGGACCATAATCATCTATGTGTGCTTTACAAAATCTCATGTCAAATCGATGGCAAATATTACTTTCACATAGTGAAGGATTATTTTGAGAATCCTTATTTTTCTCATTACCACAATGATGACGATTATAATTTCGTCTATTGTCACTTCCACATCCATTGATACCTTCATAGTAATAATTTTGTCTTCTTTCAGACTTATCACATACTGCTATCACATTCTCTAAAGGGAATGAGAATGGAGCAAATTCAATGGGACGGGTTTTCAATTCTTTGCACACAATCATACATGAATTTGATCATGGCAAGGCATAGAAATTTTACCACTTTGGGTGGTTATAATTTCTGTCAAACTCCATTAGAGTTGCAATCAAAATTTATCGTCTTTGCTTGTATTTAAAATCAAATTATAGAACGTCAAGAATTTGAAAGAGAAAAGTAAAATACTTACCTTAAATTCAGAATTTAATCATGAAGGAAGTTCATAGAATAATTGACAATCATTATGCTCAATCCCAAAGCTTCTACTCAATTGGTTAGAGTCTCGTGCTGACAACGTGTTATAAAATAATAAAAGAAGAAGAAGAGTATTGCAGAGCAAAGTAGAGAGAGGAAATTCTTATTGATATGTGATGATTTACATCATAACAGAACCCTCTATTTATAGGGAGAGGTTGACTTAGCTACCAAGTAATAAACCCTAGAATCTCTTTAAATATGGACATTCATCAAAAATAGAATTCTATTTATAACATATTATAAAATAATAAAAGAAGAAGAAGAGTATTGCAGAGCAAAGTAAAGAGAGGAAATTCTTATTGATATGTGATGATTTACATCAGAATAGAACCCTCTATTTATAGGGAGAGGTTGTCTTAGCCATCAAGTAATAAACCCTAGAATCTCTCTAAATATGGACATTCACCATAAATAGAATTCTATTTATAACACAATAATAGTTCTTGTCGTGCGAATTTGGGTATTAATTCTTGAGAAGAAAAATTACTTTGTGAAAGTGAGAATACAATACAAAGCCAAGAGAGAAAATACAATTGTAAAAAAAGTGTTTCTTGTTCTTCTACCTTTGAGTTGAGATTTTTGAGAAAAATTTCAACACAATATTCTTCGTTCAATTTGTTCGCGGGTTTCGTTAATCAAAGAGTTGATAGCAAGGATCGGTCTCGGTGTGGATACACATAGAATCTTCGCACTATCGAAGAAAATTTGAAATGAGACTCTCTTCATCAGGTACGTCTTAAATCCGATCCTTGACATGTAAATAAATTTTAAACACAAAAAGATCTACCTAGGATTGTTATTGTCTTCCGCTGCATGTTACAAACACCTATACGCAATCCTTCAGTGGTATCAGAGCCGTGGTTTATTGTGTCTAAAATTTATTTACGAAATATTTTAAGATTATATTTGAAGAGTTCAAACCATAATACATGTGTCTTGTGCAATAGTCAGATTGTTTGAATGCATATGGATTGATATAATTTTATTGTGAATAGAATATATATACATATAAGTTAAACTATTGAGATAGTTCGTAACTTGAATTTGAAATTTATGTATTAGATACGACAGGAATCTACAATAGGTTACATGATTCTATTGTTATTTTTAGTTGTTATTAGTTCATGAGATGTTAATTAATAATAATATTCTGGCATGAATTATTTTATTTGATATATGTGGTATATAAGATAAACATGTTAGAAGAATGTTGAATTTCGTTTTTATGTCTGTGAGCACGTGATTTTTGCCCTATATATGAATTATTCCCAAAAATTCAAATAAAACAATTTCCTTGTTATTTTACAATTTTTGTTGAATTTTGTGTCATTTTCCGGTGAGTGTTGCATTTTATTTGTGCAGATAATTCATATGAAAAAAAAATACATTTGCATTTAATTTCCCATTTTAGTATTAATTTAGAATAAGATATGAAGAAAATGACAAAAATAGTTCACTGTAGCATTTTTATTATTTTAATTGTGAAATTGTCACAAAATAGTTTTAAAGTAATTTTAGGCATCAATTAGTTTAGTTTAATTTTTTTTATTTTTGCAATCTTTATAAATCAGAAAATTGGTAACAAAAATGAGGTGGAAAATAAGGAGGAATTAATTGGGAAAAATCAAAATAAAGAGAGAAAATAATTGAAGGAGGAAAATAAAAGAAATTACAAGGGAAAGGAGGGTCTTGGGCAAATAACCAGAACTGGGTTGTTCTTGGTCAAAACTGCTTGGCCCAATTCATTAGTCTCCATAGCCCAAAACAAATCCGGACTAGTTCGAGCCCAAAAATGCTAACCCGGTCCGCCCCTTCTCTTTAATTAAACGGCGTTGTTTCCCTTCCCCCATTTGATCTGAGTCGTCCGTTCATCATAATCCAACGGTCCACAATCATTTCCCTATCTCCTTATAACTGTCTGTAGCCAAGGCAAACCCTAGAGACAAACAGCCTCTTCCTCGTACCATCTCCAAAGCCTCGTCGGAATCCCCCCGCCGGCGAACACGACATACGTCGTTCACCCCCAAACTTACACCATAGATTCCCCATGAACTCCTCTTTCCAACCATGCCGTTGGTTTCCCTCGAATCACAACCAAGGCCGTCGAATATTGATTTTAAATTTTCCGGCCAGATCGTCACCTATGCCAAACAACCCCAAATTGACACCCTGTGACCGCCGAAACCTCCTCTACCAAATCCCCATACCCGTTTGTCTCGAATCTTCCTAGAGCGATTTGAATATTAATTTTAAGGTTTCCGACCAAAGACCTCAGGCAAAATCTCTACGATTTCAGACCTTAATAACCCTAACCATGGATTTTTTATGAAAACACATGGTTAGGGATATTACAGGTCAGAAATTTTGGAAGATTTGACGCAGCAACCTTTGGCCAGAGCCCTGTGTTATCGATGAGTTCTCTTGTCCTTTTTTTATTATTCGCATTCTTTAAAGTTAGTTTCCTGTAATTCGTGCATCATCGCAATGTTCTAGTTTTGTAGTTTTATTTTTCGATTAGTTTAGTTTGGGATTTCTGCCTGTTCTTGAATTTGCTTTGTTTGCCAGCACGTGATTTCTTTGGTTATAGCGATTCTGTTCATTTTCTTAAACTGATAGCAATAGTTTTAAATCTAGGGTTCTTTAGTTAATTCAGATTCAAGAGTTCTGTTTTGGTTTTAGCTGAATAATTCTCAGATTGTGTTAGCTCACCATAGTTAGTTAACCAGGGTTAATAATCTAGGGTAAAAAGGATGAATTTAGTTAGTAATTTTCAGAAACAAGAAGGGTAATATGGGTAATTCAACATAAGGAATCTGATAGTAACTGAAAATGGAACTCCCTAGGGCCTTCTAGATGGGGTTCTAAACGGAAATTCAAAAAATAGGTGGCAGCTACTTAGAGAACAAGCTAGGAAATAAGGGACTAAGTTTGAAGTAGAAAATTGAAGGGCTGCCCTTATCTTTGCCTATAAATGGGCATTTTCATGCCTGGGGAGGGGGATTCTTTTTTATTCTTCAGCCATAAAAATCACCCCTCACAAACATTCTCTTCATTTTAGATCTGAGAACTGAAATTCAAAACTTCAAAAACCAAAAACAAACAAAAACTTTAGAAAAAAAAAACTCACCGTTTCACTGGATGTTGTATGTTAATTTTGATGTTCTAGTTATTAATTCACATCTCCCTTGATCTCTCTTTAATTGCTGAAAGTCTAGAGGTGTTCTAGTTTGATTTTGAGCAGTTTTTGAGTTCAGTTCTTCTGTTTTGGGTGTTTTGTTGCTGCTGCTGGGTTTACCATTCTGTCCGGTCTTGGTTGAGTTCTATTCCAGTAAAAATACAGAAGCATTTCAGTCAGTTTCAAGTTAGTTTGCGTGCATTCGAGTATTTTCGGGGTTTGATTGTATTGTTTGAGTCTTCTACTGGGTTCTGGAGTTGTTTTGGAATCGAATTGTTATCTTTGCTGCTGTGTTGGTCAATTTTTGCTGGGTTGTGAAGCTGTCCTGAACTGCTACTGTTACATTGATTGTTGCTGACTTTCTCTTCTTCTCCATTGCATTTTGTATCTCCAGGTACATCTTCTGATTTCCTACAAACCATAAAAGAACTGATTTACCTCTGAGTCGAATTGAAATAGAAGCACCTGCCAGATCCGAGTTCATCTAAATGTTGTCGATAGTTGCTAGTTAATTAATTGCTTAGTACTTGTTTATTGCATTATTATAATGATTGTTTGGACTGTTAATGTGTAATGGACTGACTGGACTGGTGGGATAGCGATTATTCATTAGCCTTCTTAGTTCAGTTTCATTTTGTAGCGTAATTTTGAAATCAGAATCTAGCTAGAATATAAAAGTGATTTTGGAAGCCACGAGCCTTATTTGTACTAATAACTGGAAACTGATTATGATTGGTGTTCATATTATTGTGTGTTAATTCGAATCAGGAACCAAAATAGTTGAGATGCAATTGTGTCCAGATGTTCCAATCACCTCGAATTTGTTCTTAAGCCTCATTAATTGATGAACTGTTAGAGGTCAGTTATGTCCAAATTAACAATTGTTTTGGAAATCGAATTAGGACTAATAAGCAATTTATTGGTGGTTTAAATTGATGATCATCACCAGCTTTCTCTGAGTTTGTTTAACTGTGAATATTGTTTGAATCTTGACTCACATTGGTTGGAATTGAAAGTTTGGGCCGACAATGGCCTGCTGAAAAGTAGCGGAGCCCTCTTCCCTTTTAGCTTAATTGATTTGAGGCCTCAAAGACCATAGTGGGAGGTTTGGGCTCTCTTGATTTCTGGCTAATACGTCTGGCCCATATTTTAGTTAATTGAGTTTTCTTTGTTTATTTTCGAGACGAATAAGTAGAAAAATATAGTTGCTTCTAAGTTTGCCTTTAAAATAAAATGAGATGAGTCTCGCCAGATAAATAAATAAATTGCGGGGCCCTCAACGAATGGTTATTAAAATAATTAAAATTTAGGAGGGCTGTTTAGTGAATTTCACGGCCTTCCCCAAAATAATAATACGTTAGAATCTTTAGGCACGATTTAATTAAATTACTTTCTTACATTCGGGTGCGCATTGATGCGGCCCAAATCCAAATCTCGACGAAGTCGAAATGTGTCGACAACTACGGGTGCATTGATTGCGACGTGGTTCGAAACGCGTTTTCACGACGTCGCAATTCTTTTAGAATAAACAATGATAAAAAGCGGTTTACGAATAAAAGGCACATAAGCTAGCATGTATTAAAGTCAGATAAAATCAAATGCAACAGCTAAGAGACCGTGCTAGAATCACGGAACCCGGGAATGCCTAAAACCTTCTCCCAGGTTAACAGAATTCCTTACTCGGATTTCTGGTTCGCAGACTGTAACAGAGTCATAAATTTCCTCGGTTCGGGATTCAACCGGTGACTTGGGACACCATTAATATCCCAAGTGGCAACTCTGAATAATTAATAATTAAATCCCGTTCCGATTGTCCTTTAATTGGAAAAACTCCTTTACGCCCTTCCGGGGGTGTGTGTGAAAAAGGAGGTGTGACAGCTCTGGCGACTCTGCTGGGGAACGAACCCAGAATCTCTGGTTCGGGGTTCAGAATTCGAGCTTAGATAAATTGTTGTATTTGATTGTATCTGATTTTCTTACATGTTTTGTGTTGAATGTGCTAAATGTTACCGCTTTGATATTATCTGAACTGAATATAAACTATGCCGACAGCCTTCTCTCTTCACCTCCGGGGATGTGCTTACTGGTTGAGACTCCCTATTCTGTTAGTGCCATACCCTGAAATAAGAAAGAGGCCGAACAAGTTACGAAACCGGATGGCCTTTTGGTTCCCGGTAAGTTGCCCCCTCCTCGACTCGAGTTGTCCGCTCGGGTACACAGTCTAGAACACCGACCCAGGTTTTGAATATAGAATAACGTGACTTCATGCCGGATCCCTAGTAGGAACGATTATTTGTATCATGTTGCATTTGACTTAGGGGACTCAACACAGGGGTTGGGTCCGTCTAGGGCTAGCAACCTGAAATGAAAGGACCATCCTAATGCATCCTACTTGCTCTGTGCGTTTATTTGGTCCAAACCTGCATATTGACCGGTTTATGAATCTCGGGAACGTTGGAAAATTGAAAAAAAAACAGGAGAAAAAGAGAGAAATAACAGTTAGGGAGTTAATTGATTATTTTAGAAAAACCCAATGCCCAGACACTGTTGAAACTCTGCCGAAATTTTGAGAAAACGAAAAAGAAAAACGCTTTATTTATTTATAGTCTGTTTTACTAAAGGCAAAAGAAAAATAGAAAAAAAAGAGTCTTTTTTTTGTTTGTTTGTTGAAAAGAAAAAGAAAAAGAGTCTTTATTTTAGTCTGGGAAAATAGGTTGTTTATTGAAAATGAAAAAAAAAGTCGTTATTTCGTCTTGATTTCAAAAATATAGAAAAGGAAAAATAGTTTGTCTTGCCATGGAAAATGAAAAAAAAGGGTCTTGTTTTTTAAAATATAGTTAGTTAATTCGCCCGAACTACGTCGGTTTGATTCTCACAGGGTGTGGAACAACCCTCATCGGGTTCAACCTTTCCTTTGCAAAAATAGCCAAAAAATGTCAAAATTTTTATTTTTCGTCGTAAATAAGTTGGGTGATGCCGTTTTGTCAAAAATAGCCAAATGTTCCCAAACGGAACGCCGGAAGGCTGATCTTGCATAAATAGCCACCTTTGGTCATGTTTTCATTTTTCAGTCCTCACAGCCTTAAGTTTTCGCCCTCAAGGCGTTGAAAGGCCGTGTTGCAATACCGGGTCTTTTTTTTTAATTTGAAAAAAAAGTGAAGAGTTATAAATAAGTCAAGTAGGGCCGTCTTGTCATAAATAGCCAAATATCCCCAAAAGGAACGCTGGGAGGCTAACTTTGCAAAACGGCCGTCTTGGGCAATTTTGATTTTTGACCCGTTGACTCTCGCAGCATTAAAATCTTTGTTCCCGAAGTGCTGAAAGGCCGCGTTTGAGAATCGAGTCCTTCATTTTCAAAAAATAAATAAAAATAAATCTGAAAAATATACAAATAGTTTTATTTTGAGTCTAAAATACATAGACAATTTTATTTTGAGTTGAAAAAAAAATATAGATAGTTTTTATTTTTTTGAGTCGAATAAAAGTTTTTCTTTTGCTTAATCGCCTTAATAAATGTGCAGGATGAGCACGATGCTAAATGAACCCTTTTCAATAATGACCAAAATCCCTTTTAAGTTGCGATTATGGTGGAATGACTTAGGCAAAGAAGGGCAAGACGAAGTGAAAAAGTATTTGAAAGATCTCCCGGATTTATTAGACATCCAGCCTCGGGGAGATATTATCAGGGCATTGGTCGCTTGTTGGGATTCGGCACATAATGTATTTCATTTCTCGGACTTTGAGCTCACCCCGACATTGGAAGAAATAGCGGGGTACATCGGAAGTGATCAAGCTCCGTTGAGGTTCAAATACTTAATTGCTCCCAGGGCCGTTACCGTACACCGGTTTTTGGATTCCTTGAAAATACCCCGAACAGTTCATCATCCAGATTTTGCAAAGAGTTTCTGCAGTTTCTGCTTCAGATATGATAGATATGGCCACGTGGGCGGGTTCAATAATCCAGACTTTAAGCTATGCAGTAGATGTAACCGACAAAAATAGGAGGAACACAGATGGGTGGCTTTTATGATAGCCTTTTTGGGCCTCATAGTATTCCTAAGGAAAGATGGAAATATTGATTTGAAAGTAGCTGGGGTCGTTAGTACCTTGCAAACCATGGAAAAAAGCACTTTAGCACCTATGATCGTGGCTGACATCTTCCGGGCTCTCACTGCTTGCAAAGCTGGGGGCAAATTTTTTGAGGGATGTAACTTGTTGTTACAAATGTGGATGACTGAGCATTTATGCCACCGCTCTCAGCTCTTGAGTTATGGTTCGTTTGAGAAAACTTGTATAGGAGAATTTTACACAAGAATCAAAGGGGCTAGTCTACCTGAAGTAGTCACGGCTTGGACATCATTATTTCGGACCCTCACTGCCAGCCAGATACAGTGGGTGCTCGGATGGTTGCCTGTCGAAGAAGTCATATATATGCCAGCGGCCAGGCCGCATTTTCTGTTGATGGGACTCAAAAGCATCCAGCCCTATGCGCCATATCGGGTTCTGAGGCAACTCGGGAGGTATCAAGTAGTACCAAGAGATGAAGATCTGAGTACCCAAGTGGTCGAAATTAGTCCTGATGGTCGGTTTCCCGAAGAAGGAGTTCGCCAAATCTGGAGTGAGTGTCAACATTTGATGGCGAACACTTGTGTGTCAGATAGGGCTAAAGGGGAAGTTGCCCCGGGGTATCATGATTGGTTCAGAGGTGACGTGGCGTGAGGGAGACCGTCTAAAAGACCTCATCTCGAAGATTTCGCCGAGTCATCCCAAGAGCAGTGGGACTGGTTAGCAAAGGAAGAAGGCTATCGAGTTGAGATTGGTAAGCTGAAGCAGCAAGTTGAGAGTCTGAAATTCAAGAACAGTGCACAGGTTGTCGCGGGTCAAGGTGAGAAGAACAGACTGGCTTGAGAAAACGAGGCGCTTAGGGCCCAAATTCGGCAATTGAGGATGACCGTCGATAAGCAACCAAGGAGCCGATCAGATGAGCAATTGATAAAAAGGCTAGAAAATGAAGTCAGGGAATGGCGGGATGAATTAGAAAAATCTGAGAATATCATGGCAGAGCTCAAAGCGCAGTGGGCTACAAGAATAGAAGAGCGTCGCCAGTACTTGAATCGGTTGAAAAGGGACCATGAGAAAATTGTTGCCAATTTAAAGAGAAAAGTGGTTGCCCTTGAGGGTAAATCGGTTAGGCAGGCTAGAGATTTTGGAATTGAAAGTGGACATTGTTACGACTTGTTGGCCCAAATGGAGGTAGAAGTGCAGCAGTTGCAAGATCAACACCTGCAAGACTCTCGAGCTTTAAAGACGTGCATCGATCAGATAAGACGCTTGCTTATAGAAAAGAAGCAAACAAAAGACAGGATTAGAGCCATTGCTCATGCCATTTTCAGGAGATGCCGGGTTTGTGAAGACATGACCTATACTACTTTTGTCTCAGCAGTAATGATCTATGTGAAGCGAACCATGAATGAATTAGAGCAGCTTGAAAGGGATTTGGATCCTAGGCCCGTGGCGAGGCCGAACGACGCCCCGCGGACACCTAAGTTTGAAGCACTAGAGTATGCATAGTCCGTGTCTGTAGTTTTCTACCTTTTGAGTCTGTCTTTTGTCTGTCCGTTGTCTTTTCAGGTCAAGTATGTTTGCAGTCTTAGAGTCTGTGTTTGCTTTTAACTTGCGTCTATTAGTTTCATTCCGAAAAGTGTTTAGTTTGTAATAGTTTGTTTTAGTAATGAAAATTGAAAATTTCAAAAAAATTCTTATTTCCTCCCTTTATTTTTGCATTTATTTTCACGAACTATGCTTGGTCTGATTCGTGTGGGGTCACGATACGTAGGCAATCTCCATAGGATTCGACCGTAATCGTAAGAAAAAAAAACAAAGAAATAGAGAAAGAAAGAAAAGAGCGGAAAAACAAAAAGAGAAAGAGAAAGCAAGAAATGAGCGGGAACACAAAAGAGAAAGAAATAGAAGAAAGAAATGAGCACAAGAGAGGGATAAGGTGAGAAATTTGAAAGAAAGGTAAAAAGAAACAAGGAACGAGATGCTGGGATGACGCATGCGATCGAGCAAATGCATAATAGAAACGAATAACTGTATAAGTGCATTCATACCAACGTGCGGTTATCGAATCTGTTAAAACTTAATCGCTAACAAAGTGGTTGTCTAAATGTGTGAGTCCAGGCAGGTGGTTAGTTGATTGGCAGTTCTGGCAACTCACCCGTACAACACCCGGTCGAAAGATAAAGTAAACATGACAGGACAGGATTCAGATACCAGTATTGTGGATCCTTCAAATGAAGTTGAGGTAACAGATGTGGGTGCTATGAAAGAAGAGATGCGGAAATTGAAAGCGCAAATGGCCGAAATGCATCGGGCATGGTCTCAGGGGCACCCGACACCATTATACCCCGCTAATTCGTCTTACATCCCACCTCTGGCTCAGGCTCAGGAGCCCACTACTCCCCATGCATCTTCAGCCTTTCCCTATCACACCCAGGGCTATGGTACCACTTCATACGCCCCTCCAGCTCCACCACCCAAAAAGAACCCTCCCCCACCTATGGTTCCAGTCTTCGTGGCACCTCCCCCAGCCACATTACATAGATCGTCCAGTGAGCCGCTATTCCAAGCTCACGACACCCAAATTTACCCTCCCAAACCCACTTTTAAAGCACCTGAACCATATACCTATACACCCCATTTTGAAATCCCGGGAGAAGTTGAGAAACCGGTTAAGAATGCAGAACAGGAGGAAGTGATTCGTAAAGTCAAAAGCTTGGAGCAATCCTTCAGGAACATGCATGGTTTAGGCAACCAAGTCAGCGTTGCATACAAAGATTTGTGCCCTTTCCCTGATGTCCAGTTGCCCGCAGGTTTCAAAATGCCCAAGTTTGATTTGTACGAGGGACATGGCGACCCGGTGGCCCACCTCCGAGGTTTCTGCAGTAAAATGAGAGGAGCTGGGGGGAAGGATGAATTGCTGATAGCCTATTTTGGTCAAAGTCTGAGCGGGTCCGCACTGGAATGGTACACGAGACAGGACCCTAGCCGATGGTATACATGGGATGATTTGGCACAAGCATTCATTGGCCATTTTCAGTATAACCTTGAGATAGTCCCCGACCGTCTGTCATTGTTGAAGCTGGAAAAGAAGCCTGGGGAAAGTTTTAGAGAATTTGGTTTCCGCTGGAGGGAACAAGCAGCAAGGGTTGATCCTCCGATGAGGGAGAGTGAGATGGTAGATTACTTCTTGCAAACATTGGAGCCTACCTATTTTGGTCATCTAGTGACATCTGTCGGAAAGTCGTTTAATGAAGTGGTAAAGATGGGAGCCATGATTGAAGAGGGATTGAAGTCTAACAAAATCTTGAGCTACTCGGCATTGAAAGCAACCACCCAGGCCATCCAAAGCGGTACTGGTGGTGTGCTCGGAAAGAAGAAGAAGGAAGAAGTTGCTACGGTTGAAACTAGTACTTGGTCCAGGCCCAATAACCCTCCACCCTACTACAACCAACCCAGACCCCACCATCTAAATTATCTATATACCTCGTATGGCCCACCACAACATTACTACCCACCACCAGAACCACGCTTTTCTGTTCACCACGCCCAGACGTATACTCAATCCCCGACGCACCCGCAATGGCGTGCACCGATTCTCCAAAACACATATCCACCTCCACAAAATACCTATCTACTTCCCAGGGCTAGTAGACCAGGAACTGGCTTTCGCCCAAATCAAGCTTTTAGAAATGAGAAGGCCCCGAAACAAAAAACATTTACTCTGTTGGGAGAATCTTACACCTCTCTTTTCCACAAATTGAAACAGTTGGGAATGTTGACCCCAATTGAGCCCAAAGTACCAAATCCCCCTCCCAAAAACCTGGACCATTCTGTTAGCTGTGAGTATTGCTCAGGGATGCCGGGGCATGATACTGAGAAGTGTTGGAAATTGAAGAACGCGGTGCAGGAACTTATTGATAATCGATGTATTGAGGTACAGGCTCCGGAGGCGCCAAACATAAATCAAAACCCGTTGCCAGCACATCATGAGACTAACATGATTGAACTGATACATAAGGGAGCAGAGCCTAAAAAGCCCTCGCAGATGGTTATGATGATCCATTCTATTGAAGCCAAGGTCAAAGAAAAGACAGTTAGCGTGAGGCCAACGGTACAGCTAAAAGCGATAAAAGATAAGCCAGTGTTGGTAATGGGAAAAGGACCATTTGTTGCTGCAAAGAAGCCAGAGCCAGTCAAGCTAGTGGTACCAGGGTCATCATCTACACCCGTGGTTGTTGTGAAAGGGGCCTACATAGAACCAGTTGTCATAAAGCCGGTAGTCCAATTACTCGTGGCTGATAGCAAAGCCGTGCCGTGGAAATATGACAAGGTAGTGGTGACATACAAAGGAAAGGAAATTGAGGAAGAGAGTTGTGAAGCGCAAGGATTAACCCGGTCGGGACGTTGTTTTGCTCCCGAAGAGTTGAGAAAGTCTAGGGGCGCTAAAGACAATCCAATGCTAATCAAGAAGGCTGTGACGGAAGAAGAGGCAGAGGAATTTCTGAAAAAGATGAAAGTGCAAGATTATTCCATTGTTGAACAATTGAGAAAAACACCGGCCCAGATCTCGTTGTTGTCATTATTGATCCATTCTGACGAGCATTGCTGAGCTTTGATGAAGATATTGAATGAAGCTCATGTGCCCGACAAAATTTCAGTGAACCATCTGGAGACAATTTCCAACAAGATCTTTGAGGTAAACAGGGTAACATTTTCTGATGATGAATTGCCTGTGGAAGGCACAGAACACAATAAAGCTCTCTACTTGACGGTCAAGTGTGAAGATTCAATGGTTGCTCGGGTGTTGATCGATAACGGGTCAAGTGCTGATATTTTTACGTTGTCCACATTGAACAAGTTGAAGATTGACGATGATAGAATCCGCAAAAATAGTGTTTGTGTTCGAGGGTTCGACGGAGGGGGAACAAACACAGTGGGGGATATTATACTCGAATTGACTATTGGCCCAGTTGAGTTCACTATGGAATTTCAGGTGTTGGATGCTGCAGTGTCCTACAATCTTTTGTTGGGTCGACCATGGATCCACGCGGCCAAAGCAGTGCCTTCCACACTGCACCAAATGGTCAAGTTCGAGTGGGACAGACAAGAGGTCGTAGTACACGGGGAGGACAATATGAGCACTGTAAGTGATGCCGTTGTGCCTTTTATAGAGACTGATGATGATAAGGGGCCGTGGGTTTATCAGGTCTTCGACACAGTCCCGGTGGATAGGATACCAGAGGGTAAAAGCATTCCACATCCCAGGGTATCAGCTGCGACCGTCATGGTGGTTTCAGAGATGTTGGGTAATGGGTTCATGCTAGGAAAAGGTCTGGGTGCTAAGCTTCAGGGTATTGTTCAACCTGTTTCCTTGCCCAAGAATCTGGACACCTTCGGGTTAGGGTTCAAGCCAATGGCAGCAGATGTCAGAAGGGCTCGTAAGCTGAAAAGGAAAGCTTGGGTTCTTCCCAAACCAATTCTACGCCTGTCCAGGTCCTTCGTCAGGCCGGGTGTTAAGAAGCAGTCATTGGCAAAGGTGTCGGATCCACTGATTGGTGCAGAGGGGAACTTGGATAAGGTGTTCCAGAGGGTATTGGTGAAGTGAACATGGTTGAGGCCGGGGAAGGGTCAAGCAAAGCAGATATACAGTACATCGAACCATGTGCTAATGTCAACAATTAGGAAGCTACTCCTCTTCCAATTCGGAAGGAGTCGTGGTAGTGGGTTTTGTTTTCCTTTTATTCACCTGGATTATTCCAGGGTTTGTAATTCAGTTGCTATGTTCTGTCCGTTTGGATGAGTTAAAACCCTGTTATCTTTACATTCAATGAAATGCAATTTTCTTCTTTCTTCATTCCTAATTTTGTTCCCATTTTTCTTTTCTTTTTTTGTACAGTTCTTTTTATGCTGATATCAATGACATGACATGCATGAGGAATCTTCGGCCCAGTTTTAAAAGCCAATCTAACTCAGAAAAAATAATACAAGAAATCGAGTGTGATGATGAGGTGGAATGCGACGATGACGAGGCGTATGAAGAAATTAACAAAGAATTAAGTCACTTTGAAGAAAAACCCAAACCTAACCTAAATAACACAGAAGCAGTTAATCTAGGGGACCAAGACAATATTCACGAAACTAAAATAAGTGTTCATTTGGAGCCACAACTCAAGAAAGAGATAATTAAAGTATTGTTCGAATACAAGGATGTTTTTGCATGGACGTATGATGATATGCCGGGACTAAGTACCGATTTAGTGGTTCATAAATTACCCACTGATCCGGCACTCCCTCCTGTCAAGCAGAAGTTGAGAAAGTTCAAAACGAACATAAGTGTGAAGATCAAAGAAGAGATTACCAAGCAGTTTGAGGCAAAGGTCATTCGGGTTACACGGTATCCCACTTGGTTAGCTAATGTTGTGCCTGTGCCGAAGAAAGATGGCAAGACCAGGGTGTGTGTTGATTATCGAGATCTTAACAAGGCAAGTCCAAAAGACAATTTTCTACTACCAAACATCCACATACTGATTGACAATTGTGCCAAACATGAGATCGGTTCTTTTGTGGATTGTTACGCGGGTTATCATCAGATTCTAATGGACGAAGAAGATGCAGAAAAAACGGCATTCATCACGCCGTGGGGAACGTACTGTTATCGGGTCATGCCGTTTGGTTTAAAAAATGCTGGGGCAACTTATATGAGGGCAATGACAACAATATTCCATGATATGATACACAAGGAAATCGAGGTATACGTGGATGATGTGATCGTAAAGTCTAGACAACAGTTTGACCATGTCAGGGATTTGAGGAAGTTCTTTCAAAGGCTTCGCAGGTACAATCTTAAGCGCAATCCTGCAAAATGTGCTTTCGGGGTGCCATCTGGAAAGTTGTTGGGATTTATAGTCAGCCGGCGGGGTATTGAACTAGACCCGTCGAAGATCAAAGCTATTCAGGAATTGCCACCTCCAAGAAACAAAACTGAGGTGATGAGTTTGTTAGGAAGATTGAATTATATCAGTAGGTTCATCGCTCAGCTCATGACAACTTGTGAGCCGATTTTCAAGATGTTAAAGAAAGATGCTGCAGTCAAATGGACTGATGAATGTCAAGAGGCTTTTGATAAGATAAAGGGGTATTTATCGAACCCACCCGTGTTGGTCCCGCCAGAACCAGGGAGGCCTTTGATTCTATATCTGACGGTTTTGGATAATTCATTCGGCTGTGTACTGGGGCAGCATGATGTTACAGGTAGAAAGGAGCAGGCTATCTACTATCTCATCAAGAAGTTCACATCTTACGAGGTTAAGTATACTCATCTGGAGAGGACATGTTGCGTCCTAACTTGGATGGCACAGAAGTTGAAATATTATTTGTCATCCTACACTACTTACCTCATATCTCGCTTGGACCCATTGAAGTATATTTTTTAGAAGCCTATGCCTACAGGGAGACTTGCAAAGTGGTAGATCCTGCTTATAGAGTTTGACATTATCTATGTGACACAGACTGCAATGAAAGCACAGGCATTAGCTGATCATTTGGCTGAGAACCACGTCGATGAAGATTACGAACCTTTGAAAACTTATTTCCTTGATGAAGAGGTGATGCACATTGATGAATTGGAACAAGCTGAGAAGCCGGGATGGAAACTTTTCTTTGATGGGGCTGCGAATATGAAAGGCGTGGGAATAGGAGCGGTACTTATTTCGGAAACAGGTCAGCATTACCCTGTTACATCTCGGCTTTGTTTTTACTGTACGAACAACATGGCAGAATATGAGGCATGTATATTGGGATTGAGATTAGCTATAGATATGGGTGTACGGGAAGTCTTGGTCATGGGTGACTCGGACCTACTGGTACACCAAATTCAAGGAGAATGGGAAACACGGGATTTGAAGCTTATACCGTACCGGCAATGTCTGCATGAGCTTTGTCAGTGGTTTCAGGCTATAGAGTTCAGGCACATTCCAAGGATTCATAATGAGGTTGCCGACGCTTTGGCTACTTTGGCATCGATGTTGCATCATCCGGATAAGGCTTATGTTGATCCGTTGTAGATTCAGGTCCGTGATCAGCATGCTTACTGTAATATGATAGAAGAGGAACTCGATGGAGAGCCGTGGTTCCATGATATCAAAGAGTACATCAGGACGGGAGTGTATCCGGTACAGGCCACCAGTGATCAGAAAAGAACGATTCGGCGATTGGCAAGCGAGTTTTGCTTTAGTGGAGGAGTGTTGTACAAAAGAACTCCAGACCTCGGGTTGTTAAGATGCATGGACGCAAGACAGGCCACATCTATCATGACTGAGGTACATTCTGGAGTTTGTGGACCGCATATGAGCGGGTACATTCTGGCAAAAAAGATTCTCTGAGCAGGTTATTATTGGCTCACTTTGGAGCGAGATTGCATCAGTTTTGTGCATAAATGTCATCAGTGCCAAGTGCATGGAGATTTGATTCATTCCCCACCATCAGAACTACATACGATGTCCACACCATGGCCTTTTGTTGCATGGGGCATGGATGTTATTGGGCCAATTGATCCAGCAGCATCAAATGGACACAGGTTTATTCTTGTAGCTATAGACTATTTTACCAAATGGGTGGAAACTAAGACGTTTAAGTCTGTGACTAAGAAAGCTGTGGTCAGCTTCGTGCACTCAAATATCATCTGTCGGTTTGGGATTCCGAAGGTAATCATCACGGATAATGGGGCTAATCTTAACAGTCATTTGATGAAGGAGACATGTGAGCAGTTTAAGATTACCCATAGGCATTCTACTCCATACCGTCCCAAGGCAAATGGTGCGGTTGAAGCAACCAATAAGAATGTAAAGAAAATACTCCGGAAGATGGTTGAAGGATCTAGACAGTGGCACGAGAAATTGCCTTTTGCATTATAAGATATCGCACCACCGTTCGTACCTCGGTGGGGGTGACTCCTTACTCATTGGTATATGGTACCGAGGCAGTAATACCCGTAGAGGTGGAAATCCCGTCTCTGCGAATCATCGCGGAGGATGAGATCGATGATGATGAATGGGTGAAAAGCCGCCTTGAGCAGTTGAGTTTGATTGACGAGAAGAGATTGGCATCGGTGTGTCATGGTCAACTGTACCAGCAAAGAATGGCAAGAGCGTACAACAAGAAAGTGAGTCCGAGAAAGTTTGAAGTCGGACAGTTAGTGCTGAGACGTATTCTGCCTCATTGGGCTGAAGCAAAAGGGAAATTCTCCCCAAACTGGCAGGGGCCATTTGTTGTAGCCAGAGTGTTGTCCAATGGTGCACTATATCTGACAGACATAGAAGGAAAATGTGTAGAAATGACCATCAATTCCGATGCGGTCAAGAGATACTCTGTATGATTCTTTATTCTGAATGTACTTGTTTGTATTTGGCCCTTTTAAAGATTGAAATGATGAAGACATTTTGTTCTGCTATCCAAACACTTTATCCATTGTTATCCCCTTTGAGCCTTACTTATTTTTCATACCCCTCTTTCGGAATCAATGGTACTATCAAGGAACACAGGTGCCGAACATAAAAGAAAGAAAAGAAAAGCAAAGGAAAAAGGAAAGAAAAGGAAAGAAAAAAAAGAAGAAGAAGAAGAAAAAAAGAGAAAAGAAAAATGAAAAGTGAAGGAAAAGAGAAAGAAAGAAAAGGAAAGAAAAAACACAACAACAAAGGTAATTATGATGTCGTGAACTACATTTGACTTGATCCCGAAAGGGTACGTAGGCAGCCTCTCTGAGGTTCAGTCATACCCAAAATAAAAATCCAAAAGTCCCCAAGCAAGAAACTGGGGCAGAAGTTGTGATTGTTGTGAGAAGTTAGATTCCGAAAGTTGTAATTTGAACCCATTTGAATTGTTTTGAGCCTTTTATACCTTTCTTTCTAACCCAATCTAAAAGCCTACATTACTGTCCAAAGAAAGACCTTCTGATCAGTTTTGAGAAATGCCAAGTTGAGCAGGTAGAAGTAACTCATGATAGGGGCAACATTTGGGTTCAAGCAAGAAAAACAAAGTAAAAAATGAGAGAGTCTTATTGGTGAAAACCTTCGCAGGCACCATAAGGCGACAGGAGCTGAGAGAAAAATAAATGAGAGAGTCTTATTGGTGAAAACCCTTGCGGGTACCTTAAGGAGAAAGTGAGTTGAAAAATGGTTAATTGGCAAAAGGTCTGTGGGTGGAAAACTGATTCGAGGCACCGCAGGATGAACAAAGTTAAGGTTTGGGTAAAGTAATCAAGTGATGGAAATTTTGGGGCAACAGAGTATGGCAATTGAAAGTTGGTTAGTTGGACAGATTGGGCCGATTAATCCAAATGCATGTCATGACCATTGGTACCAACTGTTCCGCTCAGATAAGTTTCTTTTCCTTCTCTTTTTAAACAGTCATCTGGTTTTGGATTCTTCTTATCCTCAACCCAAGAAAAAAATCATTGCATTTCATTTTCTTTTGAGGGTTTTTATCTAGATAAGATGTTTCAGTGCCAGTTTTGTTCAATGCAAGCAAAAAGGACTTCAAAGCTCACTACCATCTTTCGAAAATGGTAAAGCATAATGTTGTTAGAACATGTCAACAACAACATGATGTAAAAATGGAATATGGGAAGTCGTAGGAAGTTTCATCAGCGGGGTAATTGGGAAATGTTGTGTGAAATGTAAAGGTTCAGACAAAGGGGTTGGAGGTATGAAACAACAGCACGGGTACAAAATATTCGGGTTGTCAGAGGTTGGGGAATTCGAAAGTCAGTCAGAAAGTCAAGCGGTTCAGGGTCAGTTCAAGGAAGTCAGTCAACACAAAGCAAGACAGTGGAAGAATTTTTCAGCAAGAATGCCATCAACTAACCACCGTTTTAAACTAACGAAATTTTCTTTGATTGAAACAGGGGCAGAAAAGTTAGTAGTTGAGGAGGAATTCTCCAGGAGGGAAAAACAAGCAGTAATCAGGTTTGACCGCAAAGTGCGGTCTGATTAAATACAAGATAATCATGAATAGCATAGGGGAATATAATTTGGTTGCAAAGTTTGCATGTTTAGGATAAAATTCAAGTTGTCAGGACCTTCCTGCATAATAGGACGTAATTCAAATACCCGGGTAAGATAACATGGTATAGTGAGAAGTAACACCTTAGGTTCATAATTGTTTGGAGTTGTCAGGATCTTCCTGGATAAAAGGATGTAGTTTAAACCCTTGTAGATAACATGATGTAGTGAGAGTAATACCTTAGGTTTGTAATTATGAGGAGTTGTCAGGACCTCCCTGGATAATAGGATTTAGCTTTCAATTCTTAGTAATATGTGATAATATGATTCAGTTTAACACTCACCCATACACCCAGCTTCCAAACTGGGGCAGAAAATTTTCGTTGGTTGATTATTTTGTTGAAGTCAGGAGTCTGCCTGGAGAACAGAGACATACTTTTCAAGTTTGATGTCAGGAGTCCGCCTGAAGAACAGAGACATACAATTTAAATTTTAAAAGTCAGGAGTCCGCCTGGAGAATAGAGACATTCAATTTCAAGATTCAGAAGTCAGGAGTCCACCTGGAGAATAGAGACATACCGTTCAAATTTTAAGCAATCAGGAGCCCGCCTGAAGAACAGAGGAGTCCGCCTGGAGAATAGAGACATTCAACTTCAAAATTCAGAAGTCAGGAGTCCGCTTGGAGAATAGAGACATACATATTCAAGTTTCAGCAATCAGGAGCCCGCCTGGATAATAGAGGAGTACATTCAAGTTCAAGTTCAGCAGCCAGGAGCCCGCCTGGATAACAGAGGAATACATTCAAGTCCAAGATTATTCAAGTTCAGAAATTTGGAAGGGAAGGAACAACATCTCAGTTAGCAATTTGAAATGACGACAAGGGATTTCACCAAGAGAACACAAGACAACAAAGCAACAAGAAATACAAAAGCAAGTTTGAAGATTTAGATAGGATTTTGTAATTCGTAGCTTAGGCTAGCTTCTTTTTATTTTGCCACGGTGTAATAAGGGAGGTCAGCAAGCAGCAACAACAACAATCGTAGTGAAATCACAGCTCCTGGTAGTCCCAGATACCAGACATTCCCGAACTACACTGACCTAATTCCTGTTTAGCCCAGGATATGTAGGCAACCTCTGAAGCAGGGTGCAGTCAAAATTTTCAAAAATGCTTCACAACGGAATATTTGAACGAGCAAAATCGCTCATATTTGCTCAGTTATCTTTGCACGAAAACTTTTCATGTTTCCGAGCAAAGAGGGGCAGCTGTGAGCACGTGATTTTTGCCCTATATATGAATTATTCCCAAAAATTCAAATAAAATAATTTCCTTGTTATTTTACAATTTTTGTTGAATTTTGTGTCATTTTCCGGTGAGTGTTGCATTTTATTTGTGCATGATAATTCATATGAAAAAACAATACATTTGCATTTGCATTTAATTTCCCATTTTAGTATTAATTTAGAATAAGATATGAAGAAAATGACAAAAATAGTTCACTTTAGCATTTTTATTGTTTTAATTGTGAAATTGTCACAAAATAGTTTTAAAGTAATTTTAGGCATCAATTAGTATAGTTTAATTTTTTTATTTTTGCAATCTTTATAAATCAGAAAATTGGTAACAAAAATGAGGTGGAAAATAAGGAGGAATTAATTGGGAAAAATCAAAATAAAGAGAGAAAATAATTGAAGGAGGAAAATAAAAGAAATTACAAGGGAAAGGAGGGTCTTGGGCAAATAACCAGAACTGGGCTGTTCTTGGTCAAAACTGCTTGGCCCAATTCATTAGTCTCCATAGCCCAAAACAAATCCGGACCAGTTCGAGCCCAAAAATGTTAACCCGGTCCGCCTCTTCTCTTTAATTAAACGGCGTCGTTTCCCTTCCCACATTTCCCTATCTCCTTATAACTGTCTGTAGCCAAGGCAAACCCTAGAGACAAACAACCTCTTCCTCGTACCATCTCCAAAGCCTCGCCATTCACCCACCACCCCCCTCCCCCCCGCCGGCAAACAAGACATATGTCGTTCACCCCCAAACTTACACCACAGATTCCCCATGAACTCCTCTTTCCAACCATGCCATTGGTTTCCCTCGAATCACAACCAAGGCCGTCGAATATTGATTTTAAATTTTCCGGCCAGATCGTCACCTATGCCAAACAACCCCAAATTGACACCAGGTGACCGCCGGAACCTCCTCTACCCAATCCCCATACCCGTTTGTCTCGAATCTTCCTAGAGCGGTTTGAATATTAATTTTAAGGGTTCCGACCAAAGCTCTCAGGCAAAATCTCTATGATTTCAGACCTTAATAACCCTAACCATGGATTTTTTATGAAAACACATGGTTAGGGATATTACAGGTCAGAAATTTTGGAAAATTTGAAGCAGCAACCTTTGGCCAGAGCCCTGTGTTATCGATGAGTTCTCTTGCCCTTCTTTTATTATTCGCATTCTTTAAAGTTAGTTTCCTGTAATTCGTGCATCATCGCAATGTTCTAGTTTTGTATTTTTATTTTTCGATTAGTTTAGCTTGGGATTTCTGCATGTTCTTGAATTTGCTTTGTTTGCCAGCACGTGATTTCTTTGGTTATAGCGATTCTGTTCATTTTCTTAAACTGATAGCAATAGTTTTAAATCTAGGGTTCTTTAGTTAATTCAGATTCAAGAGTTCTGTTTTAGTTTTAGCTGAATAATTCTCAGATTGTGTTAGCTCACCATAGTTAGTTAACCAGGGTTAATAATCTAGGGTAAAAAAGATGAATTTAGTTAGTAATTTTCAGAAACAAGAAGGGTAATATGGGTAATTCAACATAAGGAATCTGATAGTAACTGAAAATGGAACTCCCTAGGGCCTTCTAGATGGGATTCTAAACGGAAATTCAAAAAATAGGTGGCAGTTACTTAGAGAACAAGCTAGGAAATAAGGGACTAAGTTTGAAGTAGAAAATTGAAGGGCTGCCCTTATCTTTGCCAATAAATGGGCATTTTCATGCCTGGGGAGGGGGATTCTTTTTTATTCTTCAGCCATAAAAATCACCCCTCACAAACATTCTCTTCATTTTAGATCTGAGAACTGAAATTCAAAACTTCAAAAACCAAAAACAAACAAAAACTTTAGAAAAAAAAAACTCACTGTTTCACTGGAAGTTGTATGTTAATTTTGATGTTCTAGTTATTAATTCACATCTCCCTTGATCTCTCTTTAATTGCTGAAAGTCCAGAGGTGTTCTAGTTTGATTTCGAGCAGTTTTTGAGTTCAGTCCTTCTGTTTTGGGTGTTTTGTTGCTGCTGTTGGGTTTACCATTCTGTCCGGTCTTGGTTGAGTTCTATTCCAGTAAAAATACAGAAGCATTTCAATCAGTTTCAAGTTAGTTTGCGTGCATTCGAGTAATTTCGGGGTTTGATTGTGTTGTTTGAGTCTTCTACTGGGTTCTGAAGTTGTTTTGGAATTGAATTGTTATCTTTGGTGATGTGTTGGTCAATTTTTGCTGGGTTGTGAAGCTGTCCTGAACTGCTACTGTTACATTGATTGTTGCTGACTTTCTCTTCTTCTCCAATGCATTTTGTATCTCCAGGTACATCTTCTGATTTCCTACAAACCATAGAAGAACTGATGTACCTCTGAGTCGAATTGAAATAGAAGCACCTGCCAGATCCGAGTTCATCTAAATGTTGTCGATAGTTGCTAGTTAATTAATTGCTTAGTACTTGTTTATTGTGTTATTATAATGACTGTTTGGACTGTTAATACGTAATGGACTGACTGGACTGGTGGGATAGCGATTATTCATTAGCCTTCTTAGTTCAGTTTCATTTTGTAGCGTAATTTTGAAATCAGAATCTAGCTAGAATATAAAAGTGATTTTGGAAGCCACGAGCCTTATTTGTACTAATAACTGGAAACTGATTATGATTGGTGTTCATATTATTGTGTGTTAATTCGAATCAGGAACCAAAATAGTTGAGATGCAATTGTGTCCAGATGTTCCAATCACCTCGAATTTGTTCTTAAGCCTCATTAATTGATGAACTGTTAGAGGTCAGTTATGTCCAAATTAACAATTGTTTTGGAAATCGAATTAGGACTAATAAGCAATTTATTGGTGGTTTAAATTGATGATCATCACCAGCTTTCTCTGAGTTTGTTTAACTGTGAATATTGTTTGAATCTTGACTCACATTGGTTGGAATTGAAAGTTTGGGCCAACAATGGCCTGTTGAAAAGTAGCGGAGCCCTCTTCCCTTTTAGCTTAATTGATTTGAGGCCTCAAAGACCATAGTGGGAGGTTTGGGCTCTCTTGATTTCTGGCTAATACGTCTGGCCCATATTTTAGTTAATTGAGTTTTCTTTGTTTATTTTCGAGACGAATAAGTAGAAAAATATAGTTGCTTCTAAGTTTGCCTTTAAAATAAAATGAGATGAGTCTCGCCAGATAAATAAATAAATTGCGGGGCCCTCAACGAATGGTTATTAAAATAATTAAAATTTGGGAGGGTTGTTTAGTGAATTTCACGGCCTTCCCCAAAATAATAATACGTTAGAATCTTTAGGCATGATTTAATTAAATTACTTTCTTACATTCGGGTGCGCATTGATGCGGCCCAAATCCAAATCTCGACGAAGTCTAAATGTGTCGACAACCACGGGTGCATTGATTGCGACGTGGTTCGAAACGCGTTTTCATGACGTCGCAATTCTTTTAGAATAAACAATGATAAAAAGCGGTTTACGAATAAAAGGCACATAAGCTAGCATGTATTAAAGTCAGATAAAATCAAATGCAACAGTTAAGCGACCGTGCTAGAATCACGGAACCCAGAAATGCCTAACGCCTTCTCCCAGGTTAACAGAATTCCTTACTTGGATTTCTGGTTCGCAGACTGTAACAGAGTCATACATTTCCTCGGTTCGGGATTCAACCGGTGACTTGGGACACCATTAATATCCCAAGTGGTGACTCTGAATAATTAATAATTAAATCCCGTTCTGATTGTCCTTTAATTGAAAAAACTGATATATAGATTAAACATGTTAGAAGAATGTTGAATTTTGTTTTTATGTCACGTGCTCGTTCGTTACATAATTTTGAATTATTTATTACATGTGATGTAAATTAATTTAGAACTAAGCATGTAGACAACTTGAACTAAATTCACATGCTATAAAAGATTTGATCTTCATGTTATTAAAAACTATTTTAGTAACAATTCACTCTTACTAAAATTTGAGTTCTTAAATAATAAAATATGAGATATTTTATTATAGAGTTATCCATCAAAGTAAATAATTTTACTTATTTCTTGTTTATATGGAGCGGCCTGACTACCAAGAGACTTATAGTTCGAGAATATGTTAAAATTATTTATTGCATTATATGTATGGATTGAAAGAATTATTCAATTTTGCACTAGATGCCTGGATCACCCGGGGGAGTATAAAATTTAATAAGTTCTTTGCTATCATGATGGTTGAACTCAACTATGCCAATAGGATCGACCTGACTACCAGGGGATTATTTGACATAGAGCTATTTAAGAAAATTGTATGGGGATACAATTGATAAGAGTACCTACCTTTAAAATATATGTGAGAAACGACTTGACTTCCAAGGGGCTCATACATATTGTTAAAAGATTCCTTTATTCCACTAACAGAAATAAACATTTCGTAAACTATAATGAGGGTAAATAGTTTAAAATAATTAGTGAAAATATCATTTAGATAAAAGTCCATGTCTTTATGAGATATGCAAATATGTTCTTATATTATTGCCTTTTCCTTTCTATATTTTAGATTTCTCAATATGTCTGTTATATCACTGCGTAAAATAGTTGATACCAACAAGTTGGTAGGACCAAACTTTGATGACTGGTATAGAAATTTGAGAATTGTTCTCATGCATGAAAAGCTTATTGATATGATCGATAAGCCTGCAAAGATAATCACACCAGAGAATAATGTTCAAGGCACCAATGTTTATCAGAAATATTTGGAAGAATGCCTTGTTATTAAACACATCATTCTCGCTTCTATGAGTTCTGAACTCCAGAGGAAACATCAGAATATGGATCCAATTGCAATCATTGAATATCTTAAGAAGTTGGACCCCTTGTCAATCATATGATTGTTCTTACCGAAGAACATGAAAAGTTGGGGTACAAGCTTGGTAAAGAGTTTTCTAAAGATTTGATCTTGCAGTCAGTATATGATGCTGAATGTTTTCACTGTAAGAAGAAAGGGAATTAGAAGAGAAACCGCAAGGAGTATCTTGCAACTCTAAAGGACAAGAAACAAGGTGAGACATTAATGAAAAATGTTTTCAAGGTTTTTCTAGCTACTACTAATTCTTCACTGTGGGTATTAGATACTGGAAGTGGTTATAACATCTGTAATATGTTGCAAGGGTTCAATATAAGTAGGAGGCTAAAGAAAGGAGAAGTTAATCTACAAGTTGGAAATGGTGCAAAAGTTGCGGCCGTAGCTGTAGGATCAATTTCTTTAATAATACCTACGAGCAAAGTACTTATGCAGGATGATTGTAATTATGTTCCTAAATTTGTTTCGAACATAATTTCAGCTTCTATGTTAGACAAACGTGGTTTTCGCATTAATATAGGAAATGGTATTTGCTCTATTTATTATAGTTATAATTTATATGTGAATGGCTATCTCCAACATGACGTTTATGTCTTACCTAATGTGAATGCTAATTCAATTATGCATGTTTCAAGTCTTAAGAGGAAAAGAGATGATCAAGTAAATCATGCATACCTTTGGCATTGTAGGCTTGGTCATATTGGAGAGAAAAGAATTAACAAGTTGTACAAGGAAGGGTACCTTGACAAATATGATTTTGAATCATATCCAACTTGTGAATCTTGTCTTAAAGGAAAAATGACCAAATCTCCATTTACTGGAAGTGGAGAAAGAGCTTCTGAATTATTGGGACTAATTCATACAGATGTTTGTAGGCCCATGAAAATTCAAGCTAGAGGTGGATATTCTTACTTCATCACCTTCACTGATGATATGTCAAGATATGGATTTGTGTATATTATGAAACACAAGTCTGAATCTTTTGAAATGTTCAAAAGGTTCCGTAGTGAAGTTGAGAAGCAGACTGGTAAACGTATCAAAGTACTAAGGTTTAATAGAGGTGGAGAATATCTTAGTGAAGATTTTACCAGATATCTCAAAGAGAATGGGATTCTCTCACAGTGAACACCTCCAGGAACACCACAACACAATGGTGTGTCTGAAAGGAGAAATCGAACCTTATTAGATATGGTGAGATCTATGATGGGGTTCACTGATCTTCCAATAAATTCATGGGGATATGCTTTGGAAGAAATAACATACTTAATAAAGTTCCCACTAAGTCAGTCTCTACAACACCATATGAGATATGGAAAGGATGTAAGCCTAACCTTAAACATATTAAAGTTTGGGGTTGTCCAGCTTATGTTAAGAGACTACAATCTGATAAACTTGACTCAAGATCTGATAAGTGTAGGTTCATTGGGTATCCCAAGGAAACAATGGGATATTATTTCTATCACCCTTCTGACCATAAAGTGTTTGTGGCCAGAGGAGCAACCTTTTTGGAAAGGGAATTTCTTTTAGAAGGAAATTATAATAGAGAAATAGAACTTGATAAAGTTCAAGAAACTAATGAATCAACACAATATAAAAATTATGAGACCCAAGTTGAAGAATCTTTATTGGATGTATTGAAGTTGCCATCTTCAACGGTTGAAGTTCAAGAACAGGTTAATGAACTAGTTCCAAACCAAATTAAACAACAACCAAATCCAGCACAAGGTAAACGGGTTGTACAAGTACCTCTTCGAAGGTCTACACGAGAACGTCATGTACCAACTAGATTAAATTTAATAGTACACGATGATGTATCAAATGAGGTTAATCATAATGATGATGACCCTAAGACCTATGGATATGCTATACAAAGTTCTGATTATGAGAAGTGGCAAAAAGCCATGAAATCCGAAATGGAATCCATGAAGGAAATAAAGTATGGACTTTAGTTGAACCTTCAAAGGATATAAAACCTATAGGTTGTAAATGGGTTTATAGGAAAAAGATTGGAGCAGACGGAAAGGTGGAGACCTACAAAGTCTGTCTTTTTGCAAAGGGATATCGTCAGAAAGAAGGAGTCAACTACGACGAGACGTTCTCTCCCGTGGCAATGCTCAAATCTATTCGGATTTTGCTTGCTATAACAGCATACTATGATTATGAAATATGGCAAATGGTTGTGAAAACAACTTTCCTTAATGGTGAGCTAGAAGAGAATGTGTACATGACACAACCTGAAGGTTTCACATCTTCGTCTGATCATAATAAAATTTACAAACTATAAAGATCCATTTATGGACTAAATCAAGCTTCTTGAAGTTGGAACATTCGCTTTAACAAGACAATTGAAAAGTTCAATTTTGTTAGATGCGAAGAAGAACCTTGTGTGTACAAAAAGGTTAGTGGGAGCACAATTATATTTTTAGTGTTGTATGTTAATGATATATTGCTCATAGGGAATGACATACCGGCATGGAAAAGTACCAAGATTTGGCTATCTGAACAGTTCTCCATGAAAGACTTGGGAGAAGCAGCTTATATATTAGGAATAAAGATCTATAGAGATAGATCTAGGAAGCTGCTTGGACTTTCCCAGTCTTTGTACATTGATACCATCTTAAAGAGGTATAGCATGGATAATTCCAAAAGAGGCTATCTATCGATAGACACTGGAATTACTCTCAGTAGGGAGGATTGTCCTAAAACACCTGAAGAGAGAGAACACATGAGTAAGATCCCATTCGCTAGTACAATGGGAGTTATCATGTATACCATGACATGTACACGTCTTGATGTGGCTTATGCACTTGGAGTGACTAGCCGATATCAGGAAAATCCTAGCGAGGAACATTGGAAGGTGGTGAAGACCATTCTTAAGTACTTAAGAAGGACTAAAGACCAATTCCTCATCTATGGAGATTCTGAGTTGAAACTTGAAGGTTATACTGATGCAAGTTTCTCTTCAGACAGAGATGATAGCAAATCTATTTCTGGTTATGTATTCACCTTAAATGGTGGTGCAGTGAGTTGTAAAAGTTCTAAACAAGCTACAGTAGCTGATTCAGTGACTGAAGCAAAATATATAGCAGCTAGTGAAGCTGCTAAGGAAGCTGTATGGATGAAAAAATTCTTAACTGAACTTGGTGTGGTTCCTTAAATAGAAGGTGTGGTTTCTCTGTTGTGTGACAATACTGGAGCCATTGCTCAAGAAAAAGAACCAAGATCACACCAAAAGTCCAAACACGTTCTGCGAAGGTATCACTTGATAAGAGAGATCATTGAACGTGGAGACGTCGAGATTCAAAAGGTTGATGGAAAGGAAAATGTTGCAGACCCATTCACTAAAGCTTTTGGCGCAAACGAGTTTGACAAGCACAAGTAGAAATTGGGGATGAAGTACAAGAGAGATTGACTCTAGTGCAAGTGGAAGATTGTTAGAGATATAGTAGATATGCCCTAGATCCAATATCATATTTGATGATTTGAACATATTTTTGTGAACGCCATTTGATATAAAATATATGGCATTTGGTATTCTTTTATCATTATTATTAATTGTTTGATTAATTTGATAAGGTCCTTGATTAAATTTTGAGATTTGTCATCGTGATAGAGATCATGATAATGTGAGCAAAGTCTCTTACAATTTAATCTAAATTTGTTCTTGATCGTAGGATTATTAATTTGGACATTAGTAATCCGATTAGATCAATATTTATGTGATTGTCTTTATGAGATAAATATTAGTTGATCTTATTACTTGAATCACATAGATAGATGATGCATATAGAGATATGATTATTGAACCGACTCATTGGATAATTTCTAATGGTTAGAATTACCATAAACTGTCAATAGGATATTCTCTTGAAGAATGTGATGTAAGATTTTCCTTTGACCTGAGATCGTCATAGTAATTGACAAGTTATTTATTGTGCTTTGATACCAGACACCTATGGTCCTAGTGCGATAGTTGAAAGGATATTGGGTACGATTAAATACTTGTAGAATGAGTGATTGATCAAGATGGAATCTGTCAACTCTTGGTAATGAGTTTAAGCTCCATGTTGTCATGAATTATAAACGACAAACTAAGACCTTGGCCAGGGCAATTGAATGAAGAAGAAAAGAGTTTCTTAGGTCATTCAATGGTCGATTCTATTTGACATGAACACATAGTTGGTCGCCTAATAAGATTTGACAGTTGAACCATATCCTAGGGTGATCCAGAGCTATAAGGACAGAAGGAATTACTACATTATTCTTCTACTAGTTCTTGAGAGTAAATTGTATACTTCATGTTATCCGGTCGTTAAGGAGTGTTGTTAGACGTCACCCTTGATTAGTATATTGATGTGATCAATTTACTACCGGCTTAGTATTGAACCTATGGGGTCGCACACTAACGAGTGTTGTGATCTTTGCTAAAGGATTAATTACTTTAGTATTTGATAATTAAATTAAAGAATTTAATTAGTCAAATAAATAAATTATTAGTTCAAATAAAATATTATTATATTATTTGCTAGCGCAGAGGATATAATTAATATTGTGAATAAATTGAAGTTTTCTATTTGAAATAGAAAATTAAATTATGTCTCTTGGTTAAGATATATATAATTATAATTTATTTCATATGTATATAAGATGTATATAAAATAATATTAATAAATGGCTTCTCAAGTAATTCCAATTTGGAATTGGATTGATTCACGTGCACTTTCATCCCATTTGGAATGGGATAAATATGTTATAAATATGAAAATAAATGATTCCATTTTGGAATTGGAACAATCACGTGAAAGTACTATTCAGCAAAACCCAATTGAATGGGATTCAGTTTTCCATAAAAGAAAACTTATACTTGGTTTAGAATTGTACAAGGAAAAGGTCACGGCATGTAACCTTTCCTTATCATAGTGGAAAAGGTTTTTTCCAGAGGTTATAAATATTTTCCAATTGGCATGAAATTTACGGTGAAAAATCATAAGCCAGAAAATTAAGAGAAAAACGTACAATAATAGTTCTTGTAAAACAGAGAGAAAATACAATTGCAAGAAAAATGTTTCTTGTTCTTCTACCTTTGAGTTGAGATTTTTGAGAAAAATTTCAACACAATATTCTTCGTTCAATTTGTTCGCGGGTTTCGTTGATCAAAGAGTTGATAGCAAGGATCGATCTCGGTGTGGATACGCATAGAGTCTTCGCACTATCTTAGAAAATTTGAAACGAGACTCTCTTCACTAGGTACGTCTTAGATCCGATCTTTGACATGTAAATAAATTTTAAACACGAAAAGATCTGCCTAGGATTGTTATTGTGATCCACTGCGTGTTAAGAACACCTATACGCAATCCTTCAAAAGCAAAGCTGACGTCATGTGTTTTCAAGAACTCTTTCGCCATTTCTGGAGATGATGCTACAAGAACCGGTTTGGAACCAAACTTTAAGAACATCAAATCTCCATATTTTTGTGAAAGATGGTGCAATAACTCATGTGGGAGTGAACCGAGAAGGTTCAAATTGCCTATAATTGGCCATGGCCTCGGACCTGGTGGTAGTTTCCTTTTGGGGTATTGATCTTTGATGACTTTTGAAATAATAGCTAATGCTAGTAAGCATCCCAAAGCTATGACAACCGAAGAAATCTCCATTGCTGATAATGCCAAGAAAAATTTGGAGACAGTTCTTGAAGGCCTGAAAATGGCACACAGTTTAAGTGGCAGAGTTTCAATTGTTTGGAGCTCTTTCTAGCAGCCTTTGAAAACTAACGTTATGGAAAATTTCTTCTTTTCCATTATTTCTGGATTGATAATTCTAATAAGTTTAGATTATTGGTGAAATATATAATTACAGTAAATAAAATATCTTCCGGCTGAGGCGCGAATATCTCGCTTTCTTTAAGGAGATTCAAATCCAATGTTCAATGCTTGATGTGATGGATGAAGTGACAGAGATTATTAAGGTCATGCTTGAATTTGTGCATGTGATGAAAGTAGAGGAATAAACAAGCCAGAAAAGGAAGATATTTTCATGTGAAAATCTTGACGTTATTGTTCTAACCACCAGAATTAGTGTAAATTAGATAATAATAGCCTCATGACCACAACTCCACTGTCCTGGGAGGGGACCAAGCAGGGCACAGCTTGGCCTAACACTACTAAGAAAATAGCAGTCACACAATACCTAGGAAATTCAGGGCTCAGGTAGGGGCCATATAATTTTAGAGTTATTCTTACCTTCCTATTGGTCAGTATACTTTTAAAATGGCTACTTAATTAGCTCAGTCTTTTCTAAAGCATATTCATTATTTGTAGCTTTTAAGTGAAAGCAAAGAAATTTCAATTAGGGTTGCATATCTTCAGACAGTAGGAGTTCTCAATGCTAGTAAACCACATATGCCGATAAGGATTAATAAACTCCATAAAGTACTAATAAAAAAGATGGAGGCTAAGCCTTGGTTCCATGATCACAGATGTCAGGTTCTTTGGGTGTGTAGTCAATTCATAAATTTCCTCCATGCTTATATCCTCTGCTTTCATACCTCAAGTTAATTTCCAATTAAATCCGCGCAACAAGTTAGCTATCATTGTCCGAACGACCTTAATCCCAAGGCTATATCCGGGCAACTCCTCCTTCCTGAACCAAACGGCAGCAAAGTGAAGTTTTCTGTGATGATCCGATAAGTCATCTCATGTTTTAGAATTAAATTCTTTGTTCCGAAGCCTTAAATATCTTATTTTAGCCTTCCTTGATTTGCTTGTGCGGTCCGGGTGTTTTTACCGGAAGTCTTATATGTTAAAAACTAAAAAAAATAAGAATTTTTGCCTTAAAAGATAAATTGAGTTGACTTTGGTCAACGTTTTGAGAAAACAGGTCCGTACCCGCATTTCGACAGTCCCGATGGGTCCGTATCGTAATTTGGGACCTGGGGGTATTCCCGGAATCGAATTCTGAGATCCCTAGCTCGAGATATGATTTTTTGTTGAAAATTGAAAGTTTGAAAGTTTAATGCTTTTTTTTAAAGAATTGATTGATGTTTGGTCTTGTTGATACCGGGTTCTTACTTTGTTCCGGAGCCCGGTATAGGTCCACTATAATATTTAAGACTTGTCGGTGAAATTTGGTGAGAAACAGAGTTGGTTTGACGTGATTCGGACGCCCGGTTGTGAAAATAGAGATTTCAAAGTGTTCTTGAAAATTTCATTTGATTTGGTGTTCAACTCGTAATTCTAGGTGTTATTTTGGCGATTTGATCGCGCGAGCAAGTTCGTATGATGTTTTAGGACTTGTGTGCATGTTTGGTTTGGAGCCCCGAGGGCTCGGGTAATTTTCGGATAGACTACGGAGTGTTTTAAACTTAGAAAGAACAACTGAAGCATTTTAGTTTCTAGTATGTGTTGCAGGTCTCGCATTTACGAAGAAACATAGCATTTGCGAGCCTGGGCATGGTGGGGGTACTCGCATTTGCGAGTAAAAAGTTCGCATTTGCAAACTTGCCAGTTCCGCTTTTGCGAAGGTAGAGTCGCATTTGCGACTCAACACTATTTGGATTTTCTTCGCATTTGCGAAGGAATGACCGCATTTGCGAGGGGTGTAGGGTTCGCATTTGCGGCTGTATCGTATTTGCCATCTTTGGGTTTTCTGAAGGAGTTCGCAATTGCGACCTTTTTCTCGCAAATGCGAATATGGTATAGTATTTGCGATATCTGCAGCTGGCAAAACTTGACTTAGACGGGATTTTTGCTCATTCTTCAAAAATTTTAAAACAAGAAACCCTAGAGGCGATTTTCCAAAGACCATTTCTTCCCCAAAATATTGGTAAGTGATTCTAACCCATTTTCTTTCAATCTTTCATTACATTTCACAAATCTTTAACCTAAAATCTAGGATTTTCATGGTGGAAATTGGGATTTGGGTAGAATTAGGGATTCTTGTAAAAATTAGAATTTAGACCTCGAATTGAGGCCGGATTTCGAAACAAATTGCATAATCGGGCTCGGGGGTGAATGTTAATTTGATTTTGGTTTGAATCTCAGGTTTTGACTAAGCGGACCCAAGGTCGATTTTTGACTTTTTGGGAGAAAGTTTGGAAAATCTAAATTTATGTATTGTAGTTGATTCCTTTAGCAATATTTGATATTATTGAGTTAATTGTGGCTAGATACGAGTGGTTTGGAAGGGAATTCTAGGGGAAAGGCCGTGGTAGAGCTTTGAATTGACTGCAGGGTGAGGTAAATGTTGTGTCTAACCTTGACTTGAGGGAATTAGGAACCCTCAGACTATGTGTTATGTGTATTCCATGTGAGCGGTGTATATGCGAGGTGACGGGTGCTTATACGCCGCCGAATTATCTATTTTTCCTGATTTACCGTTTTCCCTTAATTATTTCCTTTCCTATCATAACTGTTATATGCTCTATATGCTTTCCATGCTTAATTGCTACTTGTTATTCAATATTTTCTCCTGTTCACAATGTTAGTTCTTTCATAGTTTCATGACTCCCTATTATTTATTTAAGTTGACTTACTTGCACATTCTAATTGTCGATTGCTGGATTGGCCTCGCTGTTTAGTATTACTCGTGTAGGTTTCCTTACTGTACAAGTTCCCTTTGGTTCAGTTTGGTATTTATTGACCGTAAAGGCTTTATGATAGAACTATTGATTTAATTGTGCTTTGAGTATTTGATACTGATATGGTAGGATCGGGCTGCACACCGCAGTAGGTGTAATAAATGTGAATTATTATGGTGGAATAAGGGTGAATATGTTCTATACGTGAGATCGGGTTGCACGCCGCAACAGGTGGAATAAGGGTGGATTGATATGGTGAAATAAGGGTGATTTATGATACTGCGTTGATATATGGTGGGATCGGGTTGTACGACGCAACATATCTACATATATTATCACTGTTATTGATGCTATTTCGGTAGAATAAGAGAAGGTTCGTGTTGTCTGGTGGGATCAGGTTGCACGCCGCAACAACCTATATATTCTCATTTCTTGGCTCAGGTATGGGCCATATATTTAGAGTTATTCTTACGTATACTTTTAAAATGGCTACTTAATTAGCTTAGTCTTTCCTAAAGCGGATCCATTAATTGCAGCTTATGTATGAAAAAGATATCTCAGAGCTAAATGCAAGTGAAAGCAAAGAAATTTCAATTAGTATTGCATCTCTTCAAATAGTAGAGTTCTAAATGCTAGTATATATACCACTCATGCTGATAAAGATTAATAAACTCAATAAAGTACTAATAAAGATGGATGCTAAGTCTTGGTTCCATGATCATAGATGTCGGCTTCTTTGGGTGTGTAGTCAAGCCATAAATTTCCTCCATGCTTATATCCTCTGCTTTCATACCTCCAGCTAATTTCCAATTGAATCCGTGCAACAAGTTAGCTATCGTTGTCCGAACGACCTTAATCCCAAGGCTATATCCGGGGCACCTCCTCCTTCCTGAACCAAATGGCAGCAATGTAAAGTTGTCCCTTTATGTCAATGTCATTTTCTAAGAACCTTTCTGGAATGAATTCTTCTGGCCTATCCCAATACTTCGGATTTCTTCCTAAAGACCATGCATTTACAAATACTGTTGTTCCCTTTGGTATGTCATAACCAGCAATATTGCAGTCCTCAATTGAGTAATGGGGAGGAAGCAATGCACATAGAGGGTGCAGTCGAAATGTCTCTTTGATTATGGCATCTATATATGGAAGGCGACAAAAGTCCTCTTCTTCTACCCATCGTTCTTTGCCATTAACTCTGTCAAGTTCCTGATTTGCCTTCTCTATAATCTTTGGATTCCTCAAAAGTTCTTGAAATGCCCATTCTACTGTTGCAGCTGAAGTATCTGTTCCACCTGCCAGCAAATCCTAGCATAGATAGCCAAAAAGAAAAAAATTCAAGTATTAAAATGGACTGATTTAAGCTTTTATGAGCTATAATAAAATGTTTTGTGTGTTCAATTGAGAAAATAAAACAGGGATTGACCCTTTTCAAATGATTTTGCAGTTTTAGGTTTCAAAAAAATATAAATAAATTACTCTAAATAATCCTTTAATATAGTTAAATATAAATAAATTACTCTAAAAAAGAATGCGGACGATCTTTTTGGACTTTGTTGTATTATGTTACTCCCTCTGTTCCAGTTTATATGAACCTATTTTTTTTTGGTCTGCTCCAAAAAGAATGACCTATTTTAAATTTGATAACAATTTAGCTTAAACTTACTATTCAACCCTTAACGAGCAGCTTTTATAACCACACAAATACTCTGAGTCCCTTTTTGACTCGTTTAGGACCACAAGTTCTAATTTTTTTTATTTTTTTTAAACTTCGTGCCCAGTAAAAAAGGTTCACATAAATTGGAACGAAGAGAGTATGTTTTATATAACAAGAAAGCTTACATGTACTAATCCCATCAAGTGATCCTTAGTAAGCTTAACTTCAAGATTAGGGTCATCAGCTAGCTGCAATATGACATCAACCATGTCCCTTGGAACTGAATTCTCCTTTGCTTTAGCCTTGTGATCTTCAAGCACAGAGTTGTGAAATTCTACAAAGCTCTTTCCCAATTCCTTCATTCTCCTTACGTACCCTTGTGAGTCGAACCAACTCAGTAAAGGTACCCAATCCCCAAGATTGATCACCCCATTAAGTAAAAAGAATTCATCTAGCATCCACTGCAACTTTTCAAGTGATACTACTGAAGTATTTGATTTTGATTCATCATTGTAGTACTTGCCACTCATAACCATCCTACTCATATTGCAAAGTGTGAATTGAGGTAAATGGTCTTTGAGAAACACTGGCTTTCCCGAGAGAGTGTGAAGACTAGAAATCAATGTTCGTGTTTCCTCAACACGAATAGACTTGAATGACTCCAGCCTTTTGGGATTAAATATTTCGGAGAGGTAGATTTTTCGAGCTTGGCGCCAGAATGCTGAAGGATTGCGTATAGGTGTTCGTAACACGCAGCGGAACACAATAACGATCCTAGGCAGATCTTTTCATGTTTAAAATTTATTTACATATCAATAGATCGGATCTAAGACGTACCTGGTGAAGAAAGTCTTGTTTCAAATTCTTCGATAGTGCGAAGACTCTATGTGTATCCACACCGAGACTGATCCTTGCTATCAACTCTTTGATCAACGAAACCCGCGAACAAATTGAACGGAAAACTTGTGCTGAAATTTTTCTCAAAAATCTCAACTCAAAGATAGAAGAACAAGAAACACTTTTCTTGTAATTGTATTTTCTCTCTTGGCTTTGTATTGCACTCTCACTTTCACAAAGTGTTTTTCTTGTCAAGAATTAATAATACGGCAAATATTCTCCATCACCCTTTATATAGTATTACGTATAAATCCTTTTCGTATTTAGTTGAGGTAATGATTTACTTAGGGTAAAAGTTTATTCCAAAAATAAACTTCAATCGAATTTTATGGAAAATTGATAAATTACGTCTTCATGAGAAAGTGACTACCGAGTCCATTCCTCCAACTTAAAATTGGATTCTCGCCAATCTAACTTAATGTTGGATTCATTCTATACGTCCTTTGTGGACTTTATATTTCCAATTCCAAATTGGTAAATTAATATATATATATATACTGAAGGATTGCGTATAGGTGTTCGTAACATGCAGCGGAAGACAATAACAATCATAGGCAGATCTTTTCATGTTTAAAATTTATTTACATATCAATAGATCGGATCTAAGACGTACCTGGTGAAGAAAGTCTTGTTTCAAATTCTTCGATAGTGCGAAGACTCTATGTGTATCCACACCGAGACTGATCCTTGCTATCAACTCTTTGATCAACGAAACCCGCGAACAAATTGAACGGAAAACTTGTGCTAAAATTTTTCTCAAAAATCTCAACTCAAAGATAGAAGAACAAGAAACACTTTTCTTGTAATTATATTTTCTCTCTTGGCTTTGTATTGCACTCTCACTTTCACAAAGTGTTTTTCTTGTCAAGAATTAATAATACGGCAAATATTCTCCATCACCCTTTATATAGTATTACGTATAAATCCTTTTCGTATTTAGTTGAGGTAATGATTTACTTAGGGTAAAAGTTTATTCCAAAAATAAACTTCAATCGAATTTTATGGAAAATTGATAAATCACGTCTTCATGAGAAAGTGACTACCGAGTCCATTCCTCCAACTTAAAATTGGATTCTCGCCAATCTAACTTAATGTTGGATTCATTCTATACGTCCTTTGTGGACTTTATATTTCCAATTCCAAATTGGTAAATTAATATATATATATATATATATATATATGCATAGTATTAATTATGAGTACTAAATATATATCACATATATATTCCAATCAAGAGATATAATTTAATTTTCTATTCCAAATAGAAAACTTCAATTTGTTCATAATATTAATTATATCCTCTGTGCTAGCAAAGAATATAATAATATTTCATTTGGGCTAACTAACTAAATTTATTTGACTAATTAAATTTTTTAATTTAATTATCAAATAATAAGTTAATTAATCCTTTAGCAAAGATCAGAACACTCGTTAGTGTGCGACCCTATAAGTTCAATACTAAACCGGTAGTAAATTGACCACATCAATATACTAATCAAGGGTGGCGTCTAGCAACACTCCTTAACGACCGGATAACATGAAGTATACAATTTACTCTCAAGAACCAGTAGAAGAATAATGTAGTAATTCCTTCTGTCCTTATAGCTCTGGATCACCCTAGGATATGGTTCAACTGTCAAATCCTAATAGGCGACCAACTATGTGTCCATGTCAAATATATTCGACCATTGAATGACCTAAGAAACTCTTTTCTTCTTTCATTCAATTGCCCTGGCCAAGGTCTTAGTTTGGTCGTTTATAATTCATGACAACATGGAGCTTAAACTCATTACCAAGAGTTGACAGATTCCATCTTGATCAATCACTAATTCTACAAGCATTTAATCATACCCAATATCCTTTCAACTATTGCCCTAGGGCCATAGGTGTCTAGTATCAAAGCACAATAAATAACTTGTTAATTACTATGACGATCTCAGGTCAAAGGAAACGGTTACATCACATTCTTCAAGAGAATATCCTATTGACAGTTTATGGTAATTCTAACCATTAGAAATTATCCAATGAGTCGGTTCAATGATCATATCTCTATATGCATCATCTATCTATGTAATTTAGTTAATGAGATCAACTAATCTTTATCCCATAAAGACGATCACATAAATATTGATCTAATCGGATTACTAATGTCCAAATTAATAATCCTACGATCAAGAACAAATTTAGATTAAATTATAAGAAACTTCACTCTCATTATCATGATCTCCATCACAATGTCAAGTCTCAAAATTTAATCAAGGACCTTATCAAATTAATCAAGCAATTAATAACAATGATAAAAGAATATCAAATGCCATATATATTTTATAAAACTATGTTCAAAACATCAAATGTGATATTGGATCTAGGGCATATCTACTATATCCTTAACAATCTCCCACTTGCACTAGAGCCAATTGCTCTTGTACTTTATTCCCAATTTCCACTTGTGCTTGTCAAACTCCTTTGCGCCAAGAGCTTTAGTGAATGGGTCTGCAACATTTTCTTTTCCATCAACCTTTTGAATCTCGACGTCTCCACGTTCAATGATCTCTCTTATCAAGTGATACCTTCGCAGAACGTGTTTGGACTTTTGGTGTGATATTGGTTCTTTTGCTTGAGCAATGGCTCCAGTATTGTCACACAACAGTGGAACCGCACCTTCTATTGAAGGAACCACACCAAGTTCAGTTAAGAACTTTTTCATCCATACAGCTTCCTTAGCAGCTTCAGTAGGTGCTATATATTCTGCTTCAGTCACTAAATCAGCTACTGTAGCTTGTTTGGAACTTTTCTAACTCACTGCACCACCATTTAAGGTGAATACATAACCAGAAATAGATTTGCTATCATCTCTATCTGAAGAGAAACTTGCATCAGTATAACCTTCAAGTTTCAACTCAGAATCTCCATAGATGAGGAATTGGTCTTTAGTCCTTCTTAAGTACTTAAGAATGGTATTCACCACCTTCTAATGTTCCTCACCAGGATTTGCCTGATAGCGACTAGTCACTCCAAGTGCATAAGCCACATCAGGATGTGTACATGTCATGGTATACATGATAGCTCCCACTGACTAGCGTATGAGATCCTACTCATGCGTTCTCTCTCTTCAGGTGTTTTAGGACAATCCTCCCTACTGAGAGTAATTCCAGTGCCTATCGGTAGATAGCCTCTTTTGGAATTATCCATATTATACCTATTTAAGATGGTATCAATGTACAAAGACTGGGAAAGTTCAAGTAGCTTCCTAGATCTATCTCTATAGATCTTTATTCCTAATATATAAGCTGCTTCTCCCAAGTCTTTCATGGAGAACTGTTCAGATAGCCAAATCTTGGTACTTTGCAATGCCAGTATATCATTCCCTATGAGCAATATATCATCAACATACAACACTAAGAATATAATTGTGCTCCCACTAACCTTTTTGTACATACAAGGTTCTTCTTCGCATCTAACAAAATTGAACTTTTCAATTGTCTTGTTAAATCGAATATTCCAACTTCGAGAAGCTTGCTTTAATCCATAAATGGATCTTTGTAGCTTACAAATTTTATTATGATCAGACGGAGATGTGAAACCTTCAGGTTGTGTCATGTACACATCCTCTTCTAGCTCACCATTAAGGAAAGCTGTTTTCACATCCATTTGCCATATTTCATAATCATAGTATGCTGCTATAGCAAGCAAAATCCGAATTGATTTGAGCATTGCCACGGGAGATAAAGTCTCGTCATAGTCGACTCCTTCTTTCTGACGATATCCCATGGCAACAAGACGGGCTTTATAGGTCTCTACCTTTCCGTCTGCTCCAATCTTTTTTTTAAAAACCCATTTACAACCTATAGGTTTTATATCCTTTGAAGGTTCAACTAAAGTCCATACTTTATTTTCCTTCGTAGATTCCATTTCGGATTCCATGGCCTTTTGCCACTTCTCATAATCAGAACTTTGTATAGCCTCTTCATAGGTCTTAGGCTCATCATCATTATGATCAACCTCATTTGATACATCATCTTGTACCAATAAATTTAATCTAGTTGGTACATGACATTCTCGTGTAGACCTTCTAAGAGGTACTTGTACAACCTCTTCACCTTGTGCTGGATTTGGTTATTGTTCAATTTGGTTTAGAACTGGTTCATTAACCTGTTCTTGAACTTCAGTTAGTTCTTGAACTTCAACCATTGAAGATGACAACTTCCTTGGCAACTTCAAAACATCCAATAAAGGTTCTTCAACTTGGGTCTCATGATCTTTATATTGTGTTGATTCATTAGTTTCTTGAACTTCATCAAGTTCTATTTCTCCATTATAATTTCCTTCTAAAAGAAATTCCCTTTCCAAAAAGGTTGCTCCTCTGGCCACAAACACTTTATGGTCAGAAGGGTGATAGAAATAATATCCCATTGTTTCCTTGGGATACCCAATGAACCTACACTTATCTGATCTTGAGTCAAGTTTATCAGACTGTAGTCTCTTAACATAAGCTGGACAACCCCAAACTTTAATATGTTTAAGGTTAGGCTTACATCCTTTCCATATCTCATATGGTGTTGTAGAGACTGACTTAGTGGGAACTTTATTAAGTAAGTATGTTGTTGCTTCCAAAGCATATCCCCATAAATTTATTGGAAGATCAGTGAAACCCATCATAGATCCCACCATATCTAATAAGGTTCGATTTCTCCTTTCAGACACACCATTGTGTTGTGGTGTTCCTGGAGGTATCCACTGTGAGAGAATCCCATTCTCTTTGAGATATCTGGTAAAATTTTCACTAAGATATTCTCCACCTCTATCAGACCTTAGTACTTTGATACTTTTACCAGTCTGCTTCTCAACTTCACTACGGAACCTTTTGAACATTTCAAAAGATTCAGACTTGTGTTTCATAAAATACACAAATCCATATCTTGACATATCATCAGTGAAGGTGATGAAGTAAGAATATCCACCTCTAGCTTGAATTTTCATGGGTCCACAAACATCTGTATGAATTAGTCCCAATAATTCAGAAGCTCTATCTCCACTTCCAGTAAATGGAGATTTGGTCATTTTTCCTTTGAGACATGATTCACAAGTTGGATATGATTCAAAATCATATTTGTCAAGGTACCCTTCCTTGTACAACTTGTTAATTTTTTTATCTCCAATATGACCAAGCCTACAATGCCAAAGGTATGCATGATTTACTTGATCATCTCTTTTCCTCTTAAGACTTGAAACATGCATAATCGAATTAACATTCACATTAGGTAAGACATAAACGCCATGTTGGAGATAGCCATTCACATATAAATTATCACTATAATAAATAGAGCAAATACCATTGCCTATATTAATGCGAAAACCACGTTTGTCTAACATAGAAGCTGAAATTATGTTCGAAACAAATTTAGGAACGTAATAACAATCATCCAACATAAGTACTTTGCCCGTAGGCATTATTAAGGAAATTGATCCTACAGCTACGGCCGCAACTTTTGCACCATTTCCAACTTGTAGATTAATTTCTCCTTTATTCAACTTTCTACTTATTTGGAACCCCTGCAACATATTGCAGATGTTATAACCACTACCAGTATCTAATACCCACAATAAAGAATTAGTATTAGTTAAAGAAACCTTGAAAACATTTTTCATTAAAGTCTTACCTTGTTTCTTATCCTTTAAAGTTGCAAGATACTCCAGACAGTTTCTCTTCCAATGTCCTATTTTCTTACAATGGAAACATACAACATCAGATTGGTCAACTTTGCTTTCTTTGCCTTTGGGTTTGGTCACACCACCCTTGGGCGCAGTAGGCTTTTTCTTGGGTTTACTTTTACCCTTACTCTTCTTCTTAGAAGAGTTTCCAACCAACATGACAGTTCCTTTCTTCTTCTCAGATGCAAGTTGATTCTCATAATCAATCAGCATGTTAAGCATCTCATGAAGATCACAATCCATTTTATTCATATTGAAATTAATAACAAATTGTGAAAAGGATTCTGATAGTGACTGCAAGATCAAATCTTGAGAAAGCTCTTTACCCAGTTTGCACCCCAACCTCTCAAGTTCTTCAATAAGATCAATCATATGATTGACATAGGGTCCAACTGGAGAGTTTTCAGTCAATTTGGATCCAAATAAAGCCTTAGATAACTGGTATCTAGCTGTCCTGCTTTGTGTACCAAACATCTTCTTAAGATGTTCAATGATTGCAGTTGGATCCATATCCTGATGTTTCCTCTGTAGTTCAGAATTCATAGAAGCGAGAATGATGCATTTGGTAGTAAGACATTCTTCCAAGTATTTCTGATAAATCTTGGTAGCATCATCATCATCCTCATCTGGGACTTCCTTGGCAGGCTTATCGATCACATCAATAAGTTTTTCATGCATGAGAACAATTCTCAAATTTCTGTACCAATTATCAAAGTTTGGTCCTACCAACTTGTTGGTCTCAAGTATTCCACGCAGTGATATATCAGACATATTGAGAAATCTAAAATATAGAAAGGAAAAGGCAATAATATAAGAACATATTTGCATATATCATAAAGACATGGACTTTTATCTAAATGATATTTCCACTAATTAGTTTAAACTATTTAACCTCATTATAGTTTACAAAATCTTTATATCTGTTAGTGGAGTAAAGGAATCCTTTAACAATATGTATGAGCCCCTTGGAAGTCAAGTCGTTTCTCACATATATTTTAAAGGTAGGTACTCTTACCAATTGTATCCCTATACAACTTCCTTAAATAGCTCTATGTCAAATAGTCCCCTGGTAGTCAGGTCGATCCTATTGGCATAGTTGAGTTCAACCATCATGATAGCAAATAACTTATTAAATTTTATACTCCCCCGGGTAGTCCAGGCGTCTAGTGTAAAATTTAATAATTCTTTCAATCCATACATCTAATGCAAATAAATAATTTTAATATATTCTCGAACTATAAGTCTCCTGGTAGTCAGGCCGCTCCTTATAAAGAAGAAATAAGTAAAATTATTTACCTTGATGGATAGCTCTTATAATAAAATATCTTATATTTTATTATTTAAGAACTCAAATTTTAGTAAGAGGGAATTGTTACTAAAATAATTTTTAATAACATGAAGATCAAATCTTTTATAGCATGTGAATTTAGTTCAAGTTGTCTACATGCTTAGTCCTAAATTGATTTACATCACATGTAATAAATAATTCAAAATTATGTAATGAACAAGCACGTGACATAAAAATAAAATTCAACATTCTTCTAGCATGTTTAATCTATATATCACATATAACAAAAAAAGTAATTCATGCCAGAATATCATTATTAATTAACATCTCATGAACTAATAACAATTAAAAATAACAATAGAATCATATAACCGATTATAGATTCCCATTGTATCTAATACAAAATTTTAAATTCAAGTTATGAACTATCTCAATAGTTCAAACGATTTAACTATTGCACACGACACGTGTATTATGGTTTGAACTCTTCAAATATAATATAAAAAAAATTCGTAAATAAATTTTAGACACAATAAACCACTGCTCTGATACTACTGAAGGATTGCGTATAGGTGTTCGTAGCACGCAGCGGAAGACAATAACAATCCTAGGCAGATCTTTTCATGTTTAAAATTTATTTACATATCAATAGATCGGATCTAAGACGTACCTGGTGAAGAAAGTCTTGTTTCAAATTCTTCGATAGTGCGAAGACTCTATGTGTATCCACACCGAGACTGATCCTTGCTATCAACTCTTTGATCAACGAAACCCGCGAACAAATTGAACGAAAAACTTGTGCTGAAATTTTTCTCAAAAATCTCAACTCAAAGATAGAAGAACAAGAAACACTTTTCTTGTAATTGTATTTTCTCTCTTGGCTTTGTATTGCACTCTCACTTTCACAAAGTGTTTTTCTTCTCAAGAATTAATAATACGGCAAATATTCTCCATCACCCTTTATATAGTATTACCTATAAATCCTTTCGTATTTAGTTGAGGTAATGATTTACTTAGGGTAAAAGTTTATTCCAAAAATAAACTTCAATCGAATTTTATGGAAAATTGATAAATCATGTCTTCATGAGAAAGTGACTACCGAGTCCATTCCTCCAACTTAAAATTGGATTCTCGCCAATCCAACTTAATGTTGGATTCATTCTATACATCCTTTGTGGACTTTATATTTCCAATTCCAAATTGGTAAATTAATCACACACACACACACACACACACACACACACACACACACACACACACACACACACACACACACACACACACACACACACACACACACACACACACACACACACACACACACACACACACACACACACACACATATATATATATATATATATATATATATATATATATATATATATATATATATATATATATATATATATATATGTATATATTTATATGTATATATTTCAACCAAGAGATATAAATTAATTTTCTATTCCAAATAGAAAACTTCAATTTGTTCACAATATTAATTATATCCTCTGTGCTAGCAAATAATATAATAATATTTTATTTGGGCTAATTAACTAAATTTATTTGACTAATTAAATTCTTTAATTTAATTATCAAATAATAAGTTAATTAATCCTTTAGCAAAGATCAGAACACTCGTTAGTGTGCGACCCCATAGGTTCAATACTAAACCGGTAGTAAATTGACCACATCAATATAATAATCAAGGTTGGCGTCTAGCAACACTCCTTAACAACCGGATAACATGAAGTATACAATTTACTCTCAAGAACCAGTAGAAGAATAATGTAGTAATTCCTTCTGTCCTTATAGCTCTGGATCACCCTAGGATATGGTTCAACTGTCAAATCCTAATAGGCGACCAACTATGTGTCCATGTCAAATATATTCGACCATTGAATGACCTAAGAAACTCTTTTCTTCTTTCATTCAATTGCCCTGGCCAAGGTCTTAGTTTGGTCGTTTATAATTCATGACAACATGGAGCTTAAACTCAGTACTAAGAGTTGACAGATTCCATCTTGATAAATCACTAATTCTACAAGCATTTAATCATACCCAATATCATTTCAACTATCGCCCTAGGGCCATAGATGTCTAGTATCAAAGCACAATAAATAACTTGTCAATTACTATGACGATCTCAGGTCAAAGGAAACGGTTACATCACATTCTTCAAGAGAATATCCTATTGACAGTTTATGGTAATTCTAACCATTAGGAATTATCCAATGAGTCGGTTCAATGATCATATCTTTATATGCATCATCTATCTATGTAATTTAGTTAATGAGATCAACTAATCTTTATCCCATAAAGACGATCACATAAATATTGATCTAATCGGATTACTAATGTCCAAATTAATAATCCTACGATCAAGAACAAATTTAGATTAAATTATAAGAAACTTCACTCTCATTATCATGATCTCCATCACAATGTCAAGTCTCAAAATTTAATCAAGGACCTTATCAAATTAATCAAGCAATTAATAACAATGATAAAAGAATATCAAATGCCATATATATTTTATAAAAATATGTTCAAAACATCAAATGTGATATTGGATCTAGGGCATATCTACTATATCCCTAACAAAAGCCTCAGTCAAGGTGCCCATGTCATGTCTGAGTAGTTATAGCTAGTGTACTTACCTGCAGAGAGTGCAGGACGAGAAGCAAAGCTGGCGTCATGTGTTTTCAAGAACTCTTTCTCCATTTCTGGAGATGATGCTACAAGAACCGGTTTGGAACCAAACTTTAAGAACATCAAATCTCCATATTTTTGTGAAAGATGGTGCAAAGACTCGTGTGGGAGTGAACCGAGAAGGTTCAAATTGCCTATAATTGGCCATGGCCTTGGACCTGGTGGTAGTTTTCTTTTGGGGTATTGACCTTTGATGACTTTTGAAATAATAGCTAATGCTAGTAAGCATCCCAAAGCTATGAAAACCGAGGAAATCTCCATTACTGATAATGCCAAGACAAGCTTGGAGACATATATATAGTGCAGACTGCTAGTTCTTGAAGGCCTGAAAATGGCACACAGTTTAAGTGGCTGAGTTTCAATTGTTTGGAATTGTTTCTAGCAGCGTTTGAAAAGTAAACGGTGGAAAATTTCTTCTTTATCCATTATTTTTGGCTTGATAATTCTAATAAGTTAAGACTACACATCACATAACAACACACAAAGTTGTATGTTTGGACCCAACAAAACATTACAGAAAAGGAAGTATAATCTTTCTTCCTTTATTCTCATAAGACATTGGAATATGCAGCATATCTGTTTTTTTTTTTTTTCATTTTGTAACAACCCTTACATTTCTTAAGAACCTGAAAATGTTAGTCCTGTGTTAAGCTTCTCTCTTTTAAAGAATTCCATTTGGCAAACGTTTGACTTATTTGGAAGGAAAAAATTGGAAGCTCTCATTAGGATATATGATAGGTTTAAAAAATCATGATTTGTTGTACTCTTGATTAATAGCCCGTTTGGCCAAGCTTAACTTACGTGTTTTTTTTCAAAAGTGCTTTCTCAAAAGTACTTTTGGTGAGAAGCATTTTGTGTTTGACTAATTAGTTTGAAAAACACTTCTGAGCAACAATTAGTGTTTGACCAAGCTTTAAAAAACTGCTTCTAAGTGTTTTTTTTCTCAAAAGTGCTTCTCAAAAAAGTGTTTTTGAAGAGAAACTACTTTTTTTCTGCTTCTCCAAAGCTACTTCTGCTTCTCCTCAAAAATACTTTTTTTCCTTCCAAAAGCTTGGCCAAACACCTTAATTTTTGGCCAAAAATACTTTTGACAAAAAAAATATTTTTGACCAAAAAGAAGTTTGGCCAAACAGGCTATAGACCATCAACGTACATTACGTAAATCATTACTGTTGCAAATATTGGAACACTGCTTGTAGATTATTAAGAGATGCACAGAAATATAAACAATAGACAAGGAAGATATTTTCTTCTTGCAAGTTGCAACAGCTATGATTTAACTTGGGGTAGAAAACGGGCGGGTTAGGTCGGATATGGGCGAGTTGAAAATAAATAAAATATTTGACCTAACCCATATTAAATACAGGTAGAAAATAGGCAGATAATATGCATATCCATGATATGATTTTTTTTGGAGAATTACTAGTTCCCCAAACTTGAGGAACACCAAGTTGAGTCTTTGCAAATATAGAAGTTAAACTCATTGGTTATCCATTTTTTAAGTAGATAATATGGATCTTATCCATATGTGACCTATTTTTAAAAAAAAATTATTATACAACGTATTTTTTAGTGGATAATATAGATGGATAATTGTTTTTCTAATCCACTTTGGCACCAGTAGTTTTTACTTTTACGTAATCCAGTAAAAGAAGATATTTTCGATATTAGTCTCTTTCAGCATTGCTTGGAAAAGTCTTTGGACACCATTAATATTCAAGGCTCATAGGAAATGGCCATATGCTTCTCTGTTATTCCTATGACATGTCTTTTCTCTTGGCCCGTACTACACTTGTAAAACTAGGCTACTTTATTGTAATTACCTTATATAGGCGTGTAGTCAGCCCATAAATCTCCTTATGGCTTACTTTATTTTCGATGACAACAGTGTGAAGTTTTGCCCTTTCATATCTGTTATTTTCGATGAAATATTTCTGGAATGGAACTCTTCTGGCCTTTCCCAATACTTAGGATTTCTTTCTCAATGGAGTAATGGAAAGGAAGCAATGCACATAAAGGATGCTATCTAAATGCGCATAAACAATGCACCAAGCCAATATAAACTCTATGCCCTGTTTTAGAGTGGCAAATCAAGTGGCAGATTATTTTGCTAAGTTTGCTACATCCAGCTCAGAGGCTGTTGTCTACCTCTCTTCCAGCAACTCCCTAATTGAGTAAAAGGTCATTTTCAATTGGATAAATGTCAAATGCCAAGTATTAGGACAAGATATGATAAGACGAATTTCTTTTGTTAGTTAAGGACTCTTAGATCGTGTTTTGACGGGGATGCAAATACTTGTTTCACTTCCTGTATTTTTCGAAGGATACATTCTATTATTGTGTTATAATCTTTGGATGTAAGGCCTACACTGCCCTCCTATCATTTTAAGATGAAATAAACATCCCAGTTAACCTGGGAAATTAAGAGAAAAAACTGTCTCTTTGATTATGGATTTTACATTTCACTTGTGGGACTACACGGGTTTGTTGTTATTGGTTATAGATTTTATATAAGGTAAGCTGAGAAAAGTCCTCTTCCTCTACCCATCTTTCTTTTCCAATGGCTCTGTCAAGTTCTTGGTTTGCTTCTCTATGATCTTTGGATTACAACACAAATTGATTGAATGCTTAATAAGCTTTGATAGAAAGTTTATGCTAAAATTGAGAAAATAAAACTGGGATCCACCTTCTAAATATGCAGTTTTATGTTCTTTTTAGAGAAGAAGATAACAAATTACTCTACATACTTCTGTAACATATATAATTGAGCGTATAAACCCTAAAAAATGGTCAATCCATTTGGACTATGATTGTCGCACCATACAAACAATTAATCTAAAAGAAAACAAGAAAAGTAGAAAGCTTATATGGATTAATCCCATTAGGCGATTGTGGTGAATTTAACTTTAAGATTATGTCACGATCCAAAATCTAACTAGTCGTGATGACACCTAACCCAACCCGCTAGGTAAACCAATTAGTAACAATTCAATTCAAATGAGATTAACTCAGAAAAATAAATGGGGAAATAGATGAGCTTTTATACAAAATTTCAAGGACTGGTAGCACAAATCATGAGATTCTAAGATTTAGAATTTACATAGTTGGAATAAAATAAATACATCATTTGTTCGAAATGTACATAAACAATTATTTTTATAAATCTAAAGCTACCATGAACAAGAGGCAGCTATAACCGAAATGCAGGTTATCTTCAATGGCAGCTTCCGCCATACACAACAACACCGGCTCCAAAATCTTCACACACGGTGCAGAAGTACAGTATGAGTACGTCCGACCCCATGTGCTCAATAAATAACAAACCTAACCTTAGATTGAAAGCAGTGACGAGCTTGGACAACGATCAGAGTCCAACACTAATAGCGAAGAACAACTCGTAACAATATAATAAAAGCAACACAAGTAATAACTCAAATATATGATGCTTAGCTCATTCACAATTACGGAAAAATAAGCGTACTTTTCAGGTATATTAGTAAAACCCAAACCTTTCACCGAAATCACCAAAATATGAGTAAATAAAAAAACAATGATTTTTCCCAAAAACTGTCAACAACAGATAAGATATTTCATTCTCAGATAGCATGAGGAAAGTACATCTCAATGCCTACATGTCAATGTGCATGTGAAATCATGAATGTCACAAAACCGTGTAGCATGAGGAAATGCATCTATATGCATGTATGTCAACTATGCATGTCAAATGCAATGCATCATAGTGATGAACTCATGTACTCACACTCTCAAAGTACTCAATCTCATTGTGTCACACTCCCTCTCTGTGATGACCCAAAAGGTCATCACTTATTTTAGAACTAAATTCTGTGTTCCGAGGCCTTAAAACCTCTTTTTTGTCTTACCTCGATTTGCGTACGCATTCCAGGCATGTATCTGAAAAGCCATTATGTGAAAATCTGTGAAAAATGATGAATTTTACTTTTAAGATGAATTTAGGTTGACTTCGGTCAATATTTTGGGTAAATGGACCTAGACCCGTGATTTGACGGTCCTGGAGGGTCCACAGGAAAATATGGGACTCAGGCGTATACCCAGAATCGAATTCCGAGGTCCAAAGCCCGAGAAATAAATTTTTGAAGAAAATTATTTAATTGAATTTTTTTGAGTTTTTGGAAATTTGAATGTAAGTGAATTTGATGGTATTGGGCCCGTATTTTGGTTCCGGAGCCCGGTACAGGTCTTATATATGATTTAAGTTGAGCCTGTAAAATTTGGTGAGAAACGGACTTGAAATGATGTGATTCAGAACCTTAGTTGTAAAATTTGAAACTTTGAAAGTTCATGAGATTTTCTTTGATTTTGATGCTAAATTCATAGTTATGGGTGTTAATTTGACGATTTGATCGTACGAATAGGACCATATGATATTTTTGGGTTAGTATGCATGTTTGGTTAGGAGCCACGAGGGCTCGGGTGAGTTTCGGGATGTTTTTACACTTAGAAAAGTTACAAGATTTGCTGTCTCAGGTGCACAGAGGTTTTGTTCTTCGCATTCGCGTGTCTCCACTCGCGAACGCGTAAGGCAAACTTCCTCAGGTGTGAGTTTGTTCTTCGCGAACGCAAAGCTTAGGACGCGAACGCGAAGCTGTGGGGGAGTTACCCTTCGTGAATGCGCCCAGGCCCTCGCGAACACGTAGGGTTAATGGCCTGGGGGAGGGATTTCAAAGTTGTTCTACGCGAACACAACCACCTGACCGCGAACGCGAAGGCTCTAGGAGCTGAAGCTTCGCGAACGCAAGCCGTTGAACACGAACGTGATGGTTAGCTGGGCTTGACCCATCGCGAATGCGACAGGCCCATTGCGAACGCGATGAAGGCCTGCCCAGTCATTTTTATAATAGTAGCAAACACGGGCAGAACCCATTTACTTTATATTTTCAAAATTTAGGAGCATTGAGGCCATTTTCAAAGAACAAGTTCTTCCCCAAAGCATTGGTGTATGATTCTAAACCTTTTTCTTTCTATTTCCATTGCATTTCATCAATTTTCATCCAAAAATCTAGGGTTTTTATGGTAGAAATTAGGAATTTGGGTAGAGTTAGGGCTTTTTGATTAATTGGGATTTAGACCTCGTTTTGGGGTTGGATTTCAAAATTAATTGCATATTTGGGCTCATGGGTGATCAGGTTTTGGTCCGAACCTCGAGTTTCGACCAAACGAGCCCGAGGTTAATTTTTGACATTTTGGGAAACATAATAGAAAACCTATAATTAATCATTGGGTATGAATTCTTTAGCATTTATTGATGTTGTTAAATTAATTTGGACTAGATACAAGTAATTTGGAGATGAATTCTAAAGGAAAAGCGGTGTTTGAGACTTGAGTTGGCCGTGGAAGTTTGAGGTATGTATTTGGTCTAACCTTAGCTTGAGGGATTAGGGGTTGTGTCTTATTTGCTATGTGTTAATTGTGGAGTACGACATATATGCATGGTGACGAGTATCTATACGTAGGTGTCAAGCATGCCCGTGAGTCTCGTATAACAATTGTTATGAATCCGTTATGATTTATTCATGCTTAATATGTTGTTTATCATGGTTGGTTTCCTTGCCGGGATGTTGTTATTATATTCTTGTTCCCTTGCTGGGATGTTACAGTTTATGATATTGTCTCCCTTGCCGGGATGTTATTGTTATGACATTGTCTCCCTTGTCGGGACGTTATTGTTTACTATATTGTCTCCCTTGCCGGGATTCTTTATGATTGATGTTGACTTGTAAATGGGATCGGGTGGCACGCCGCCACTGTGATATTTGAAATGGGAGCGGGTTGCACGCCTGCAACAAGATATATAAAATAGGAGGCACGCTTGCAACGAGATATATAAATGGGAGTGGGTTGCACGCCTGCAACGAGATATATGAAATGGGAGCGGGTTGCACGCCTGCTGTTGCGCCCCATTTTTCCTCGCGGAATCGGGTTCATAACATTTGGTTGGGACAACTCTTTCCTTTTGGGAAGAGGGTCTTGCAATTTTAGAGAGTCGCCACCTAACGATTTTAAGGTGCGTTAGGGCACCTATAAGGTTTATCTACAACTACCTTTTGGTGACCAGAGATAGAGTAAGAGCTTGAAATTATCCTAAGGGGAAGGTGTTAGGCACCCCTCAAGATCCACTAGTGCGGTTCCCGGCCAAACAGTTTTTGTGAATTTGTGCAATTAGCAAATAAACATGTATGGCTCAAATAGTAGAAGATTTGAGTTTAAATACACAAGTGTTTGAAAATAATTAGTGAAAGGCGAAATTTTGAAAAGAGTTATAATCTAAAGCATGTTTATGAATGTAAAAGGGGTGTCCTAGGTTTGTTTGTAATATGGATCACATCAATGCAATACCTGGTATGACACTCCTCAAAGAGGGGCTACACGTGGTATTAACGCACCGATCATCATATCCATATCTACCCTTTCCCTCCCCGTGAAAGTAATTAAAGCGAAAGTTGGTCTCGACCCCTATTGCATGCTATTACCCGTCCCTTCCTATCAGTCCCAGAGGAATTTAGGACTCCTATACTAAAAGAGAGGGTTCTAGGTAGACCCTCAGTGACTCCGGGAGTACACCAGAATATCATCAATAAAGACAATGACGAATGAGTCAAGATAGGGCTGAAACACACTATGCATTAAATGCATAAAAGCTGCTAGGGCATTGGTCAACCCAAATAACATAACAAGGAACTCATAATGACCATACCGAGTCCTGAAAGTAATATTCGGGATATCTGGCTCCCGAATCTTCAACTAATGGTAACCTGAGCGCAAGTCAATCTTAGAAAACACCTGTGCACCCTGAAGCTGGTCAAACAGATCATCAATACGAGGCAAAGGTGTTGGCCTAAGAACATGTGAAGTTTTGAAGAATGCCAAATGAACTCAGTCATGGACCAGGTCCATTTTGTGAAGCACAATCATGATCAACCTATACATGTGAGATACACGTGAAAGAGATAAGTCCTACTGATCAAGCAGCAATATCTCCTGATCTGATCGAAAAGGTTGCATATTAGATAAGGGGAGAAAATCTCCTTATATGAAGAGAACACGATCCAGAATAAAAGATAGTGTTAGAGTTTGAGATCTTCATGAAATCTTCTACGATAGAAGATCAACAATTGAGTCCCAATCAAACTCTGATTACTAACCTATTAAATGATAGTGATTGTTCTCTTTTACAGGATGGCACATACGCAGAAGTGAAACTGAATTGAGAGCAAAAAGCAAGGCAATTTTGCAAGCAATTTATGTGTGATTTGAGTGTGCACTCCTGAAGCTACTTGAACGAGATAGAAGAATCAGTTCCATTGTGTCTATATTTTACTCTAGTTCAATTATAGCAGGTAGTTTAAAGTTGTACCTTTCAGCTTTCACAGAAGCAATTGTATTAGGTACCTAGAGTGTTCAAGTTATAGCTAACTTAAAGTTGTTGCAATAGTTGAGGCTGTGTGCCACAATGGGATTAGACTTAATCCTTAGTTTACAAAGAGCTTTTGTAAATGCTGTTTTGGCTCAGTTATTTTAGTGGAAGTTTGGGAAAATCCTACTGAGTAGTAGGTTGTCATTTTTTCACCTTTTGAGCCAGCTGTTTTCCACGTAAAAATATCTATGTTTTTTATATTTACGCAATAGTAGTTTAAGGAACACATAGAAGAACCAGGTCCTTCTATAATCTGTGCATGTAAAAATCGGACACCTCACAAATCACCCCCATCTTGTGTGATATTGAAGTATAAAACATCAATTGGTATCAGAGCGAGTTATCCTTGAAGAGGTTTACACCTTAAGAGAAGATCAACATGAGTGCACCACCTGAAAATTGGGAAGGGCAATCCACCGCTAGGCCACCACTCTTTAATGACCAATACTACTCTTGGTGGAAAAACAGGATGAGAGGATCACATTATAGGAGAAGACTATGAACTCTGGGACATAGTCATTGATGGTCCTCTAGCAACCACAAAGAAGAATGCTGAAGGAGTGGATGTGCCAAAGATAAGAGCTGACTGCACTGTTGAAGATTTTAAGAAATGGGAGAAGAATGCCAAGGCCAAGAAATGGCTTGTGTGTGGACTGGGTCAAGACGAGTACAATAGAATTTAAAGTTATACCACTGCTAAGGAAATTTGGGACACTTTGCAAGTGGCCCATGAAGGAACACCTCAAGTGAAGAGGTCCAGAGGAACACTGTTGTATTCTCAGTATGAGAATTTTACCATGAAGGAAGGAGAAACCATCCAAGAGATATATACAAGGTTCACCACACTGACAAATGAACTTAAGTCTCTTGGAAGGGTTATTCTTGAAGAAGACAAAGTTGAGAATATTTTGACAAGGGTTCTACCAGTCTCTTGGGAAAGCAAAATCACTGTTATTTAGGAATCAAAGAATATTGCTACCCTCAAGTTGGATGAACTAATTGGAAACCTCACTGCCTATGAACTGAGAAGGAAAACCATGAAAATGGATGCACCCAAGAAGGAAAGAAGTTTGGCTTTCAGAATTGCTGAAGGTTTAGATCTGGAGGATGACAAAATGGCTATGATCGCAAGAGATTTCAAAAAGTACCTGATGAGAGGAAAGGGTTATTCAAGAGATACAACCTTCAACAAATCAAAGGCTCATGAGAAACAGACCAATGAGGATTGCTACAAATGTGTAAGACTGATCACATAATCAAGAACTGTCCTCAATGGGAAATTGAGTGGAAGAAGAAAAGGGCTGAACGAAGGAACAAGTTCAACCAAGAAGGAACAAAGAGTTAACAAAGGCTATGGTTGCTGCCTGGGGAGAAACATCAAATGAGGACTTAGAAGATGAAACTGGAGATGAACAAGCACTTATGGCCATCGGAGAATCAGATGATGAACAAGAGGTAAGTATCCTTCATCTTAAACACAAGATTAAATTCCTGTCTAAAGAAAGGTTGTCTGAGCTATTGCTAGACTTTATTTATGAGTCTGAAATAATTAACAATGAGAAGGAAGATCTGTCTAGGGAATGTGTGATCCTAAAAGCCAAGTGCAAAAACCTAGAGTCCAGGGCTAATGAGAGTAAGAGTAAAAATGCTGAGTTGAAGAACAAGTTCTTGAACTTGACGCTAGTATCCTAGAACATAGGTTGAGAACTTAAAACTGAAACTAGGAACAAGTAAGAAGAAAGCTAACCACACACATCTCACTCTAGAAGAAAACTTGGTAAAAATGAAAAATGAGTTGTACAGGAAGGATGAGAAGATAAAAGTCTTAAAAGAAGATCTAGGGAAGGTAAAACATGAACTAGACAGAACTTGCAAATGGAATAAGGCTTCTGATGCACTTTCCTGGCTACAAGAACATCACAATAGCAACAAAAGAGGACTTGGCTATGGAACTCAAGCACCTAAGTGGGATCCTAAAAGCAAGTATCTCACTCTTCCTGAGAACAAAATCTGCACACACTGCGTTAAGACTAGCCATTACAAAAATGAATGTAATGCAAAAGAAAAGGCCAGTCAAAAGAACAAAGCTTTTGTTCAAGAGAAAAATAGGCTGCCTAAGTGGGCTAAAAGGAATTTGATTTATCCCTTTTCCTATAGAAAGGGACCCAAACTAGTTTGGGTTCCTAAGACTAACCTTTGATTTCATTTTGCAGGTCCAAGTGAAGGGAAGTAGCCAAATATGGTACATGGATAGTGGCTGCTCAAAACATATGACTGGAAGCATGAACCAGTTCCTTTCACTTGAGGACCTAAAGGGAGGCAATGTCTCCTTTTGAAATGGGAAGAAATGTGAGATTATTGGGGTTAGAAAGGTAGGTAAGACATATTCTCACTCCATTGGGAATGTCTACTTGATAGATGACTTGAAATACAGCCTGATCAGTATGTCACAACTATGTGACAGAGGTAACCTTGTAGTATTTACCTCTACTAAATGCTTTGTGATTAACCTTACCACTGACAAGATTGTTTTGCAAGGAAAATCAGTTAACAATATTTACATTGTAGATTTGTCTACTCTTTCAGAAAATGAACTCACCTGTCTAAGTGTGTTGGATAATGATCCCCTCTTGTGGCACAAAAGACTTGGTCATGCTAGTCTGAATCAGCTAAACAAATTAGTCTCTAAGGACTTGGTGACAGGGTTACCTAACATCAAGTTCAAGGAAGACAAAGTTTGTGAGGCCTGTGCAAGGGGGAAACATGTAAGATCATCCTTCTAAAGCAAGAAAATGGTAAGCACAACCAAGTCGTTGGAACTGGTCCATATGGATCTCTGTGGTCCAATGAGAACCATGAGCATAGGTGGAAAGAAATATGTAATGGTACTTGTTGATGATTATTATAGATTTACCTGGGTACTATTTCTAATATCTAAAGACGAAGCATTTGACATGTTTACTGCTTTTGTTAGAAAACTCAGAAACAATTAGGAAATCAACTTGCATCCATTAGGTCTGATCGTGGAACTGAATTTGAAAATGCTAAGTTTTCTGAATTCTGTGATGAGAATGGTATAGATCATAACTTCTCTGCCCCTAGGACTCCTCAACAAAATAGAGTGGTTGAAATAAAGAACAGGATGCTTGAAGACATGGCTAGGACTATGCTTATTTCTAGTAAACTGCCCCACAACTTCTGGGCAGAGGCTGTAAACACTGCATGTTATATTATCAATAGATGCATGACTAGACCTCTTGTAGAAAAGACTCCCTATGAGTTACTTAAAGGGAAAAAACCAAATATATCCCAACTTAGTGCATTTGGATGCAAGTGCTTTGTGTACAATAATGGAAAAGACTCCCTAGGTAAATTTGATCCTAGAAGTGACGAGGGAGTATTCGTGGGATATTCTTCATATAGCAAAGCATATAAAGTGTTCAATAAAAGAACATTGTGTGTAGAAGAAAGTGTGCATGTAGTGTTTGATGAAACTAACATTCTTTTTGAGAGACAGTAATATGAAGATGAAGCCATTGGATTTGTAAAGGATTTGACTGAAGCCTCAACACAAGTTAAAGTGACACCAAAAGAAGGAACAGGTGATGGAATAGGTTCTTCCATTTAGGGAAACCTGACAGGGGGAACTGATCAAAGAGGAATTGAAACAAACCCCCTAAAAGAACCTGTTCATGACCCTGTTCCTCAACAACAGAACATGGGAGAAACATCTAACAGAAACCAGTTGGTTGTGAAACCTCACAAGTATCAAAGTTCTCATCCTATTGGCAACATTATCATTGATCCAACATCTAGAGTCAAAACTAGATCACAATTAAAGAATCTGTGTGCTTTTGATGCCTTTTTATCTCTTATTGAACCTAAAAATGTTGTTGAGGCTTTGCAGGATGCAGATTGGGTGAATGCAATGCAAGATGAACTCAATCAATTCGAGAGAAGTCAAGTTTGGCATCTAGTTCCAAGACCCAAGGACAGATCAGTTATTGGTACAAACTTGATGAAGATGGAACAGTTACAAGAAACAAGTCAAGACTGGTGGTCCAAGGTTATAGCCAAGAGGAGGGCATAGATTATGATGAGACTTTTGCTCCAGTTGCAAGACTAGAGGCAATAAGACTCCTCATAGCCTTTACAGCACATATGGAATTTACTTTTCATCAAATGGATGTCAAAAGTGCCTTCATGAATGACTACCTGAAAGAAGAGGTTTTTGTAAAACAACATCTAGGGTTTGAGAGCAAGGAATGTCCCGAGCATGTGTACAAATTAGACAAGGCTCTCTATGGACTCAAGCAGGCTCCAAGAGCATGGTATGAATGACTGTCCAAATTTCTGCTTGAACATGGGTACAAAAGAGATAAAATTGACAGTACCTTATTCTTAAGGGAAAAAGGTAAAGATTTCCTTGTGGTACAAATATATGTTGATGACATAATCTTTGGGGCCACCACTAATAAACTAAGTAAGGATTTTGCAAAATTAATGGGGAGTGAGTTTGAAATGAGTATGATGGGTGAGCTTAACTTCTTCTTAGGCTTACAGATCAAACAAAGCCCAAATGGAACCATGATCCATCAGCAGAAGTATACAAAATAGATTATCAAAAAGTTTAAAATGGAGGAATCAAAGGAAATAGACACCCCTATTGCAACTGCCACAAAATTAGACATTGATGAACCCGGTTCATCAGTTGATCAAAAGTTGTATAGAGGGCTTTGTGCTAGCTTCCAGGCCAATCCAAAAGAGTCTCACTTGACTGCTGTCAAGAGGATACTACGATACTTGAAAGGCACCACTGATCTATGTCTTTGGAATCCCAAAGGTAGTAACTTCAATCTAGTAGGATTTGCTGATGCTGATTATGGCTCACTTTCTTGGTTCATGTCTTGTATCTTGGGCCACTAAAAAGAAAAATTCAGTGGCCTTATCCACTGCTGAGGCTGAATATGTTGCTGCTGCATCTTGTTGTGCTCAATTTTTATGGATCAAACAGCAGCTGGTAGATTTTGGAATTGAAGTTGGTTGCATTCCTATATTCTGCAATAATACTAGTGCTATAAGTATGACAAAGAACCATGTTCATCATAAGAGGACTAAACACATAAATGTTAGACACCACTTCTTAAGAGATAACTATGAGAAAGGATTGATATCCATAGAATTATGTGCTACTAATAAACAAATTGCTGACATCTTCACTAAAGCACTGAGTAGAGAAAACTTTGATAGGAACAAGTTGGAATTAGGGATGATTAAGATCACCTAACAGGTCCAGCTCAAAATGCACAAAAAAATAAAAAAATATTTTTTTGGCTAGGAATTCCGAACTTGTGTAAATATCTAGATTAATTCTTATTCAGCTTCATACTTTAATTAGTATACTCCTTTGACATATGTTTATATGACTCATTAATCTCTTACAAAATTTTCTCTATTATGGCATTTGAGGCATGTTCAAGAGAGTTCTAAATGAAGAACCTGGTTCATCAGTATGGGTTCACATGAAAGCTCAGGTATGTTTTCTATACTCTGCACAATTAGAAAGATTAATAATTCAATCATGAGCGGAAGTCCTATACTTGTCAAATTCCAAGAAAATTCTATCCATTAGCATTGAACCAGTTCCGTCCACCTAGAACTCTAAACCGTAGTTTTTGGCCTAAAATCTAGGGAAGCCAAATCGATCATACAAAATCATAATTTTAGGTTGATTAGACCTCTAATTGACCACTGCAAAAGGCTGTCATTACTTATTAAATGTGTATTTGTATTTAAATACACATTAACTCTCCTGCCTTCATCATAATTTTAAACCGTCAAAAACCTTTCTTCAATTTCACTTGCCCTCTTCTCCAAAATTCCCAAATTCTCTCAAGAAACCTACAATTATGTCTAACCCACAAGATAATCTTGGAACTCCTCCACCACCATCTCCTTCAAATTATCCTCAACTATTCCTCCCAGTGCATCTCCAAAACCTAGACTATGAAGGGTGAACATGCTTGCTCGAAAGACTGTAGCATCTGGGGCTTTGAGGAAGGCTTTAAATGCAAGGTTGAAAGCAAGCCAAATGAAAGAAAGCCAAGCTCCAAATTCCGACTCCAACTCTGAGTCTGAATCCTATCAATCCGCTACTGAGGGGGAAGGACATGGGTCTTCTGACTCTGAAAAGATTCAAGAATCTCCTTCCGAGGTAAGTTCATCTGTGATTGAAAATCTAGAGACTAGGTTTGTTCTGGTTGGACCAATTAGGGATGTTGAATTGCCTAGGATACGTAGGAGTGGAGGTAAAATAAATTTGAAAAAGAAAAAGAGAGAGAGGGTGCACGTGGTGAAGAGAGGGGAATTGGGAAAGGTGTAGTGCCTGCTATTTGTGGGGATGAACATGAAAGGGTAGAAGAGAGTGTCATGAAGTCAGGGGGAAGTGGTTCTGGGGAAGCTGCTGAGGGGTTGGTTCATCTGATCACACGGAGAGATGAACCTATTTCACCTACTGAAGAGACCCTAGCTGATCTACTGAAAAAGGTTGGGGCAAGCTATGACCCAAGGAGACGCATAACTCCCACAACAAAAGCCCCAAATGTTCCTAAGCCTTCCAAGAAAAGAAAGGCTTCATCTCCAACACCTACTGCCTCCTCATTGCCAATGGGTAGAGCCATAAGAAGCAAGGTAAAACAGAGTAAAGCTGATCTACAAAGGACCTTAGAAGAAAGTAAGAAAAAGAGAAAGGATAAAGGAAAAGGAAAGATTGCAGAATCCTCAGAGGTTGTTGATGAAGAAGAGATGGAACTGGTCCATCAAGAAAGGGGTACATCAGTAGAAGTTCCTATACCCAAGCCTAAAAAGCCCAATACCTCTTCCAAGAAGTCTTCCTCTGTGCCTGTGACTGATGAACCCACACTAGCCAAGAGGATAAGATATGCAGTGGAAACGAAACAATCAAAAGTTTCTGATGATGATGACTCGAGTGGAGAAGAAGAAGAAAATGATTCTGAGAAAGAACAGGTCAAACTTGCCATTTTTGGCGGAAGAAAGATTTTAAAGGGTAGACTATTGAAGGACCTGGTGGAACCAGGAATAATGAGATTGGTGGATGCCTTAGCTGCTCAGGGATGGAAGGACATGGTCCTTCAGATGGATGGTAGGCTAGCCAGAAATGAGCTAATTGAATTTATGGCCAATGCTACTATTAAGGATGGAGTCGTTAGTAGCCTAGTGAAAGGAGTTCAAGTGCAGTTTGATGCAGAGAAACTGGGAGAGATCCTGGAAATACCCTCTGAAGGGTTTGATGACTATACAAGGCAAAGGTGGCCATGCATGGACTCCCTCCCTGCTTCCCTTGAAATCACCAAGAGGTTTTGTGATTCAGAAGAGGTGACTGAAGCCAAGGCTGTGCAGAAAAGTGAAATGAGGCCTGAGCACAAGGTTGTGTTTGAATTTGTCAACAAATTCTTATTTCCCAGACAAGAGAGAAGGCACACTGCTAACTACATGGATCTGGTTCTTATGCAGTGCTTGGAGAGAGGAAAGCAAATCAACTGGTCAGCCTTCATTATCAAACTGCTAGACAGGGTCATAAATGGCTCCAAGGCTCATGCTACTCCATATGGCTTTATACTAACCATAGTTCTGGACAGGCTAAATGTGCCTCTGAAGAAATGGGAAATGGCCTCTAGCAAGGAACACTTTGGCATCAAAACTCTTCTTGCCTGTGATTATCCAGTCAATGTCATCCCAATTGAACCTGGTTCAACCCAGAAGATACCCATCAACAGCAAAGTTAGGACTCTGGTTTAGGAATGTGTAGCCAAGGATGCTGAAATTGCTAAGCTCAAGGCTCGTGTGGTGGAAGTGGAAACTGAGAGGGATGGTTTCAGAACTGAGCTTGCCAAAGAAAAGGAGAAGAATGATGGAATTCTTCAGAACATGCTGAATCTTCTCCAAACTCAAACCCAACCTTCTAGTTCCTCCAAGCCTTAGGACTCATAGCTTCTATCTCCTGAACGTGTTCAGTACCCCTAGTGACCCAGATTAGGGATTTTTCTATTTTTGCTCATGGTTTGAATGTTTTTCTTTCTTTTTGTGGATTGTAGGTGGCAACATATCTCTATCAATGATAACTGTTGTTTCTATCTTGTTCAATGATTAATCTGTCCTTCATAGTTTAAATATGTTTGTTGATTACTGATGATTGCACCATGATTGCATTTGCAGTTGCCCCAGTGACCATGAGTATTTATTAAAATCTGGGTATCATACATCGTATGCAACTTTTCGATGATGCCAAAAAGGGGAAGAGATATTATGCTTTACATATTTTGAAAATATGTGATATTTATAACCTAATTAACCTGGTCCTCGATGATAAGTAAATTTTCGAATTTTCTAAGTTTAGTGTTGATGGTTATGCTGAGTTCCTACAGGTTCCAAATAAGTAAAAAGTACAGAGTTTGTCATCATCAAAAAGGGGGAATTTGTTGGCCCAAGAACATGTGAAGTTTTGAAGAATGACAATGAAGTCAGTAATGGACCAGGTCTATCTTATGAAGCACAGTCATGATCAACCTATACATGTGAGATGCACGTGAAGGAGATAAGTCCTACTGATCAAGCAGCAATATCTCCTGATCTGATCGAAAATGTTGCATATTAGATAAAGGGAGAAAGTCTCCTTATATGAAGAGAACAGAATCCAGATAAAAGATAGTGTTAGAGTTTGAGATCTTCATGAACTCTTCTACGATAGAAGATCATCAATTGAGTCCCAATCAAACTCTGATTACTAACCTATTAAATGACAGTGATTGTTCTCTTTTATAGGATGTCATATATGTAGAAGTAAAAATGAATTGAGAGTAAAAAGCAAGGCAATTTTGCAAGCAATTTATTTGTGATTTGAGTGTGCACTCCTGAAGCTACTTGAACGAGGTAGAAGAATCAGTTCCATTATGTCTATCTTTTACTTTAGTTCAATTGTAGTAGGTAGTTTAAAGTTGTACCTCTCAGCTTTCATAGAAGCAATTGTATTAGGTACCTAGAGTGTTCAAGTTATAGCTAACTTGAAGTTATCGCAACAGTTGTGGCTGTGTACCACAACGGGATTAGAGTTAATCCTTAGGTTTACAAAGAGTTTTTGTAAATGCTATTTTGGCTCAGTGATTTTAGAGGAAGTTTGAGAAAATCCTACTGAGTAGTAGGTCATGGTTTTTTCACCTTTTGAGCCAGGTGTTTTCCACGTAAAAATCTCTGTGTTCTTTATTTTATGTACTTATTATTCCGCAAACAGTAGTAGTTAGAACACCTAGAAGAACCAGGTTCTTCAATAGCGAAAATTGGGTACTACACAAATCACCCCCTCTTGTGTGATATTGATGCTTAAAACATCAAAAGGATAATGGTTCTTCACTGTAACCTTGTTCTACTGGCGATAATCAATACATATATGCATAGAACCATCCTTTTTCTTCACAAACAAGACAGGAGCATCCCAAGGTGATACATTGGGCCAAATAAAACCCTTATCAAGCAATTCCTGTAACTGATCCTTCAACTCCTTCAACACAGGAGGAGTCATACGATACGGAGGAATAGAAATAGGACTGAGTGCCCGGCAACAGATAAATGCCAAAATCAATATATCTATTGGGCGACATGTCAACTGGAAACACATCAGGAAAATCCTGTACTACTGGGACTGAATCAACTGAAGGGGTATCAATACTGACATCTCTCACATAAGCTAAATGCGTGTCACACCCTTTCTCAACCATACGCTAAGCTTTAAGAAAAGAAATAACTCTATTGGGAGTGTGATTTAAAGTACCGCAAACGTACCTACTAGGGATCCGGCATGAGGCTGTGTTATTTAAGTTTTAAATCCTGGGTGTATTGTTCTAGACCTGGCTTACCCGAGCGGACAACTCGAGCCGGGGGAGGGGGGCAACGTACCGGGAATACAGAAGCTTCACCGGCTTTGAAACTTGTCCGAACCTCGTTCTAAAATTGGGATATGACTCCAAAAGAAAAGAAGTCACACGAAGTGCACACTTCCCAGATGATTTAGAAGACTCAGAAAGAGGAGGGTTTCGTAACAATTTATATATAGTCCAAACAATATCAAAGCGGTAAAAAGCTGTATTTAGCACATTAGGCTCAACATGTATAAAAACAAGCCAACTATAACAGTTATTCTAAGCTCGAATTCTTGAACCCTGAACCGAAAGTTCTGGGTTTTTGTCCCCATCAGAGTCGCCAGAGCTGTCACACCTCCTTTTTACCACCCGAGAGGGTATATAAGGGAGTTTTTCCAATTAAAGTGACATTATTCGAAATGAGATTATTTTATTTAATTTTATCAGAGTCAGCACTTGGAATAGTTTATTTGGTGTCCCAAGTCACCAGTTTATTTAAAGTCCCAATTCGAGGAAATTTGACTTTATTTAAAAGTCTACGAACCTGAAATTCTAGATAAGGAATTTTGTTAACTCGGGAGAAGGTGTTAGGCATTCCCGGGTTCTGTGGTTCTAGCATAGTTGCTTAAATTATTAATATTGGCCTATTATTTGATTTACTACATGTTTTAAACCTATTGTGCATTTTTAGCTTCATAACCACTTTTAATTATTTTAATCGCTTTTTAGGATTTATGGAATTCTTTCTTGAACAAGTTACAATTATTGTATACTTGTCATTTTGGAACACACTACAACCACGCTATATGAAATGCACCACAATTCGCGGTATGTTTATTTTTATTAATTTTCAAAATTGTTATGATCGGGTCACAAGAAATGCACACCCGATTTTGGGGATTAGGTATCACGACTATACCACAGGAACCGTACCCATAGCCGTGATGAACTGTTTTAATAACACGCCCAAATCAACTACGAAGATTCAATTTTTAATAGAAACATTTGTGAGGGCCATGGATGATTTAATTTATTTATGGCACACCTCAAACCTTTTTCTATAAGTGTTATGTAACGACCCAACCGGTTGTTTTGAGCTCTAGTGCGTCGTTCAGCAGTTTGAGGCCATGAGCAGCTTCACTTCAGGTATTATGACCAGTGCGAACGGCCGGAATTGAATTCCGGGAAGCTTTAAGTTGAAAGAATTAGTTAAGATTGGATTTTTGAGTAAGCGACCTCAGAATCAGGATTTGAAGGTTCTAGCAGGTTCGTATGATGATTTCGGACTTGGGCGTATGTCTGGATCGGGTTTTGGAAGACCCGGGAACGTTTTGGTGCCTATTGTAGAAGTTAGCATTTTGGAAGAAATTTCATAAGTTTGGGTTGAAGTGCATTTGAGTGTTATCGATGTTCGTTTGGGATTCCGAGTCTGGGAGTAGCTCCGTATGGTGATTCTGGAGTTGGGAGCACGATCGGAAGTGAATTCGGAGGTCCGTAGGTCATTTTGGAGTCATTTGGCTAAAGATAGAAATTTTAAGGTTTTTGAGAAGTTTGACCAAGGATTGACTTTTTGGTATCGGGGTCGGATTTTGATTCCGGAAGTTGGAGTAGGTCCGTAATGTCGAATATGACTTGCATGCAAAATTTGAGGTCAATCGGACGTGATTGGATAGGTTTAAATGTCGAAAGTAGAAGTTTGAAATTCTAAAGTTCATAAAGCTTGGATTGGAGGTCGATTCGTGGTTTTAGCATTGAGCAAGTCCATAATGTGCTTTGGGACTGGTTGGTATGATTGGTTGGGGTTCCGGGGCCCTTGGGTGGATTCCGGGTGGTTAATGGATCGAAAATGGAATTTTGGAGAAGGCTAAGGTTGCTGGTGTAACCGCACCTGCGAAACTAGGACCGCAGGTGCAGAGCCGCAGAAGCGGAAATGGATGGATAGGCTGAGACCGCAGATGTGGGACTGCACCTACGGAAGGGGAAGCGCAGATGCGGAAGTTGAAGGCTTGGGGGAAGACCGTAGAAGCGGCAATTGGTCCTCTCCTACGGGACCGCATAAGCGGTTAAATGACCGTATGTGCAAAAGTACTGGAGGCAGTGAGTGTTTTAAAAATCGGGATTTGGCCATTTTCTCTCATTTTCCTCTTGGCTTGGGCAATTCTTGGAGGGTTTCAAGAGGGGGTTTTCATCATCAATGATAAGGTAAGCTATCCCCATTTATCTTGAGTTAAATTCATTGATTTTTGTACGGATTTGAGCATGAAATTTGTAGAAACTTGGGATTTGAGGGAAAACCTAGAAAATCGATATTCTTGGAATATGACCACAATTTTGGGTATTAAATTGAGGCTAACTTATATATTTGAGTTCGTGAGGTTATGGGTAAAGTTTATCTTCGAAAAATTTAGGAATCTGGGCACGTGGGCCCGAGGGCAATTTTGTCAACTTTTCGATCGGGGTTAGGAATTGCTATAAATTGGATTGTAATGAGTAATTGAGCATATATTAATGGATTTGCATAATTATTGGCTAGCTTTAAAGCATTTAGCATCGATTCGGTTCTTTGGAAGGGCGTGGAAATGTCGGTTATGGATCTTCGGAGCGAGGTGAGTCTCATTTCTAACCTTGTAAGAGGAAATTGTCTCCATAGGTGAAATAATTGGTAATATGCTCCTATTTGTGGGGGCTACGTACGCATGAGGTGACGAGAGTCTGTGCGTAGCTACTATTATGTTTATGTCCGGGTAGTCTAGGACCCAAAAACATGCTATACTTGGAATATTTGTAATCTTATTGACATTTGAATTGCTTTAATCCTATCGAATTGGTAAAAGAATTTCTAAAAAGAATTAAACTTCATTTTTCCTAAATTGTTAAAATGGAAGTGGTTTTCTTTGGATAATTGTTTCCTGATGACTTCTTGATTGACTGTCTGTGCGTGTTTAAATTCTGGAATGGGCCGAACGCCTCGGTAGATTAAATAGATGCATCTATGGTTCGCGCCATTCGACCCTCTGGTAGTGCACATTTTAAATATTGTTGGATCAGGCCGTACGACCTCGACATGATTTGAGCATACTTCTATTGCTTGCCTTGAAACTTATTGAAGTTGTTATTACCTCATATCGGTTTGAGAATATTTTTCTAAACGATGAAAAGGAATTTGGAAATTTTCTATAAAAGAAAGAATTTCTTACTTGCTTCATTCCATTGAATTACAATCATGTTTATAAAAATCACTAAATTACTATATTATTGAGATAACATTATTGGACCACTAGTAAGTGTCGAAGTCGACCTCTCGTCTCTACTTCTTCAAGATTAGACTGGATACGCATTGGGTACACGTTGTTTTTGTACTCATACTACACTTGTTGCGCAGGTTTATGAGTGGCATAGCGGCATGGTTGATACAGAGACTTAGGTGAGTTGCATTTGTCGAGGCGTCCGTAGCCAGCAGAGTCTCCTTCAGAGTATTGTATTGTATTTTCATTTCTGTCCACTTGTATTCCAGACAGTCACTGTGTTTTATTTCATTCACTGGTAGATGCTCATGCACTTGTGACACCGGGTTCTGGGAGGATCACATGATTTTTCAGTAGTTAAATTTTGTAATGACAACCTCATTTATTCAGTGGAGTTTATTATTTGTTATTCAGTTGTTTAAAGGAAATGATTTCAAAATAAATGAAATGAGAACTTGCTTGTAAATTGTTGTTGGCTTGCCTGACAGTGGTGTCCGGCGCCATCACGACCCTTAGTGCATTTTGGGCCGTGACAACATGGTATCAGAGCACTAGGTTTCCTTAGGTCTCACGAGTCATGAGCGAGTCTAGTAGAGTCTTGCGGATCGGTACGAAGACGTCTATACTTATCTTCGAGAGGCTACAGGGCTGTTAGGAGCACTTCCCTACTTGATTCCTCATCGTGCGATTTGATCCCTTGAGGCTTATGCCCTTGTTTCCTTCCTACTCAATCTTACACGTCGCGAACCGTTTGTTATAAATTGAGAATTGAAAAATTGTAATGGTACTACAGATGTGGTACAGGATGTTCTCCCGGTATAGTTGGTTGGGCAATTGTCGTCGCCTTAATGAAGGATTTTTCTATCATTTTGGCTCGGTAGTTGTGCTTCTAAGAGCTTGGAGGCTATGCACAGGTTTCTATGACGTTCACGATTGGTTATCGTATAGTATTGACTTGATGGTAGGATACTTGCCTATGTGTTAGGGCGGAGAATGAATTGAAAGGAAGTCTACTCAGTGCACGATTCAGAGATCTTATATTTCATTTCCGGCGGAGGAGAAGCGATTGGCCTATAGACGTTCAAGTTTGGTTTGATGGAGTAACGAGACTTGGTATTTTCGAGCTTGGTGAAATTTTCATCTGTGACATGGTATCGTCGTCCTCGATTGAATATGTTGAGATCACTAGTGTTATGGTTTTCTTCAATTCGCCTTTGGGGCAGGATATTGTGAAATAATAATGGAGAGGCGACTGTCTGAGACGTGATGTGCGGTGGTTCAGGATTGAATCGGTATATCTAGTGTTGATGACCCAATAAAGATGACCTCGAGGAGATTTAAAGTTAGTAGGGGTTCGTGGGTTCAAGCGCTACAAAGATAGATTTTATTTAAGGCAACAACTCAGTAACAAAGGATGAGGAATGACATGTGGGGAGTGTCAGGCAGTAGTCAGAATTTATAGAAGGCCAGGTATAAAAGGCAAAGGTTGAGTAGTCAATTAAAAGGGGTGAGTTCCGCCAAAGTGGGAGAGTGGCGGAGTTGCATATGGGCTTTATGGTAGGATGACTATGCACCTTAAGGAGAGTTTGGAATGATTTGGGGAATTTTGGTGATTGATGATTGGGGTCTATGGATTTAATTTGAAGTATGGGCTATTATGCGGCAGGAGATTTGATATAACGGATAGGAGCTGCTTGAAATGAAGAAGGATACAACATAACTTTGAATTGGAAGTATGTTGCTGCACATCTAATTGATGTCCACGAGGGGTGAATGGACTCGTGCATCTAGAGAGTGATCTCGGACTCATGATGGGTTATTGGTGTTGTAGTGATTATACCCCGTGCAGCAACGTTGGAGGATGTTGGAAAGTGATTTCCACAGGTGGGTTATTCCCTGTGAGCAGGTTAGCGGTTGCGTGGTTGTAGAAGCTTCTGCGGAGGATTTTATTGGCCATTCCGGTAAGAGGTCGAATATGTGAATGTTGATGGAAATTCAGGGTGTTCATGAAGTGCTAATGGAAGGATTTCAAGGAATCTGGCGGTTTAATTACGCGAGGTCATATCAATAAGAGATAAAGAATCTTGGTGAATTCCAGAGGTGTGTAATAGTGGCTTCAAGCTAAGTGGGAGAGTCTCACCGCCTATGATTGGGTTGCATGGTTAACTACTTGCGAGGTTTCTGGTTATTAGCATATTGATGGGTTATTTCATCTACGGGAAAAGAACATAAGTGGTAATGTTAGAAAAGGGATTGTTAAAGATGTGCTATGGTTGGCGTTATTGGCTCATGTTTATACTTGGGGAAGGATCCGGACTTATGCCTTATATAGATGCAGGTTTCAAGGAAAGTAATTCTGCCGGGTGCTTCGTCGATAGGGTATTCATGTACTAGAAGTTTCATGGAGTTGATTATATTCCGGGTCAAGTCAGAGTGGGTGGCTCTCAACAACGACCCTAGTGGATTCAAAGGGGTAAAGTGTGGTGCCTAATGGTTTTGAGCCTATAGTTACAGTTAGGAAGCAAGCTTTGTAGCAGCTTATGAGAAGAGAAACAAAATGTCCTATGATGTTTTGACTTGAAGTGTAGCATTTGGGAGGTATGAAATGGTTCGTGGGATTTGAGACAGCATGGTCTCGTGATTCAAGGTCACTCGGGATGAGTGCGGATGGAGTGTGTTATGTATTGAATGGAGTTATATCATTTCTAAGGCAATCAAGGATAAATTGGAAAGAAGGTAGGTTGGTTAGCCATAGTTGAACTAGCATATTTCTAGTAGTGATCAGTTCCTTCAGCATGATCAAGTTAAGCAAGTGATTTGTGACGGTGCATGTGAGGCTTGTCGGCCGCCGTAATTGATATTATTCAAAATTATTCTTCTGCTATGGCCTGTCATGTGTAGACAGATCCCGGAAGGGCTATGGTGGATTAGACCACTACTTAGATATTGGCATATTCCACGGTTATGAGAATTCCCCTTTGTGTTACTATGGTTCTCCTGAAGTGAGTTAGGTAAACGGTTTTTATATGATGAAGCGTTAACCTATTAGTGGTTCCGGAGTTATGGTGAAAATCGTGTTCTATCGCATATTGGCATGATGTGTGCAGTAAGTGGTATAAAAATTGAAGTATGGATCAAGGTTACAGTTCGGTGTTGACAAGGATGTCACGGGCTCGGATGAGCAGGAAGAGAGTTTCGATGTTTAAAGTAAGTTGGTATTGTCCTCAGCATCACTTGAGATCGGTGTTTTGTGAAAGAGGCTTTGCATCCTGGTTATGGATTCTTGAACACTTTCTTAGCATTAGTGCAGCTGGTGGTATGGATAAGCATACTTGTTTGTTACGGAAAGTCGTGGGAGCGTGCCCCACAGGAAGATTGTATAAGTGTGGCATGTAGTCACTTGGTTGATTAAAGATTTAAACCAAGTATGAAGATCGTGGTAATATCACTAATTTAAGAATTTATGTCTGGAGGGCACTCGACTTATTGGGTTGTGGACCGTGGAGGATTGCCCCGGTTATGATGGTTGTTCTTATATATTATGAAAAAAGAAAAAAAAAACAAAAAAAGGGGGGGGGGAGTTATTATGGAACTTTGAAAGATTGTTAGCCTAGTTCAGTGCGATTAGAATCAACTTGAGGTCAATGGATGGATTCAAATGTGAATATAGGCTCTATATTAGGCTAGATATGTTTATTTCAGTAATGCGCTCCTTATGGAAGAGTAGTCAGGGTGGTATTTCGTCGTCAATCATTTCATGTAATGATATATTATGCAGTGTGAGTTGTGAGACAGCTTGGTGAATTGCTTATGTGTTGAGGTTCCGCGTATAGATGATATTATTTGAGCAAAATGGCTCTTGAGATTCAGATCGTATATCGCACCTCAGTTGTGCTTAAGTTTTCTAGCTTATAACGCTATATGTCCCCTCAGGGTTGGTATTATGCACTTAGCGTGCTTGTGACCAAAATTCGGTATTTTATTGTAATGAGCAATTTAGCTCGATGTGCATCTCCTTAGGTGAGTGTTATGTGTGGATCGGGTGGCATGCCGCCATGAGTATGTTATTTGGATCGGGTTGCACGCCGCAACAGTGTGATGTTCGGTACAATTTTCTATATGCTTGATAACTAGAGATTTTGATGCATTTATACTCCTTCTTGCTTATGTTTTGAATAGAAATTCGTAAAAAATAGTCCCAAAAGCCTCACAAGTTGTGCTTGATTGCAAGTTTGATCAACAAAGTGACAAGATGTCAAAGGTCATCTCAAAAGGAGTGAAACTTGCACAAGTACCAAGACAAGACAGAGCTTAGGCAAAACAAGCCCAATGCGGTCGCACACCATTCTGTGCGGTCCGCACAAGGAGGTTCAGAGAGGTGGCATTCAGGAAAAAAGGGCATTGCGGCCGCACTAGGTTTTGTGTGGTCCGCACTAGGATCAATGCGGCCGCACTCGATTTAGTGCGGTCCGCAGTAAGAAGGATCAGAGAGTTGCCAACTTTCGAGTTCAGGCCAATGCGGTCCGCGCTCCATTTCATACAGACCGCACTACAAGCCTCCGCAGTCGCAGTCCATTCTCTGCGGTCCGCACTGCCTGAGTCAGGGAGATGGGTTTTCAAGTGCAGAACCTTAGTGCGTCCGCACACTATTTTGTTCGGTCCGCACTAACCCCGCAGGGTTATTTTTGTCCAGATTTTTCAGCTTAGTATAAATAGATTCTTTTCTCATTTTTAGGGTATCAGATAGTTTGAGAACATAGTTGAGCTCATGGGTTCGAATATTTTAGCCCATTTTGGGCAATTTTATCTACATTTCACCATTGAATCTTATTGTTTATCTTAGTAATTAATTAATATGAGTTGTTATTCATCTATTTTTTGCTTTTCTTCTTTAATTATGAGTAGCTAGACCCAAAAGCTAGGGTTGTGGCTCAATCCTAGTGTGGGTAATTGATGGGTCTTGAATTTTAGGGCTAGATTGACTATGGGTGTTTGATATTTGGGCCAATTTCATGGTTAATTGCTGAATTAGTGGTTGCAAACCCTAATTTGTATTTAGTTGACTTGAGTTCTTCTTGAAAAAGAGAGCCTAAATCTCCGAAATTGGTCCAACAAGGAATTGGGGCATACTTAAGAGATTGATAGCCCTAATTAAAGGGTTAAACCTCGAGAGAGTAATACCCGACTTTAACCTTGATTGCTTATGCAAAGTTGCATACCCAATTGGTCTTGAGAAAGTCAATTCGGGCAAAATCACTCGAACAACCGAGAGGTGTAGAGTGGGTAATACTGTGCAACGGTTATATCATACTCCCCAATTATATCAATCATGTCTTAGATTTAATTACCCGTCAATTGACCACCTAGGCGAAAGTCACTACCCTAGTGCCTTTTAAACCATTTGAACAACCCTCTTTAGTTTTACTCTTAGCTTAATCTAGTTTCATTTACCATTGTAGTTTGATAAAAGTAGAAGTAAATCAAAACCCCAAAAATGATTAGAAGTGCAATTTGGATCACATACGCAATCCTAAACTAGATAGATACTCGATTCCAAATTCTAGCTCTCTGTGGATATCGATCCAGACCCTAAATCGGGAAAAAGCTGCTCCGACCCTCTCTTGCTACTCAACAGTAGTGCCGGGTAGGCCTTGATCAATATTTTGGTGTCGTTGCTGGGGAGCTAACAGTTTTGGCTATCTATTTAGTTAGTTTTGTGTATTGTTCTTCTTTCCTTCTTTGTTACTAACTTGTTTGTGTCATAACTCAAGTACCAAATGGCAGCGAACAACGCTAATGACCCTCTTAGAAATGCGATTGCGGGGGAGGAGGTAGATAATGTCGTAGATGATGAGGTGCTCTTTGTACCTCATGGACAATGTAGAGGCCGCCAGGCCAATGCGAATGATAATAACAATATTCCAGACCCTCCTCCGCCACTTCCAAGAGTGGCTCCTAGAGTGCTTCCGAACCAAGGCTGTGCAAGTTCTATTGTCCCACCCTGAATCTGAGCGGGCAATTTTCAAATAACTTATGTGATGTTGACTTTACTAGAGCAGCGTGGGTACTTCACGAGCACTGCAAATCAAAATGCTTACAAACATCTCAAGGGGTTCGTGGATACATGTTGGGGGAGTAAGCAAACTAATGTGTCCGAGGATGCTCTCTGGTTAAGAATCTTCCCATTCTCACTTAGGGGGAAGGCATTGGATTGGCTCGAGCGACTTCCCAACCATTCCATCACTACTTGGGATGAGTTGACAGATTAGTTCATTGCTAAATTTTTCTCATCGGGTCATATGGCGACATTGCGAGATGAGATACTGGACTTCAAGCAAGAGCCCACCGAACCTTTGCATGAGATTTGGGAGCGTTATAGGACAATGATGAAATAATGCCCCAACAATGATATGACTGAGGCAATGATCCAACAAACCTTCTACCGGGGCATTAACACCACAAACCAATGCATAGTGAACCAACTTGCCAGGGGCAACTTTATGAAGCTGTCATATGATGAGGCATGTGATATACTTGACGAGATGGCTGACACTTTTTCTGCATGGCAAAGTAGAGCTAATGTGCCTCAAGGTGACCCCACAGTCACTAATTTGCACAAGGAATTACATGATCATGGTCAAGTTATAGCGGAGTTGACAACTACTATGAACCAATTGGCAAAGGCATAGTTGCAACAAGTCCAAAATCCTCGCCAAGTGAATGCCATAGAGGGTGTCAATATGCTTGTCAACAAAAGAAGGCAACAAAACCAAGGGAATTCTGAGCAATTTGACGATGACTGTGATGGATTTCAAAATGATGGTTATGATGAACAAAGGGAAGAGGTTCAATACGCGAATAATTATCAAGGCCAACGGGGCAACTCTTCCAACCAACAAAAATGGAGACCTTAAGGCAATTGGGGCAATCGACAACAAAACAATGGTAATTAGGGGAACAACAACCAAAATAACAACTGGGGCAATCAGAACAACAATCAAAACAACCAAGGAAATTGGAATGGTAATAACAACAATTGGGGTAGTAATAACAATCAAGGTGGATGGAACAATTGAAATCAAGGAAACCGGGGGCAAGGCTTTCAAAGGCCCCCAATGTACCAACAACTGAACAATCCACCACCATTTATATCCCAAGGTCCTAGTTCTTCTAGCAATAATATGGGTAGAATTGAAATGATTTTCGAATAGATGATGAAGAAGAATGCGGATTCGGATGCACAGTTGGCTTCCGACAATACCTCTATCAGAAATTTGGAGGTGCAGTTAGGCCAATTCTCACAGTCTTTAAATACCCGCCCTAAGGGTGCTCTACCAAGTGATACGGTAGTGAACCCGAAGGGTGGGAACAATCATGTTATGGCGGTAACAACAAGAAGTGGGAGAGGCGGTGATGTGAATGCCTCCAAACAAAAGTAAATCTTGGATGATGATGTTGAGTTGCAAGAAGATGAAGTCCCTTTGGTAGTTGAAGATGTAGTTGATGAAAATGCGAACAAAGAAGTGAGGATTATATTCAAGATGTCGAGGTGGAAACTAAAAAATGACATGAACCCGTCTAGGGAACACGTGATAGACATGCCGGAGTCGGTGGTGCCTAAAGCCAAGGTACCTTTGCCAAGGCCACCTCCGCCTTATCCTCAAAGGCTCGCGAAGTATAAGAATGAGAATCAGTTTAAAAAGTTCATTGACATGATGAAGAGCTTATCTATTAATGTTCCTTTGGTGGAGGCTCTTGAACAAATGTCGGGCTATGCAAAATTCATGAAAGACTTGGTCACAAAGAAGCATTCTATGGATTGTGAAACCATAAAGATGACTCACCAAGTTAGTGCTATAGTGCATTCAATGGCCCCGAAGCTTGAAGATCTCGGTGCTTTCACCATTCCTTGCACCATTGGGAGTGCGGACTTTGCCAAGGCCCTATGTGATTTGGGGGCTAGTATCAATTTGATGCCCTACTTAGTTTTCAAAACCTTGGGTATTGGGCAACCTAGGCCGACTTCTATGAGATTATAAATGGTGGATAGATCAATGAAGAGACCATTGGGTATTATCGATGATGTGCTTGTCCGTGTGGACAAATTTATCTTGCCAGCTGACTTTGTGATCTTGGACTGTAAGGTGGATTATGAAGTTCCTATCATATTGGGAAGACCTTTCCTAGCTACGTGGAAGGCATTTGTGGATGTGGAAGCAGGGGAACTCATTTTTCGGGTGGGTTATGAAAAGGTTGTATTTCACGTGTGCAAGTTGATGAAGCAACCCAACAGTACCGAGGTGTGCTCTTTTGTTGACCTCGTCACAACAGTGATAATTGATGATACCAGTGCAATGATCAATGTGGAGGACCCATTGGATGCCGTATTGTTGAATCTTGATGTCAATGAGGATGCAAGCCGGGTGAAGTGCATGAATGCTTTACATGGAATGGGCTCTTATTCTTATGAGCCTAGGAAATTATCTTTGGACCTCAACAATAGAAAGACTCCACCAACAAAACCTTCAATTGAGGAGCCTCCGGTGTTGGAGTTGAAACCACTGCCTCCACACCTCAGGTATGAGTTCTTAGGCTCAAATTCTACTTCGCCAGTTATTCTTTCTTCTTGTCTTACTAACCTGCAGGTTGATGCCACATTGGCGGTGTTTCAAAAGTAGAAAAAGGCAATTAGATAGACTTTAGCTGATATTCAGGGGATAAGCCCCGCATTCTGTATGCACAAGATTATTCTGGAAGATAATGCAAAGCCTTCCTTGGAGCATCAAAGGAAGTTGAACGAAGCAATGCAAGAAGTGGTGAAAAAGGAGGTGATCAAGTGGTTGGATGCTGGGGTTGTGTACCCCATCTCTAATAGCTCTTGGACTTCACCGGTACAATGTGTACCGAAGAAGGGTGGCATGACCGTGGTTGCAAATTCACAAAATGAGTTGATTCCTACCAAAACCGTCATCGGTTGGAGGGTATGCATGGATTACTGCAAGTTGAACAAAGTGACCCACAAGGATCACTTTCCTTTGCCTTTTCTTGATCAGATGTTAGATGGACTTGCTGAGCGTGCCTTCTACTATTTCTTGGATGGGTATTCTGGGTACAACCAAATCTTGATTACTCCAAAAGATCTGGGGAAGACCACATTCACTTGTCCATATGTCACTTTTGCCTTCTCTAGGATGCCTTTTGGGTTATGTAATGCACCGGCTACATTTCAGTGCTGTATGATGGCCATTTTCATCGATATGGTGGAAGATATTTTGGAGGTGTTCATGGACGATTTTAGTGTTGTGGGGGATTCATTTGATGAGTGCTTGAAGAATCTTGATAGGGTGTTGGCCCATTGTGAAGAAATCAATTATGTCCTCAATTGGCAGAAATTCCACTTTATGGTAGAAGAAGGAATAGTTCTTGGGCATAAAATTTCGAAGCATGGCATTGGGGTAGATAAAGCAAAGATCGATGTGATTTCAAGGCTCCCTCCCCCTACATTGAAGTTCAAAGTTTTCTTGGGCATGAGGGGTTCTACCGAAGATTTATCAAAGACTTTTTGAAGGTAGTAAACCCCTTGTGCAAGTTGTTGGAAAAAGATGCTAAGTTTGTGTTTGATGAAAAATGTATGCAAGCCTTTGAACTTCTCAAGCATAAGTTGACCACTACTCCTATCATTACCGCACCTAATTGGAGCTTGCCCTTTGAGCTCATGTGTGATGCGAGCGATGTTGCGGTTGGGGTGGTTTTGGGTCAAAGAGTGAACAAAATGTTTCACCCGGTGTACTATGCAAGCAAGACAATGAATGATGCTCAAGTGAACTACACGGTGACCAAGAAGGAACTTTTGGCTATTGTGTTTGCTATGGAAAAATTCTAGTCGTATCTTATGGGTGCTAAGGTTATTCATACCGAACATGCCGTACTCCGGTACTTGATGATGAAGAAGGAATCCAAAGCTAGACTGATGTGATGGGTCTTGTTACTTCAAGAGTTTGATTTGTAGATTGTGGACCAGAAGGTTAGTGAGAACCAAGTGGCGGACCACTTGTCCCGCTTGGAGGAGGAGGGGAGGCCTCGTGACGGCCTAGAGATAAATGATTCATTTCCTGAAAAACAACTCCTTTTGGTGTTAATGAATGATATGCCATGGTTTGCCGATGTTTCTAATTTCCTTGTGACTGGTATACTCCCGTGTGAGCTCTCTTCTAACCAAAGGAATAATCTCAAGCAGGATAGTTTGGATTTCTTTAGGGATGAGACATACTTGTTCAAGATTTGTACGGATGGGGTGATCCGAAGGTGTGTCCCGGAGGAAGAGCAATTGAGTATTCTGGAGGCTTGTCATTCCTCTCCTTATGGTGGCCATCATGGAGGGGCGAGGAAGGCTTTTAAAGTTCTTAGTTGTCGGTTTTATTGGTCAACTTTGTTCAAAGATGCGGGTAATTTTGTGAAGAGATGCGACGAAATGCCATAGAGCAGGTGGAATTTCAAATAAGGATGAAATGCCTCTCAATACCATCCTTGAGGTTGATATTTTCGATGTATGGGGCATTGATTTCATGGGCCCATTTGTTAGCTCTTGTGGGAACACTTACATTCTTATGGCGGTGGACTATGTTTCCAAGTGGGTTGAAGCCGTGGCTTTGCCCAACAATGAGGCCCGAAGTGTTGTTGCATTTCTCAAGAAGAGCATTTTTACAAGGTTTGGTACTCCTTGTGCAATCATAAGTGATGGGGGTCTCATTTTTGCAATAGAGCTTTCGACATTTTTCTCTCAAAGTATGGTGTCAATCACAAAGTTTCTACCCCCTATCATCCTCAAGCAAGTGGTCAAGTTGAAGTCTCCAACAAGGAAATCAAAAGCATATTGTCAAAGATGGTCAATGCAAATAGGACCGAATGGTCAAAGAAGTTGGATGACGCTCTATGGGCTTATAGGACTGCTTACAAGACTCCAATTGGTATGTCTCCGTATCGGTTGGTGTTTGGGAAAGCTTGTCATCTACCAGTTGAGTTAGAGCACAAGGCCATGTAGGCTTTGAGGAAGCTAAATCTTGAGTGGGATGTTGCAGCCAATCTTCGTGTGGAACAGCTTAATGAACTTGATGAATTCCGATTCCATGCCTACTCCAGTTCGTCCATGTACAAGGACAAGATGAAGTACCTTCATGATAAATATACTCGTAGAAAGGAGTTTAAAGTAGGTGATATGGTTCTCTTGTTCAATTCTCGGTTACGTTTGTTTCCGGGAAAGCTTAAATCAAAATGGAGTGGACCTTTTGAAGTGGTATGTGTGACCCCTTTTGGTGCTCTTTATTTGAAAAACAAAAATGGAGAGGTCTTCCGAGTTAATGGGCATCGGGTCAAGCATTACTTGGGAAAAATTGATGACAGTCACGTGGTGGCACTTCTTCATCTTAAATGATGTGATGGTAACCTGCGTCGTTAACTCAGGCGCTTCTTGGGAGGCAACCCATGTGTTTTTCTTCTTGTTTTATTTGATTTTCATTGTAGTGTAGGATTGATTTTTGGGCTAATTGGTTGTGAGATGTTACATGATTGTATTGGTGCAGTGCAGGACATAGTGGAAAAAGTGTTCAGGCCTCTGAACTTTGCAATGCGGCCGCACTACATTTAGTGCGGACCGCACTTGTGAAGGAAGAAATGTCCAACTCTCTAAAGTTTGCCACCGCAGCCGCAGTACATTTTGTACGGTCCGTGATGGACCACTGCAGACTCATGGCATTTTGTGCGGACCGCAGTGGGTTGCCTGTGTAAACTTGAAAAAGGCTATGTAGTGTAGACTGCAGTCCGCACTGGGGTAGGTAAGCTAGGCCCCAGGACCTTTTCTAGAAATAGTACTTGAGGCCCAACAGTTACACTTTTCGATCCTTTACTCTCAGAAATATTAAAAGCACTGTTCATCTTGCTTGTTACTCGTAATTCATAGCTTGGACTTGTTAATCTTCATCTCATATCACATCTTTAACTTAATGTCAATTTAATTGCTTTAAATTTTGTTATTTTCTTTTTCTTTTTGTTTTACTTGGCTATTGTTCTTTTCTTCCTTTATTTTCTTTCATCAATTAAGTTAGGGTAGTTAATATTTTGATTAAAGTAGACATAAGTAGTTAAAATCAATGGGCAATCACTTAGGGACATTACTTAGGTGCAAATTTGGGCTTAAAATCAAAAATACCTTGAACCCTAACTTAGTGCCACAGTTGGGCACTCAGTGCGGACCGCGGTCATTTATGTGCGGTCCGTGGAGCCCTTGTGCGGTTTGCAGTAACATTTTGTGCGGACCGCATTGATGAAAGTCCTGAAAGCTGAACCTTGGGGACTACGGCCGCACTACATTTTGTGCGGTCCGTATTGGTCCCTGTGCGGCCGCACTACAGTTTGTGCGGTCCGCACTACCTGGATACAGAGAGTGGGTAGTCTGAATCCCACCTCTGTGCGGACTGCATGGCCTTTTTTTGCAGTCCGCACTGACCCCTGTGCGGCCGCACGCCATTTTGTGCGGTCCGCACTGTGTGACTTCTGAAAACTATCTGCAACTTTTCCTTCCTGCTCTGCAATTTTGTTTCTTAATTGCTTCTATTGATACTAACAAACTTATTGTATTGTGTTTGCAGACAATGGTGAAATAACGAGGTAAAGGTTCTAAACAACCAGGCAGAGGAAAATCCTCCCGGGGAGGGAAACAGAAAATGGTAAGATTGACTGTTCAAGCCTGGCAAAACATAAAAAACATGAGGAAGATTATTAAAGCTGCTGATAGGGCCATTGACATGTCTGGGAGTGAGTACGAGCCCTCTCGGGAGATATCTTTAGACTCAATCCCAGAATACATCCCTGACTGGCCTGAGAGAAACAGACTAAGAGACACTCCTCCCACTTCCCCTGCTGCCCAAGCATCAGTAAATATATCTTCTAGATCGTTTGAGGGCTCAGCTAAAGGCGGTAGGGATTAATACTCCACCTCTCTCACAACTTCATTATATGGAGAGGGTACAGTAGGTGATGAGGAGGAAGTAGGAGGAGAAGAAGTAGTTGGAGAAGGGGGTGAACCTCAGGTGGGGGGTATTGCAAGAACTAGGAAACCGGAGGTATGTCAAGATCGGTTTGTTGGTGAGGTAGCGTACCACAAATTTAGGGAATGGTGGCCGGGCAATTTTGTATGCAGCAGGTTGGACCCCACGACTCATGAAAACTCTCTCCCTCTTCACCGGGTAGTTTTGGTGGCTTTGATTATGGCAGGGTAGCTAAGCAATGTGGGAAATGTGATGTCGAGGATAATTACAATTGTGGGTGCTGAGAATGACAGAAACTTAGCTTTCCCCAGCTTTTTGACTATGCACTTCCGGGACCTCAAAGTTGAAAAGAGGTCGTTTGATATAAAGGTCAAGGCGAAGGCCCCATTTTCTTGGTACAACATGCAGGGGATGATAACCCCAAAAGCAAGAACTTCAAGGGAACAACTACTGCTCCAACTGGCCAGTCTAAAAAGCCAGTTTTGGTAGTGGCTCCTGCTCAGCCTGCCTCCACCTCCACTGATATCCTTCCTGGCCCATCAACCTCAGTAGACTCGGAGATCCCCTCTTCCCGTTCCTATCTAGTGACTGCCTACCGACTGAACCAGGCTCTTCTCAGTATCAACAACTGGATGCAGACTGCATCATCCAAGTTATATACCCTCACTACCACAGTAGAGGCTCAGTCGGCACCTCCACCTCCACAGGTCCCCCAGTCCATAGAGGATGCTCTCAAGGAGATTTTAGCTAACCAAAAGAAAATCCTTGACACTCAGAAGGTGCTCACAGATGCAGTTGCTTCACACAGCCAGGCTCTCAAGGAACTTGCTAAGGAGCACAAGAAACTGAGGAAGACATGGGCTTCCAAGGAGTCCGTAAAGGCGCTGAGGGTCGATGTTGACAGAATGAAGGCAGATCATCTGCCTTTGGACTTATTGCTATAGGACCCACTACCATCAGCTCATCCCTAGCCCGAGTAGTCCCAGAGGCCTCCCAAGAGGAAGAGGATGATTCCCAGAGCAGACGATGCAGTCATCCAGTTGGCAGACCTACCAGTGGCCTCCTCTAGTCAGCCACAGGATGCACCTCAGGAGCCTGTCCAGGCCCAGGTCCTAGCAGCATAGAAGCAAGCCACATGGAACCAGTATGAGGTTCCCGAGCACAGTGAGGACCCAGGGACCACTCAGGAGCCTTGTAGACAGACAAACCATAGGGAGTCCCTATATCTTTTTCCCTTTCTCTTTTTGGTGTTTTATTTAGTTTAGTTGGCATTGTAGACAATGCCAACTTTCATTTGAGGGGGTAGGCCCTACTTTTATGGATTCATTCAAATGATTGTATATATATTTGATACTTTGTATGCTTTCCTTATCTTTTCATCTTTGGGTTGTATATAATTTTAACATTTCGTTACATTTATCGCACTTTTATTTTACTTTGGGTTTGTATATAAAATTATGCTACATTGTACATATTCATCCCATCTATTGTATATTCGACAAATCTCCTCTTGTATATATTCATTTTACTTTCCATAACTTTTCGTTCTTAGCTTCTTATTTATGATTCATAGCTTCTTGTTTTGAAAGTTTGCAATAAGCCTTTGTTTTTTTTAATGCCACGGTTCTTTCCAACGGTGAAGTCTTGTGTAAACCGGGTGGCTCTTCCCAATAATGGATGGTGTGACAACCTTCTTAAGGGTTTGAGTCCGTTTTTCTTTTTTGTTTTTAGTAGTTAGTAGTTAAGGGTGCCTCAATCAAAGCTTCACTTGGGCCTAGCACATTTGCATTTGATCTTATGGTCAAAAACAAATTGTTGTGTTTAGGATGGTGAAAGTCGTGACCTTGAGACTCTTGTGTTGACCAATAATCATCAAGTGGTTTTTTAGGACCAGTGTGTGCTCAAATCTTATCTAAGGTCGTTGTGGTACCCCGACTCTATGTCTCTAGCGACCCCATAGCTTGTGTGGTGAGTAATTGCATTGCAAGTCTAAGTCCTGAGCCAGTGGTCTAGAACTTGCCCTGAATGTTTGTTAAGACGAAATCTTAAGTGAATTTTGACTTGAGACATGATTAAAGGCTCTCCTTGGTCCAAATGATAGCTTGAACACTTTCATAACCTACCAATGATACGATCCCTAGTCAACCCTTTTGAGCCTTAAACCTTTTCCTTCAAGACCCATAATACAAGCCTATACCCGTTCTAAAAGATACCCTCTCTTGGCACCCGATCTTTCCTTTAGCACATGGAAAAAGCATAAGTTTGGGGGGAAGAGACGAGGATTGCAACAAAGTGGTAAAAAGGCACAAAATGAAGAAAAGGAAAGGCAATGAAAAAGAAAGAAAAGCAAAAAGATAAAAAGAATGTTCAACGTGAAAAAGAATAAAAAGGGACTCGAGAAAAGCAATGAATGAAAGGTGTGGAAAGTTGAAAAAAGGAAAAAAAGGTTTGAAATGTATAAGAAAGAGTGACAGTGTGTCTCTCTAACCCCTTATAAAGAAGTCAAATGACTCAAAGAGTCAAGTAAATGTTTGCCAAATGAAACAAAAGAAGTGCTTAAGGGAAGATGGAACCTACTTAGACCAAACATCTCCTACCCTGAACCAAAAGCCTTCACAATGTCTCCACAAAAGCCATATATGATCTTGAGTTGAATGACGCTTACATTAGTGGTGACTCACATAAGGGGCAAGCATATGGTACTTAGATCCGGACTTGTGACTTTTTCTTGAGAGAGATGAGTGGATTTCCAATAACCTCGTTCTGAGTGCCATTATTCTAAAGGTGAGGTTTGCTGAGGGAGAGTTGAGGTTGTGTGAGTTTGGGTTCCACAATGACCAAAGTAATAGAAAGAGTTTTTTGATGTGTTGAGTCAATTCTTGATGCTCTTGTGTCGCACTTAATCCATGGAGTTTCAAAGAGTAAAAGTTGTTAATGATTCATTTGTATTGAGGGCAATTGTTAGTCCCAATTGATGCTAGATGAGGTTACTTTAGGACAACTGAAAGTTTTCCTGGATATTCTTTTAAAGGGTAGGTCTTATTTTGTTTTCTTGAGGACAAGCAAAAGCTTAAGTTTGGGGGAGTTGATAACTAGGGATTTTGATGCATTTTATATTCCTTGTTGCTTATGTTTTGATTAGAAATTCGTACAAAATAGTCCCAAAAGGCTCACAAGTTGTGCTTGATTGCAGGTTTGATCAACAAAGTGACAAGATGTCAAAGATCAGCTCAAAAGGAGTGAAATTTGCACAAGTACGAAGACAAGACAAAGCTTAAGTAAAACAGGCCCAATGCGGTCGCGCACCATTTTGTACGGTCCACACAAGGAGGTTCAGAGAGGTGGCATTCAGGAAAAAAGGGCAATGCAGCCACACTAGGTTTTGTGCAGTCCGCTCTAAGATCAATACGGCCGCACTCGATTTAGTGCAGTCCGCAGTAAGAAGGATCAGAGAGTTGCCAACTTTCGAGTTCAAGCCAATGCTGTCAGCGCTCCATTTCATGCGGACCGCACTAGAAGCCTCTGCGGTCGCAGTCCATTCTCTGCGGTCCGCAGTGCCTGAGTCAGAGAGATGGGTTTTCAAGTACAGAACCTTACTGCAGCCGCACACCATTTTGTGCGGTCCGTACTAGCCCTGCAGGGGTATTTTTGTCCAGATTTTTTTAGCTTAATATAAATAGCTTCTTTTCACATTTTTAGGGTATCAGATAGTTTGAGAACATAGCTGCGCTCGTGGATTCGAATATTTTAGCCATGTTGGACAATTTTATCTACATTTCATCATTGAATCTTATTATTTATCTTAGTAATTAATTAATATGAGTTGTTCTTCATCTATTTCTTGCTTTTCTTCTTTAATTATGAGTAGCTAGACCCATAAGCTAGGGTTGTGGCTCAACCCTAGTGTGTGTAATTGATGGGTCTTGAATTTTAGGGCTAGATTGACTATGGGTGTTTGAGCCAATTTCATGGTTAATTGCTGAATTAGTGGTCGCAAACACTAATTTGTGTTTAGTTGACTTGAGCTCTTCTTGAGAAAGAGAGCCTACGTCTCCGAAATTGGTCCAACAAGGAATTGGAGCATACTCAAGAGATTGATAGCCCCAATTAAAGGGTTAAACCTCGAGAGAGTAATACCCGACTTGAACCTTGATTGCTTGTGTAAATTTGCATACCAATTGGTCTTGAGAAAGTCAATTAGGGAAAAATCACTCTAACCACCGAGAGGTGTAGAGTAGGTAATATCGTACAATGGTTATATCATACTCCCCAATTATGTCAATCATGTCTTAGATTCAATTACCCGTGAATTGAACACCTAGGCGAAAGTCAGTACTTAGTGCCTTTTAAACCATTTGAACAACCTCTTTAGTTTTACTCTTAGCTTAATCTAGTTTCATTTACCATTGTAGTTTGATAAAAGTAGAAGTAAATCAAAAATCCTAAAAATGCTTAGAAGTGCAATTTGGAACACTTACGCAATACTAAACTAGATAGATATTGGATTCCAAATTCTAGCTCTTTGTGGGAATCGATCCCGACCCTAAATCGGGTAAAAGCTGCTCCGACCCTCTCTTGCTACTCAACAGTAGTGCAGGGTAGGGCTTGATCAATGCTATTTTTGTATGCTTTGTTTCCCATTTTCTACGGAAGGTCCATATTAGTGCGTGAGTTGAGTACTTCCTTCCAGAGTTCATTTTCCTTTGTATCACGTTCGAATTGGTAGCCTATTGGCACATTGTGGCATCATATAAAACTTTTGATCATGTCTGGGGTGGCTTATTGGCTGAGCAGTTCGTAATGAGTGAGACGAGGTTGTTGGATCTAGGAACAGCGCAGTCGAATTATATGAAGTATATTAAAGAGCAAAGACCATTATTTGGTTCACAATGAGGTGATGGCTCTTATCAAAAGTATATACCCAATAAATTGTTGATTCGGTAGTTGGTTATAAATTTCTACACATCTCTTCCAACGTGGCAGTATTGTAAGAGTTAGAGCAAGACCTATGTATGTCATGAGGTGCAATGGGAGCATTAGATTAGTGGAATTTTGATTAATTTGATCAGAGAATGTTATTGTGGTCCTATGAGTAAAGTGGTGCAAGTTGTGAATTCAACTAAGGTATGCAGTCATGTTTTGGTGCTGCGTGTAGTTATTGATACGGTGAGCGTATGTTGGAACAGGCCTGGCCGAGAATTCCGGATGATGGAATTGGACTCTAAGGCTTATTTGCTTAAGTGAAAAAGGATATCTTCAGATTGATCGGGCTAGGGTGCCCAGCTGAGTTGTGGTAGCATGGGTAGGTGCTCGAAGTGTTAAATAGTGATTTCGAACAACCCCAACACAGTTCTTAGCACGTTCGAGGACGAACATATGTTTAAGTGGGAGAGAATGTAACGACCCGACCGGTCGTTTTGAGCTCTAGCGCGTTGTTCAGCAGTTTGAGGCTATGAGCAGCTTTACTTCAGGTTTTATGACTTCTGCGCATGGTCGGAATTGAATTCTAGGAAGCTCGGAGTTGATTTGGAAGGAGAATTCTCATTTCGGAAGCTTTAAGATGAAAGAATTAGCTAAGATTGGATTTTTGAGTAAACAACCTTGGAATCGGGATTCGAAGGTTCCAGCATGTTCGTATGATGATTTCAGACTTGGGCGTATGTCCGGATCAGGTTTTGGAAGACCCAGGAACGTTTTGGCGCCTATTATGGGAGTTAGCATTTTGGAAGAAATTTCATAAGTTTGGGTTGAAGTGAATTTCAGTGTTATCGATGTTCGTTTGGGATTCCGAGATCGGAGTAGCTCTGTATAGTGATTCTGGAGTTGGGAGCGCGATCAAAAGTGAATTCGGAGGTCTGTAGGTCATTTTGGAGTCATTTGGCTAAAGATAGAAATTTTAAGGTTTTTGAGAAGTTTGAGCGAGGGTTGACTTTTTGATATAGGGGTCGGATTATAATTATGGAAGTTGGATTAGGTCCGTAATGTCGAATATGACTTGCGTGCAAAATTTGAGGTCAATCGGACGTGATTTGATAAGTTTAAACATCGAAAGTAGAAGTTTGAAATTCTAAAGTTCATAAAGCTTCGATTGGTGGCCGATTCGTGGTTTTAGCGTTGTTTGATATAATTTGAGGCCTCGAGAAAGTCCGTAATGTATTTTGGGACTGGTTGGTATGATTGGGTGGGGTCCCGGGTGCCTCGGGTGGATTCCGGGTGGTTAACGGATTGAAAATGGAATTTTGGAGAAGGCTGAGGTTGCTGGTTGCTGGTGTAACCGCACCTGCGAAACTAGGGCCGCAGGTGCGGAGCCGCAGAAAAGGAAATGGATGGCTAGGATGGGACCGCACCTGCGGAAGGATAAGTGCAGATGTGGAAGTTGAAGGCTTGGGGGAAGAACGCAGAAGCGGCAATTGGTCCGCACATGCGGGACTGCAGGAGTGGTCAAATGACCGCAGGTGCGAAAGGACAGCAGTGAGTGTTTTAAAAATCGGAAATTGGCCATTTTCTCTCATTTTTCTCTTGGCTTGGGTGATTCTTGGAGGGTTTCAAGAGGGGGGTTTTCATCATCAACGATAAGGTAATCTATCCCCACCTATCTTGAGTTAAATACATTGATTTTTGTACGAATTTGTGCATGAAATTTGTAGAAACTTGGGATTTGAGGGAAAGCCTAGAAAATCGATATTCTTGGAAATTGACCACGATTTTGGGTATAAAATTGAGAGTAAATTAAATATTTGAGTTCGTGAGGTTATGGGTAAAGTTTATCTTCGAAAAATTTAGGAATCCGGGCACGTGGGCCCGAGGGCAATTTTGTCAACTTTTCGATCGGGGTTAGGAATTGCTATAAATTGGATTATAATGAGTAATTGAGCATATATTAATGGATTTGCATAATTATTGGCTAGCTTTGGAGCATTTAGCATCGATTCGGGTCTTCAGAAGGGCGTGGAAATGCCGGTTATGGATCTTCGGAGCGAGGTGAGTCTCCTTTCTAACCTTGTAAGAGGGAATTGTCCCCATAAGTGAAATAATTAGTTAGGTGCTCCTATTTGTGGGGGCTACGTACACACGAGGTGACGAGAGTCCATGCGTAGCTACTATTATGTTTAAGTCCGGGTAGTCTAGGACCCAAAAACATGCTATACTTGGAATATTTGTAATCTTATTGACATTTGAATTGCTTAAATCTTATCGAATTGGTAAATGAATTTCTAAAAAGAATTAAACTTCATTTTTTCTAAATTGTTAAAAGAGAAGTGGTTTCCTTTGGATAATTATTTCCTGATGACTTCTTGATTGACTGTCTGTGCGTGTTTAAATTCTGGAACAGGCGGAACGCCTCAGTAGATTAAATAGATGCATTTATGGTTCGCGCCATTCGGCCCTCTGGCAGTGCACAATTTAAATATTGTTGGATCGGGTCGTACGACCTCGGCATGACTTGCGCATGCTTGTATAGCTTGTCTTGAAACTTATTGAAGTTGTTATTGCCTCTTCCCGGTTTGAGAATATTTGTCTAAATGATGAAAAGGAATTTGGAAATTTTCTATACAAGAAAGAATTTCTTACTTTCTTCATTCCATTGAATTACAATCATTTTTATAAAAATCACCGAATTACTATATTATTTAGATAACATTATTGGACTACTAATAATTGTCGAAGTCGGCCTCTCGTCTCTACTTCTTCGAGATTAGACGGGATACTCATTGGGTACACGTTGTTTTTGTACTCATACTACATTTGCTGTGCATTTTAGTTGCATAAGTTTATGAGTGGCATAGCGACATGGTTGATACGGAGACTTAGGTGAGTTGCATTTATCGAGGCATCTATAGCCAGCAGAGTCTTCTTCAGAGTATTGTATTGTATTTTCATTTCTGTCTACTTGTATTCCGGACAGTCACTGTATTTTATTTCATTCACTGGTAGATGCTCATGCACTTGTGACACCGGATTTTGGGAGGATCACGGGATTTTTCAGCAGTTAAATTTTGTAATGACAACCTCATTTATTCAGTGGAGTTTATTATTTATTATTCAGTTATTTAAAGGAAATGATTTCAAAATATATGAAATGAGAACTTGCTAGTAAATTGTTGTTGGTTTGCCTGACAGTGGTGTCCGGCGCCATCACGACCCATAGTGGATTTTGGGTCGTGACATGCTAGTTCTTGAATTTAATCTTATGAGGGCCATGGATTATAAATTTTTTTTGGCATGACATTCCTCAATTTATTCAATGTGTTTTATTATTCGAAGTTGTTATAATCGGGTTACATGAAATGTACCCCCGAATATGGAAATTAGGTGTCATGACTATGTCACAGGAACCGTACTCATAGTCACGATGATTTATTATAAAACGCGCCTAAAGCAAGCTACGGAAGTTCAAAGTACTAGTTTTGCATTAATGTGAGGGCCATGAGTTATGGATTTTCTTGCCAATGGCGCACCTCAACTCATTTTAAAAGATTGCACTCAACTTAAAGCAAACTACGGATGTTCATAATTTTTTCTTTTCAAGCTACTTCGAGATTATTGTAATGATAAAGAGTCATGAATAAAAATATTATGAATCATCTGCATTGTCATACGGTAACGGAACTCAAATGAGGAAACAATTACCATGAATCGAACCATAACAAGCCTAATCATTCAACAAATATAAAGAACAATTAAGATTGGACGGACTGATACAGTTCAGTACAACATGAACAATAACGCCCCACGTTTCTGGTTAAAAATGAATTTTTCTTCCATGTCAGATCTGCTCAGATTCGTGAATTGAAAGAGTTCTATTTCTTATTGAAGCATGAACGGGGCAATATGTTGAAGAGAAACCATTCAATAGGCGCATGATCATATTTGCACTAACTGTATCGAGTACCACAATTTCAATCATCAACACACATGAAACAATACCATGAATTCAGAAGACTACCTGATTATAATTACATAGCCATATCATGTGATTTAAAAATATGCAAAATTGTTGCGTCAAATTCTTTATCCATAGCAACTAACATACTTTGAGTTCAACAAAAGGGAAAATCAAACCATAAACCTCACACCTAATCTCTACAACAATGACCAATTTGACGATAAGATATTACAAAGTCAACTATGTTTATGTCTTAAATACAATAGGATACAATTTAGGTGACACAATTAACACAATAATTTCTTATCATGCTACAATCATCCGTAGGCTTTCTTTTATATTAACTCTATCTAGTTTAAATCAATGTTCAGTGCTCAGTGACCATTGCTAGTGCTAAATCTAATTCAAAATTTAGCATTACTTCAATAGGACCCCCGTTTTTAGAAGCTAAAATCACAGAGGAACAAAATCGAAGAAAAGCTGCAGCAATTGAACAAAGTTCAAAAAAGAATTCTAGGCTGGAAGCAATGCTAATTACTCTAATGTTTCGTCCAAATTAAAACAAAGCACACCAATTCAACACGCATTTGATCATTTTCATTTGATGAAAATATAATACAAGAATACCTACTTGAAATCAAAACCCAGCTAACAACATCCGCAAAAATCAGCAGAACACCCGAGCAAATTCCAACTTCAACAGCTAATTGCAAGGAAAACAAGCTAAATCAAACCATACCCAGATCTGAAATTTTACTCTTTTTGTTTTGGTTTTTAGAGCCTCAGATTTTCGAGTTTCAAGTTATTTCTCTTAACCATTGAAATTGTTTTGTGCGTTTCAGTGTGTTTCTTTTTAACAAAAATGGTTGTCATTCCAGCCTTAGGAAAATAGGTTGGTTTGTTGGTGTTGAATGGAAAGTGGGGAAGAAGAAAGAGAGGGAATGGGTGAGGCTGCTGGTTGTTGAGGTTTGGAGAGATGGTGGATAACGCTCCTTGGTTTTCTTTCGTTCAAGGAAGAGGGGTCTCCGCCGTTTCCTGTATATCTCTAAGGGGATGATCTGTTCTCTTGTTCAAGATGAGGAAATGACGAAGAAGCAGGGAAAATGGGAGATGGGTAACGCCGTTTGATAGGGGTCTAAGGGAATGGTCTAGCCCTAGATTTTAGGAAAGTGGGATTTTCAAGAGGGGAGTTGGGCCAATCCGGGTCACCGGCTGACGGGTCGGTTTGGTTTTTGGACTGGGTAAGAAAATTTAGGTACAAGATTGGGTACAAGAACTAGCCCAATATCCAATTAAATCTTTTCTTCAATTTCTTTTCTTATCTTTTTCTTTTTCTTTTCCTTTAATTAAAATCCTAGATTATCTAAAAATATGAAATTAAACTAATTAACTAATTACAAAATTATAAAAGCTACTTAATCCCAAATATGAAATAAAAAAATCAATAACCTAAAAATAAAAGGAAAAAGTGTAAAAATGAAGCTTTTTTTGTGATTTTCATTTTATAAAACAAATAATTACTAATTAATTATAAAAATGTAAAAACAAACCTAAATGCAATACATGGTATTTTTTTGGCATTTTTCATGATTTTAATAAGAATTAAACGTTCATAAAAATAAAAACAATTAATAAAAATCCTACAAAATCCTATAAAATGGCAAATAATTGGAAAAAATCTGTTTTCTTTGATTTTATATGAGCAATTCATATAGGGCAAAAACACATGCTCACAGCTGCCCATCTTTGCTCGAAAACACGAAGAGTTTTTCGGGCAAAGATAAAATGAGCAATTACGAGCGATTTTTTCCCGTTTGAAACTCAATGAGAAGCATCTTTTGAAAAAGCCTGATCGAACCTTGCTTCGGAGGTTGCCTACATATCCTTGGCTATGAAGGAATCGGGTCGGTGTAGTTCTGGAAGTTTTGGTAGCTGGGACTACCGAAAAACTGTGATTTCACTGTTGTTGTTGCTGTTTCTGCTTGCTGAGCTCCTTATTATACCAAACTAAAAAATAAAAAGCTAAACTAGCTAAGCCTATCAACTATGAGTTACAAGATTCCTATCTATAAATTTTCTGAAGCTTGATCTTGAGTCTTGTCCGGTTCTTCCTGCAGACACGAATCTGAATCTTGATGCTCGTTACCTGCAACCGCTGGTTCATTCTTCTTCAGCTTTTCAGATCAAGGCGGGACATGCGAAGCTTGTGACTTCAATCAAATTTTGAGCAGTCCGCATCTTTTCTCTGCTTCGATACTTAGAGTTCAACTTCTTTTCTTGTTCTTCTTTTCTTTTATTTGGGTTGAGATTTCTTCTTTTGGTCATCTCAAACCTCGTGCCTCACGGTGAAAACCTGTTCAGGCACCAAAGCAAACAAACGAACGAAATATTTCTGCCCCAGTTTTCACTAGGAAAATTTCGTGAGTCTTTCGTAACAAAAATCTAAACTATTTCTTTATTGAAAGCAATAAAACCAGGATTATGTATCCTTGTAAAAAAGAGATTAGGAAGTGGAGCCCTATATTTATAATGAAATAAACTAGGGAGTGGAGACCCTATATTGAAAAAAAGACTAGGGAGTGGAGATCATATGCCTAAAATAAAATCAACTAGGGAGTGGAGACCATATGTTGGAAAAGCAGACTAGGGAGTGGAGACTCTATGCCTAAAATAAAATCAATTAGGGAGTGGAGACCCTATGTCTAAAATAGGGAGTAGACCCTATATTGGAAAAGGCGACTAGGGAGTGGAGACCCTATGTCTAAAATGAACTCAACTAGGGAGTGGAGACCCTATGTTAGAAAAGGCGACTAGGGAGTGGAGACCCTATGTCTAAAATAAACTCAACTAGGGAGTGGAGACCCTATGTTGGAAAGACGACTAGGGAGTGGAGACCCTATGTCTAAAATAAACTCAATTAGGGAGTGGAGACCCTATGTTGGAAAGGCGACTAGGGAGTAGAGACCCTATGTCTAAAAATAAAGTCAACTAGGGAGTGGAGACCATATGTTGGAAAAGCTACTAGGGAGTGGAGACCGTATGTCTAAAATAACTTCAATTAGGGAGTGGAGACCCTATGTAGGAAAAATAGACTAGGGAGTGGAGACCCTATGTCTAAAATAACTTAAACTAGGGAGTGGAGACCCTATGTTGAAAAAAGCGACTAGGGAGTGGAGACCCTATGTCTAAAATAAAATCAACTAGGGAGTGGAACCCTATGTCTAAAATAAAATCAACTAGGGAGTGGAAACCCTATGTTGGAAAAAGCGACTAGGGAGTGGAGACTCTATGTCTAAAAATAAAATCAACTAGGGTGTGAAGACCCTATGTTGAAAAAGAGACTAGGGAGTGGAGACCCTATGTTTAAAATAATGTCAACAAGGAAGTGGAGACCCTATGTTGGAAAAATAACTAGGGAGTGGAGACCCTATGTCTAAAATAAATTCAACTAGGGAGTGGAGACCCTATGTTGGAAAAACGACTAGGGAGTGGAGACCCTATGTCTAAAATAACTTCAACTAGGGAGTGGAGACCTATGTTGGAAAAGTGACTAGGGAGTGGAGACCCAATGTCTAAAATAAATTCAACTAGGGAGTGGAGACCCTATGTTGGAAAAAACGTAACTAGAGATTGGGGACCCTAGGCTACCATGATTTTGAATTTTTATTTTCATCTTCTTCTTCTCTTTTTTTTTTTAATTTATGAGTGAATGCGGAAACGAATTTTGGAAGGGACTTCGCTTTTTGGGTCAGCCTTTGTTGCAGAACTGTTTTGGTTTCTCTGTGCCTTGCTTTTGTTGCACATGTTCCTTGCACGGTTGTTTTGGACTGCACTCGTTTCCTATTTTCAAACAAATAACAATTGTTAGTTTGAAACGGTGGTTGGTTTTGTGGCCTTGATTGTTTCAATCACTTGATATCGGCTCAGCTTCTTTGATGAAGATCTCAACTGCAACTGCTTGTCCCCTAAGGACGGATTTCATTTCAGGCCCTGGAGAACATCTGGTTTTTTCAGACTCTGCCATGATGATTGGTTGGTGGAACTCAACCTTATCAACTTTATTTTGCCTTCGTAGGACTTTCCCTTTTGACTTCCTTCTTTGTTTTCCTTTTTTTAAAAAACTTCGGAGCATTGGGGGCTTTTGGCTCGTCAAACTTTGTTGCAATGGCTAGTCGCGTGGGACATAACCTTTTCCAACTTTATTTCGCCTTCGTAGGCCTTTTATTTCTGGCTTCTTTCTTCCAACTTTAATTTTAGATCATTTGGGTACCTTGGCTTTTCAAACTTTTGTCGAGATGGTTGGCCACGTGGGACTCAACTTTTTCAACTTCATTTGCCTTTATAGGCACTTCAATTTGATTTTCTCCTTCCAAGAGTTTTGATTTCGAATCATCAACTGCCATGGTCAGTCGGGGTCGAATAGATACCCCTTATGAGACTGGGTGCCCCTTTTGCATATTAGCATCAAATGAGAACCCTATAAATCAGTCTTGCCATCCTTTCTTTGTCTCAATTTCGGAATAGTGTTAGATCGAAAAGGATTCGGAGAAAAACAAATAATAGAATGGATAATGAATACAAGAGGTATCCCTTTCGGGGAGGAGAAAGAAGGACTTATCTGGAGTGCATGCGGACTTTAATGAACATGACATGCCTTTTGGACTGGATGCTTGATCTGTGTAAACCGTCCGACTCTTATAAATTGATCACAACATTTGCCTCAAAATTGAGAAACATTGCCAGGACTTTGTCGGTGCCGATGGCTGTGAGGATCCTCTTTTGGATCAGGGGTGCCCTTTGCGGATTTTCACGAGCTGACCTTTCTCATTTCTCTTCCCACCATCGCCTTATAATGCCCGTGTGGGTTTTCACTAACAAGACTCTCTCATTTTGATTTCTTTGCTTACTGTCGCCTCACGGTGCCCGTGTGGGTTTTCACCAATAAGACTCACATTTTATTTCTCTCATTTGACTGTATTGGATCCAAGTAACTGTATTCTTTGGTCCTTTAACATTCTCACAGATTGATCAGAAGGACTTGAATAGGGTTTGGGTAAAAAAGGATTTGGATTGAGTTACAACTTTGAAACCTTTTGGGCAGGATCATCGCCGAACCATTATAATATCTTCCCTAGTTTTGCTTTTTGGGGGACTCTGGATTTTATTTTGGTGTGACTGAACCCCAGAAAGAGGCTTCCTACGTATCTTTTCAGAATCAAGTCGAACGTAGTTCAAGGAACTTTGTTTTTGATTTTCTTTATTTTCTGTTTTTTTGTTCTCTTTCTTTTTTCTTTCATTTTTCCTCTCTTTTTTTTCATTCTTTTCCATTTCATTTTCTTTGTCTTTTTTTCCTCCATTTTTTGTATTTTTTTTCTTTTCATTTTTCAATAACACTTTTAGGTTTCAAAGAGGGTAATCAAAGAATGGGAGTCGGCTCAAAGGGTTTGCAAAGGGTTGATAGTGTTTGGGTAGCGAGAATGAAAGCCTTCGTCATCCCAACCGGAGAATATTAGTATTATATGGAGGATCCAACATATTACCTTTTGACTGCATTTGCATTGATAGTTATTTTGGGGACATTTCCTTCGATGTGTCCCAAGTACAACACACTCTTTTGGCAGTACTCTTGTTGCAATGTATGGACCTTTCCAATCCGGGAACCAATTTTCCTTCAGTTGTTCCAACTCTTTGTTTTATTTCCTTAAACTTTTTCTTCATTGCGATCTAATCCTTGATTCATTATTTTGAGGTCTGACAGCTTTTAAGATCTGGGCGTGAAGTCCGCAAGCATGTCATGTTATTGAAATCTGTATTTAACAGAACTAAAAAAAGAATAAGAAAGAAAAATTACAAGATTAAGAAAAGAAACATTCCTGGACAATGAAATATTAATTTTATTTGATTTTTGATTTTTGATTTTTTGATTTTTTTTGAAGATAGAAGGGTTTATATCGGAAAGTAAGACAATAAAGTAGGACATCCGGACCATACCCTAAGATAATCCAGACATAGAAGAGATAACAAGACTGGCTACAAAGACTCCCGTCTGATGGGGAACTTTAATACTTGGTGACCATTTTTTGGCTTTTCTTCTATCTCGATAATGGCTGCAACGTCCTTCAATGCCGTATCAAATTCCTCAGCTTCACAAATCATTTCGACTATTGATCCGATGTTGTGGGCAGGCAACAAATTGTTCATCACATCAGGAGCTTCTTCATCCCGAAAAATAATTCTTTTAGCTTCAATTAAATCTTCAACTGCCCTTTTGAGGGACCAACAGTCCTCTGTACTGTGTCCCGCTGCTCTAAAGTGGTATTCACATCTAGCATCATCTCGGTGTGAGGTGGACTCAGGGATCTACTGGTTCGAGGCCACTAGCTGTAATAGATCTAGCATGATTAGCTTTTGGAACAAGCTTGAATATGATTCACCAATAGGGGCGAACTGATTCTTTTTGAAAGGCTCTCTTGGGCGAGGATTGTATTGGGGATCATCTAGTTGAGGATTATATGGAGCTTGGTAAGGATGGACATTTCTGGGAGGTGGAGCTCGATTTTGTGGATAATGTTGTGGCCGCGGGTAAGGTTGCGCATTCATCACCACATATGGACGCGATGCCACGGCATAAGCATCATCTTGAAGGGGATAATAGCGTGGTGGGACCATAGGAGGAACATATGATTGGCTGAATGACCTGGTGGCCCCCCTCGATCTTGAAACCATCATGGCTCCCTCTTCAACCCCATTTCTGTTCATCAACCCTCCAAACCATTCTGAGTAGCCTGTGATGTAGCCTTAAAGGCAGCATGAAACCATTTCCCCAATTTTGATAGCCTCAGCAAACGGCTTTCCCATAGCAGACATCATATTCTGGAAGTAATTCGCCTTTTGGGCCTGTAGAAAGACTGTGACAATTTCAGTTTCGTCCATTGGAGGCTTTACCCTGGCAGTTTGCTCCCGCCATTTGATAGCATATTCGCAGAAGCTTTCCTCGGTGTTCTTTTTCAAATTGGACAAAGTGTTTCTGTCGGGAGCGATGTCCACATTATACTGGAACTGGCGGACAAAATCTCGGGCCATATCGTCCCACACGTGCCAATGAGTAATTTCCTGATCCGTATACCACTTAGAAGCGACTCCAATGAGGCTTTCCCCAAAATATGCATTAGAAGCTCCTTTTTTCCACTAGCGCCTCTCAACTGGTTACAGTATCGTTTCAAATGAGCGACCAGGTCTCCGTGCCTGTCGTACTTTTCAAATCTTGGCATCTTGAAGCCAACCAGCAAGTGGACATGGGAAAACATACAGAGGTCATAGTATGAGACACTTTTTCGGCAACTCAGACCTTGCATGTTTTTCAGGCTTTGTTCCAGGCTTTCATCTTCCGAGCCATCTCCTCTTGCTCGGGATTTTTAACAACCTTTTCTTGCTCCCCCGAGAGATCATATTGCGAAGGTTGAGTGAAAGAGTATGGAGTCACATATGTTATTTCTGGTTGAAGCTGTGGACCCCTGGAAACTGGCGCCTGGGGGCGAGCCACAGAAGGCATGCCAGGAACATTGGACAATATTGGAGGGTGCCCGCATGGGAAAAGCGGGTTGGGCACAGGGGCGTTGGTAACCTTACCTGACCTGGGGATCAACTCAAGGTTTAGGGAACCCAGGAATTGCAGTTGGTAGTTCCCTACCATTAGACCAGGTGTCCCACATTTCCAATATGCAGGGACGCAACACCCTATTCTCTTCAGCAACTGCTGATTCTAGCTGCAGAATAGCCGATGCCGAGCTATCCTCAAGACCGATGATTGGTAGATTGCTTGCGGAGGCCATCATGCCTTTGGATCTTGTGAAGGAGGGGAGGCTAGACTACCAACAAAATCAACCACCAAAACCTGGCTAGCTTGCACATCGAACAACCTTGTTAGTTTTGAGACGCTTAACAGATAGGAAATCGCACGTTTAAATGCAATGCACCTAAACAACTAAATGATTCTACCATGTGTTTGAACGGTTGCATGTTTCATCCCGGCCTTAGTTAACCCTTTCAGTATGTACTCTTTTTCTTTTATTTCTGCCTCTCTTAATCACTCTTGATTTTTTTCATTTCGTTTCTATCGCTCTTTTATTTTTTGGCACTCTCTTTTCTTTCTTTTTTTATTTTTGTTTTATTTTTGTCACTCTTTTTTTTCCACTCTTTTCTTTCCCCTTTTTTTTCACTCAATTTTTCAGTTAGTTTTATCACTCAACTAATTTTATGGGTATGATCGAATCCCATGAGGATTGCCTACGCATCATGAAGCCGCATGAATCAGATCTTGCTTAGTTCAGAAAGATCGAAAATGGAGTAAATAAACTAGCTTCTTCTTTTTGGTGGGAATTTTTGAAAGAAATGCTTTAAATGAAGAAAGGAATTTTTTTTTGGATTTTTGATTTTGATTTTGATTTTTCTTTTATTTTTGAAAGAAAGACTTCTAAAAATTCCTTTTATTTTAATTTGAGCTTTCAGAATTTCAAAAGTAAAAGGATTTTTTTTTTGAGTTTTCATTTTTTTTTTCTTTTTTCTAAAGAAGAAAGAAAATGTGTTTGAATTTCTGAGCTTTTAATTTATTTACAAAAGTATTTCTAAAGAAAAGCAAAAAAAACTTTGGACTTCAAATTTTTAATTTTTTTTTGTTGACATTTACGAAAGAAATACTTTTAATGAAGGAAAGAAAAAAAATATTTCCCTTTTTTGGATTCTTCTTTTTTTTTTTGGTTATTTTTAATTTATGGAAAAACACTTCAAAATAAAGGAAACCCGTATTTCGAATTTTTATTTCTTTTGAATTCTTTATTCATTTCTTTTTCCATATGAAAGATTTCAGAAAGAAGGAAACTATATTTGAGTTTAAAAACTTCTTATTTTTTTGAATTTTCGAAGGAAAGATTTCTAAAGAAGGAACTAAAAGAAAATATTTTTGAATTTTTTTTGAAAATTGGGGTCTCAAAGAAAGACTTTTCTAAAAAAGAAAGTGAAGGACAATATTTTTGGATTTTTAAAAATTGGGGCCGAAACCGATGAGGTTTGCCTACGTATCTCACATTCGGTGAGAATCAGACCCGCGTAGTTCGGTCATTTTTTACACAACATAAAAACATGACACTTGAGATTTTGGGCTCATTTTGAAATGACCTTTCTTATTCCATTTTTTTTCCAGAATTTCGGAAGAGTTGCAGGATTTTCAAATATCTACCTCACTTTTTTTTTGATTTTTTCTCCATTCTAGAATCCTGTCAACATGCAAGTCGAATTAAATAAATGTGCAAGTAGCACGTAAGATGTATCAGGATAGTCTTTTAATATTTTGGGTACTCCTATCCTAGACGGACCCAACCCTTATATTGAGTCCCCAAAGTCAGATGCACTTGATGCAAACAAACGTTCCTACTAGGGATCCGGCATGAGGCTATGTTATTCTAGGTTTAAAACCTGGGTGTATCATTCTAAACCTGGCTTACCCGAGCGGACAGCTCGAGCCGAGGGGAGCAGCATACCGGGAATACAGAAGCTTCACCGGTTTTGCAACTTGTCCGAATCTCGTTCTAAAATTGGGATATGACTCTAACAGAAAAGAAGTCACACGAAGTGCATACTTCCCAAATGATTTAGAAGACTCAGAGAGAGGAGGGTTTCGTAACAATTTATATACAGTCTAAACAATATCAAAGCAGTAAAAAGCGGCATTTAGCGCATTAGGCTCAACATGTAAAAATCAGATAATAAAAACAAGCCAACTATAACAATTATTCTAAGCTCGAATTATTGAACCCTGAACCGGAAGTTCTGGGTTTTTTTAACCAGCAGAGTCGCGAGAGCTGTTGTACCTCCTTTTTTACCACCCGAGAGAGTATATAAGGGAGTTTTTCCGATTAAAGTAACATTATTCGAAATAAAATTATTTTATTTAATTTTATCAGAGTCACCACATAGAATAGTTTATTTGGTGTCCCAAGTCACCGGTTTATTTTAAAATACCAATTCGAGGAAATTTGACTTTATTTAAAAGTCTGCGTACCAGAAATTCTAGATAAGGAATTCAGTTAACCCGGGAGAAGGTGTTAGGCATTCCCGAGTTCCGTGGTTCTAGCATGGTCGCTTAAACTATTAATATTGGCCTATTATTTGATTTACTACATGTTTTAAACCTATTGTGCATTTTTAGCTTCATAACCGCTTTTTATTATTTTAATCGATTTTTTAAGATTTATGGAATTCTTTCTTGAACAAGTTACGATTGTCGTACACTTGTCGTTTTGGAACACACTGCAAACCACGCTACATGAAATGCACCCGCGATTCGCGATATGTTTATTTTTATTAATTTTCAAAATTGTTATGATCGTGTCACATGAAATGCACACCCGATTTTGGGGATTAGGTATCACGACTATACCACGGGAACCGTATCCATAGCCATGATGAATTATTTAAATAAAGCGCCCAAAGTAACTACTAAGATTTAATTTTTAATAGCAATATTTGTGAGGGACATGGATGATTTAATTTATTTATGGCACACCTCAAACCTTTTTCTATAAGTGTTAGTTCTTGAATCTAATCTTATGAGGTCCATGGATTATAAATTTTGTTTGGCATGACACGCCTCAATTTATTTCAAAGGGTTTTATTATTCGAAGTTGTTATAATCCGGTTACATGAAATGCACCCCCTAATTTGGGAATTAGGTGTCATGACTATGTCACGAGAACCGTACCCATAGTCATGATGATTTATTATAAAATGCGCCTAAAGCAAGCTACGAAAGTTCAAAGTACTAGTTTTGCATTAATGTGAGGGCCATGAGTTATGGATTTTTCTTGCGAATGACGCACCTCAACTCATTTTTAAAAGATTGCACTCAACTTAAAGTAAACTACGGATGTTCATAATTTTTTCTTTTCAAGCTATTTCGAGATTATTGTAATGATAAAGAGTCATGAATAAAAATATTATGAATCATCTGCATTGTCATACGGTAACGGAACTCAAATGAGGAAACAATTACCATGAATCGAACCATAACAAGCCTAATCATTCAACAAATATAAAGAACAATTAAGATTGGACGGACTGATACAGTTCAGTACAACATGAACAATAACGCCCCACGTTTCTGGTTAAAAATGAATTTTTCTTCCATGTCAGATCTGCTCAGATTCGTGAATTGAAAGAGTTCTATTTCTTATTGAAGCATGAACGGGGCAATATGTTGAAGAGAAACCATTCAATAGGCGCATGATCATATTTGCACTAACTGTATCGAGTACCACAATTTCAATCATCAACACACATGAAACAATACCATGAATTCAGAAGACTACCTGATTATAATTACATAGCCATATCATGTGATTTAAAAATATGCAAAATTGTTGCGTCAAATTCTTTATCCATAGCAACTAACATACTTTGAGTTCAACAAAAGGGAAAATCAAACCATAAACCTCACACCTAATCTCTACAACAATGACCAATTTGACGATAAGATATTACAAAGTCAACTATGTTTATGTCTTAAATACAATAGGATACAATTTAGGTGACACAATTAACACAATAATTTCTTATCATGCTACAATCATCCGTAGGCTTTCTTTTATATTAACTCTATCTAGTTTAAATCAATGTTCAGTGCTCAGTGACCATTGCTAGTGCTAAATCTAATTCAAAATTTAGCATTACTTCAATAGGACCCCCGTTTTTAGAAGCTAAAATCACAGAGGAACAAAATCGAAGAAAAGCTGCAGCAATTGAACAAACTTCAAAAAAACATTCTAGGCTGGAAGCAATGCTAATTACTCTAATGTTTCGTCCAAATTAAAACAAAGCACACCAATTCAACACGCATTTGATCATATTCATTTGATGAAAATATAATACAAGAATACCTACTTGAAATCAAAACCCAGCTAACAACATCCGTAAAAATCAGCAGAACACCTGAGCAAATTCCAACTTCAACACCTAATTGCAAGGAAAACAAGCTAAATCAAACCATACCCAGATCTGAAACTTTACTCTTTTTGTTTTGTTTTTTAGAGCCTCATATTTTCGAGTTTCAAGTTATTTCTCTTAACCATTGAAATTGTTTTGTGCGTTTCAGTGTGTTTCTTTTTAACAAAAATGGATGTTGTTCCAGCCTTAGGAAAATAGGTTGGTTCGTTGGTGTTGAATGGGAAGTGGGGAAGAAGAAAGAGAGGGAATGGGTGAGGTGCTGGTTTTTGAGGTTTGGAGAGATGGTGGATAACGCTCCTTGATTTTCTTTCGTTCAAGGAAGGGGAGTCTCCGCCGTTTCCTGTATATCTCTAAGGGGAGGGTTTGTTCTCTTGTTCAAGATGAGGAAATGACGAAGAAGCAGGGAAAATGGGAGCTGGGTTACGCCATTTGATTTGGGTCTAAGGGTAAGGTCTAGCCCTAGATTATCGGAAAGTGGGGTTTTAAAGAGGGGGGTTGGGCCAATCCGGGTCATGGGCTGGCAGGTCGGTTTGGTTTTTGAACTGGGTAGGAAAATTTGTGCCTAATTTGGGTACAAGAACTAGTCCAATATCCAATTATATCTTTTATTCAATTTCTTTTCTTATCTTTTTCTTTTTCTTTTCTTTTTTAATTAAAATACTAAAATTAAAATCTTATATTATCTAAAAATGTGAAATTAAATTAATTAACTAATTACAAAATTATAAAAGCTACTTAATCCCAAATTAAAAGAAAAGAAAAAAAAATCAGTAACCTAAAAATAAAAGGAAAAAGTGTAAAAATGAAGCACTTTTTGTGATTTTTATTTTATAAAATAAATAATTACTGATTAATCCTAAAAATGTAAAAATAAACCTAAATGCAATGCATGGTATTCTTTGGCATTTTTCATGATTTTAATTAGAATTAAACGTACAAAAAAATTCAAACAATTAATAAAAATCCTACAAAATCCTATAAAATGGCAAATAATTGGAAAAAAATCTATTTTCTTTGATTTTATAGGAACAATTCATATAGGGCAAAAATCACGTGCTCACAGTAACAACCAGTCCATGCCCAAGATAATGTCAAAACCTACCATGCTGAGCAACAATAAATCGGCTCTAGTCTCAAAACCACTAAGAGCAACCAAACATGACCGATAAATGTGGTCCACAATAAGAGAATCTCTCACAGGAGTAGAAACATAAACAGGAAAACTCAAAGAATCCCAAGGTACACCCAAATGCAGAGCAAAATAAGAAGACACGTAAGAGTAAATGGAGCCTGGATCGAATAGAACCGATGCATCTTTGTGACAAACCAGTATAATATCTGTGATGACAGAATCGGAGGCAACAACCTCGGTACGAGCAGGAAGGGCATAGTACCGGGCCTGGCCTCCCCCTCTAGGGCAACCTCTACCTCCTTGACCTCCACCTCTAGCTGGCTGGGCAGATGAGGTACCAACTGGAGCTGTAATCATAGCCTGAGAACTCTGCGGGGCATGCTGTGCCTGAGAAGTCTATGGAGGTGCACCCCTCCCAAGTCAGGGGCAATCCCTCACCATATGGCGTGTGTCACCAGACTCAAAACAAGTTCTGGGAGGACGTCGCAACTGTGACTGGCTCGGGCTAGGTCTACTGGACTGACCTGCAAGCACCTCGCGCAGGATGCGCGCTAGATACCTGAGGTGCATAATAAGGCTCCTGAGGTCTAGGAGGAGCTGTAATACCACTAGCTGCTGGAAGAGCTAAATGAACAGGGTGACTCATATAACCCCTACCATGATGACCTGCTACTGGGGCATGGGCACTAGAGAAATGGCCCGACTCTCGAGACCTCTTGGCGTCCCTCTCCTCTCTCTCCCTAGCATGCATACCCTCAATCCTCCTAGCAATTCTCACCACCTACTGATAAGAAATGACCATCTCCAACTCGCGAGCCATGCTAGACTTGATGCTGGGAATAAGCCCCTCAATAAACCGGCGCACCCTCTCACGAACATTAGAAACCAAGGCTTGGGCATGTCTAGCCAAACTAGTGTAACAGACAGCATACTCTGAGACAGTCATAGCACCCTAGTGCAAGTGCTCAAACTATGCGCGCCATGCGTCCCTGAGGCTTTGAGAAACATACTCTCCCAGGAACAGATCTGAAAACTGAGTCCAAGTCATTGAAGTAGCCTCATCCGGACTATCTAACTTATAGGTGCAGCACCACTCATATGCAGGTCCTCGAAGCTGGAAGATAGTGAAGGAAACCCCGCTCGATCCTGATATACCCATGGTACGGAGAATGCGGTAACACTCATCTAGAAATCCCAGAGCATCATCCGATGCTAGATTGCTGAATACAGGAGGATTTTACTTCTTGAACCTCTCAAGCCTCAGATGCTCATCCTCGGAAACCGCTGCCCTGTCCTCGGGCTAATCTCGGACTACAGGTTATACGGGAATAATCTCAGGGACCTGCTCGACATGCACTCACTGCTCAGGAGTGCGGGCGCTAGGAGTCTGTGCTCCTCCCCCGGCCTGAGACGTAGCTGCAGCAAGGGGAAGCAACCCTACCTGAGCCAAAGTGGTGTACATGCTCATGAACTACGCCAGAGTCTCCTGAAGTGCTGGAGTAGTAGTAGCAGTAGGCGTATCAAGTGCCTAGACTCCGGCTGGAACTGCTGGTGGTACCTCGACGGTAGCTTGCGTAGGTGCTCTGGCTGCACCACGTGCATGTCCTCGGCCTCTACCCTGGCCCCAGCCTCTGACGGCTGTAGTAGGGGGCGCGGGTGCCTAATTATCTCGGGTAGCACGTGTCCTCATAGATCTGTGAGAGAATAGAAGATAGAAGTTTAGAATTTTGATGACAAAATATCGCATGACAAGGAAATCAAATGAAGTGGAATTTTCCTAAAAGTTACATAGCCACTCGTAGATAAGTACAAACGTCTCCGTACCGATCAACAAAACTCTAATAAACTAGCTTGTGATTCATGACTCCTATGAACCTAGAGCTCTGATACCAACTTTTCATGATCCCGGTTTGCCCTCCATGAACCATCGTGATGGTACCTAGTCTCTATGACTAGGTAAGATTAAAATGCGGAAGATACACCAATTTGCGAAAGAAAACAGTTTAAATAAAAAATAGAGTGATATAACAGCGTTTAAAAGTGCCGCTCGACATACACAATATAAATCCTAAAAACTAATACATTTTCCCAAAGCCCGGAAACCCATGAATCCACAAGCTAAGGATACTACATAGTGCTCTAACTCCAGAATAGTCTAAAACAAGGTAAATTCAGAAGGGTTGTAACTACAAGAGAGAATGGAGAGAGACTCCTCGGTCTACGGACGTGGCAGATATACCTCGAAGTCTCCGAAGGGTCACCTCGCCTCAAGGATAGTAAGTCTGAGTCAAAGTACCTGGATTTACACATGAAAAACATGCACAGAAAGGGCATGAGTACACCACAACAGTACTCAGTAAGTGTCAAGTCTAATATCGGTCGGGTAGTGACGAGGAAGGTCAGGGACCTACTGAGGTTAAATAAAAAAAATAGATTTCATCACTGTAGAACAGAACAGTATAAATAAGTATAACAATAAAAGTAACACAAGATATAAAGGGCAACAACAACTACTACAGCGACAAGGTAAACACAAAAAGAATTACAGTTCAACACCAAAATAACAATCGGGGATCCCCCAGGATACCGTCTTGTAGTCCCAAATAAACATATCCAATGGATCTCCCGAGATCCCATCCCGTAGTCCAACACATAGTGCGCGGGGATCTACCGGAATCCTGTTCCTTAGTCCCAAATGTAAATACCCAATACTAGGAGAATCTACCGGATGCATTCTCGTAGTTCCATATAACCGTGCAGGGGAATCTACCAGAATCCCACATCCATAGTCCCTATGTAAAAACACAGCAGAAACAGGAAAATATTCAGAAATGACAAATTTCATATTAAGGCAAACAAGTAATTCTAGCCTAGCATATTGCACAGAGTTTAGGTAAGGCAGTTTGAGCAAGTAAAGCAATTAAGTCACTTAGACATGTTTTCCTAAGCTAACAACAGGCTTAATAGTGCAACTAATAAAAACACGAAAGGAAACATACTAATAATTAGTTAATGAAAACTGGATTTCTAACAATTAGCACAAGTACGAACTCGTCACCTCACGTACAAGGCATTTCAATTACCAAATACACCAAATCCTAAAGGGAAGGTCCCCCACACAAGGTTAGGCAACCCACTTACCTCGAACCAGCTCAAAATCAACTCGAAATCACATTCTTGCCACGAGTATTTGACTCTAAATGGCCCAAATCTATTCCATTCAATTGCATAATGTAAATAACACTTCAAGTAACTGATTCTACAATTAAATTCTAAGATAATATGAGAAATTAAGTAAAATAACCAAAATGCCCCTCGGTCCCACATCTCGGAATCAAATAAAATTTATATTTTCAGGATCCTCACACTCTCACGAGTTCATGCATACCAAAATTATCCAAATCTAAGGTCAAATTCCCAATCAAAAGTTGAATTCTAGGTCTAAGAACTTTCTTTCAACTTTTCCCCAAATTTTCACCTCCAATCCAAAATTAAATCATGAAACTAAACCAAGTGAGCTACTTGACCCTATCCTTTCTCTCTAAATTCTCTCCCTTCTCTCTAGGATTTTTGTGAATAGTGTTGCCGCCACTATTCACGCCCCATAACTCCGGCGTCCGACAAGGTATGATCATAAGATTGGTCTCAAAAGAACCCCCCTTCTATTAGAGAACAATCCCCATTTGGTTTCATCCTCAAATCCATAACCAATTTTTACAAATCTTAATTTTGGTCTCGAGTTTACTGTAGCATCCATAATTTTTTCCGAATTTTTGCTTCATTTGATGTTCTTCGCGTCAATTATGTGATAGAAGCCATGGAAGCTGTCGTCTCTCCCCATCTCCAAGCTGTAGGAGAGCAACCTCCAGTCCCTGTAAAGAATTTTCAAAATGATAGCACATCTTACGCTGCCCAGTTGTCTCAACCAAAATTAGCAGCAACATCGAATCTAAAAAACTTGAAACATATTGAAGTAATTCATGGAGTTCCAACAATTCAATTTTAAGTGGAAGAAAGGATGGAATTTGCAAAGGAGGAAGGTTTGCATCAAGCTATTGTAGTGAAACTTTCGTCGAATGCTCCAGATTTATCCGCATTGAGGAGTTTACTGCCGAAAATTTTCGGCATCAAGGGACATGCTTTAATCGAGCAACTTGCACCTAGACAGTTGCTCATTAGGGTCGATCAACATGACGACTTCGTCAATTCACTTGCAAGGTCAGTTAACTATTTTAAATACAATAGTAGGGAGCACCAAATCAGGACATTCCCATGGTCTATTGGATTCAAAACAAATGAGGAAACAACAAAGGCAGTGGTTTGGATTTCCTTTCCTAATCTGCCAACTGAATTGTTTCCAACTCAGACCAAGTCGCGTCCTAGTACTACAAGGGTGAAGGTTATCCTTGATTTAATGGATAAACTTCCTGATAAAATAACCTTGCAATTTTTGGACAAACAAACGGGCAGAATGGTTGAAGTTTTTCAAGAGCTTGTTTATGATAATTTGCCCTTATATTGCAACCATTGTAAAAATCAAGGACATGATGAAAAAACATGTCGACGTTTGAATGAAATGGCAGTAGGAAGCAGGGCAGGTGAAGGAACTGCTGTCGTGCAAAGTGAAGATCAGATAATGGATAATGAAGGTCAATCAGTTGAGAAATTTCAAGGGGATTTGAGGCAATTGCTTGATGAAAAAAGAAGAATGCAAGTTGTGACTGTGGCACCAGGTGTGCAAAATATTGTAACTGGAAGTGATAAAATACCAGTTGAAACACATAGAATTTTAGAGGATGTGCAAAATGTTGTGCAGGCTAATAATGATAAAAATGCTAATTGTGTTGCAACTGTGCAAACTACTAATGATGATGTGATGGGAAATCAACTGAAGGTGTTCAAAGACATGAGGTTCGACTTTCAGCTACACATGGTATAGACCAGCAGGGTGTGCAAAATAAAAGAGGCAATCAGGTTTTTATTGGAATTTCAAAGAGTGCTGAAGGGGTTAAGGTTGAAGATATTGATCGAGATGGTGAGTCTATGCAATTTAAAGCATGTGGTGACCCAATTATACATGCTTCTAACTCTGCAACTGTCTTGCCAAATGATACATGCCAAAAGGCTACTGGTGATCGAGTTGGTGCATCTGCACAAATAGATGGGCTTAGGGCTGCTGAAGTCCAGACCTTAGGCTTTAAATGGACTGGGCAAAAGGATGTGCAGTTGAAAGTTAAAGCTGGTAATGAAGAGGTGGTTGATCAGTGTGATGAGAAAAACCAAAAAGGTGAAAAATGGAACATAGTTTCTGCTAGAAAATCACATGCTAAGAAGGTTGTATCGCCCAAGCAAAAATCTGCAGGCGATCAACAAAATGCTTCGAACTGTGTCTCCAACTCAAATAACTTTGAAGTTCTGGCAGCTGTGGATGATGGGAAACTAATTTCAACAGATGGTGCTACAATGAATGGCTCAAAAGATAGTCATTTTAGCCAACAAATAGTCCCAGTTGCAAGCAGTAACAAGGAAGGCATAACAAGCACTCCTACGCTGCATTTTTCCCGACCTCAAGTGGAGAAAATTATCAAAGAATCACAGATTGAAATGATGTTGAATGTCAATCCTATGATCAAGCAACCTATGGTCACCTTGAACACATCAGCGTATGACATTCCCTCTCAATCGTGCGAGGTACTTGGTGAACATGGGGGTGAATCTGAGCAACCTATGCTGTCCACAGGAAACAACAATGCAATTATACAGGCCCACGTGAGGGACATGGTTGTCAATTTCAAACTGTGGAAAGACCAACGTGAGGAGGACGATGAAGATGATTGTCTAGTTGGATATGCTGGATGCTCATCGGAAGAGGCAGACAAGGAGGAAGATCACGATAGTGCAGCAGAGGATCTTGAACCATTATCAAGGCCAAAAACTGGAGATGCACAAACAGTAAGTCCCAAGAACAAATTGAATGTCAATGCACCAGCGTTTTTGCCCAGAAACTCTCCTATTGCTTCCAATCGAAGTGTAGAAACTGGAAAATCAATTCACATTGCAGCAACACTTTCTAAGCAGATAATTCCAGCTGATGCTAAAAGACAAAAAGCAGAAACACCTACAACTAACTTGCAGCACAAGCAAACACTCACAAACAATTTAACTGACAGTCCTGATGATAGACAAGATACAACAAGTCTCCAAACTGGACAACAACAAATTGTCACAACTAATCCAGCCATCTCAGAAGAAGAAAGAAGGCTTTTGGATGAAATGGTAAGTGCACCTCCTGTAAATTCTTCACATAACACTGCAGGCAACACTGGTTGTTCAAGTGGAAACAGAAACAAATTGCAATCTATAGAACCACCACAACACAAGACAATATTGGCTAGAAGGCAGGATGGTAACACCTTGGTGACACAAGGTCTTGATCATGACATGCCAAATCCAATAATTGTGGGCAGAGACACATTTGTAGAGGGTGAGAAAGATGATATTCTAAATCAATGAAAGGCAGAGGCAGCGAGAAAAGGTGATTTATCACCGATGAATAGTGGACAAAATAAGAAACCGCATACAAGGAAAAATAGTTGGGACAAAAAGGTTAGTGATTTTGTAAATGTAAGGCAACTTCCAATGAGAGGTGCCAAACAAAAGAAGGTCGCCCCAACTACATCTACAAAGTCCAATCGTTCAAAAAAAAACCATGAATTTTGAATACTTCTTGAAGAATTGGGAGTGTGATGAAAAAGAATTACAAATTGAAGAAATTACAAGTTTGGACAAGAAAGGACAACATTTTAATTATTTCATCATTTTATTCTACCATTATATTAGTATCCTGATTTGTAATATCATCACAGAGTATGTTATAAGCTTTGTGATGATCATCGAATATTTGGATTAGTAAGGTAAGGTTTAGCCCGGTTAGTGTTGCCTTGATCCTATGCCTCTGGAAAAAATCCACACGGTTATGAGATTATATGCCCTCGTGAGACTTTGCAGGCAGCTACTCCATGAATCCTCTACATGAGGCTGTCCATAGGTAATGTGAGGCGCAGAGGAGTAATTATATAGCCAAGGCATATAGGCGACTACACCGGTGCTATTGTCCCCCTTATTTATACTTTTCCTTTTTTGTTGTAATTTTCAATTTATTATTAATGAAAACTAGCTAGTGGTTTGCCAAAATAAATAAATAAATAAAAATATAAAAAAAATAAAAAATAAAAAATCATGAAACTAACTATAGATTGATAGAATATAACTAGAAAGGGTTAAAGAATTGTTACCTAATGACCTCCTCTTCAATTTCCTCTAAAAATTGCCCTTTCCCGAGCTCCAAATCAAATTTCCAACTTTTGAAACTAAACCCTCGAAATTTCATATTTCTGCCCAGCTATTACCGCATCTGCGGTCCCGCATTTGCGGACCAACGGTCCCACCTGCAACCTTTCACTTAAGACCAGTTTCCACTTCGGCGGTAGACCATCTGCACATGCGGTCTCGCAGGTGCGATTCCCATCTCGCGCCTGCAGCTCCTGCTGGACCTCTCCAATTCTGCTTCTGAGACCACAGGGCTGCTTTTGCGGCGCTGCACCTACGAGACCCAAACCGCAGGTGTAGTTATGACAGAAAACCAGTTGAAGCTACAACTTCAAAACTTCAAAATTCTTCCGTCAACCATCTGAAATCATCCCGAGGCCCTCGGAACCTCAACCAAAGGCACAAACAAGTCTAATAACACTGTCAAGACTTATACCAATCCTAAAACACCTAAAACAATATCGAAACAACGAATCAACCACAGATTCAAGCCTAAGAACTCCAAAACTCTAGAAATACGCTTTCGATAAAAAATTCTACCAAACCTCGTCCGAATGACCTGAAATTTTGCACACACATCACATTCAACACTACGGAGCTACTTCAACTTCCGAAATTCCATTCTGACCCTTGGATCAAAATCTCACTATCGAACCAGAAACTTAAAAATTTGACCTTTTGGCATTTCAAGCCTAAATTAGCTACGGACCTCCAATACACAATACGAACACACTCCTAAGCCCAAAATCACCCAACTGAGCTAACGGAACCATCAGAATTCCATTCCGAGGCCATCTTCATACTATTCCAACTACAGTTAAATTTCCAACACTTAACCTCTCATTTAGGGACTAAGTGTCCCAAAAACTCTCCGAAACTCAAAAATGAACATCCCAGCAAATCAAAATAGCATAAATAAACATGGGGAAAGAAGTTAATAGGGGATCAGATCGTAAATTCTTAAGATGACTGGCCGGGTCATCACACAGTCAAAGGAATTCTATGAAATTCTTCCATCAGGAATTTTCTTGAGATGTTTTGGCTTATTAGAGTACCAAAACAAGACTAAATTCACATCACCTTGTATTCCTTATCTAAAGTATAATTGTGAAATACATTAACAAAGATAATTCATATCACCATTTCCTCCTCATCTAACATTTTTTTGGAAATATCAAATTAGATTTACCAAATTAATTGTCACGACCCAAACTGATAGGCCGCAATGGGCACCCGATATCTTACTCAACTGAGTACCTACGTAACATATCTTTCATATCATACTATCAAAAGTAAATGAGCCAGAGAGGCTGTCGTGAGATAAGTACAATAAAATTTGGAGAAATACTCGTCATTGGACGATCCAACATATAATCCAAACTTATACATATGATGTACGTGCCTATAAGACCGGCATGATGTCACGACCCCAAATACCAGTCGTGATGGTGCATATCACATTACTAGGCAAGCCAACCAATCAATGAATCACAACCCTTTTTCCTTTAACAATAAGCCATTTTCTAACACAGGTTTTAAATACCAAATTTCAGTATAAACGTCTAGAGCAACAGAAAATATGCGGAAGTCAAATAACAGGAAACTACACAGCCCCATAATCTAGTGTCACGAGTTTAGAGCCTCTAAATATACAGATCTGGCTGTCTGGTACATAACAAGTCTAAAATGTGGGAAAACAAGGATAAGAGGAAGAAAGCAGGGCTGCTGACGCCATGCAGCTACCTTGCAGTCTCTGGAAACTTTGACAATGCTAAGGACCCTCACTCTACCGCTCGGGCACCTGGATCTGCACACAAGGTGCAAGGAGTAACGTGAGTACGCCAACTCAGTAAGTAACTAAAGTAAATAAGGTCTGAAAGCAGCGACGAACAATTAAAAATCATATAACTGAAGAAAACAATGGGATAACATGTCAACTTCACAATGTAAAACCAGTTTCGTCATAAAATTAACAAATTTTAGTTTAAACACTTGAAATCATATACTTAGCAATTTTGCCAACAGGGGCTTATTTTAAAAGAAGAGTGAAATCAATAAAAATGTCATAACTGGGCCTCTCGGCCAAGGTATCACTTAGAATATGGCCTCTCGGGCAGCCTCTCAGTCACTCGTGACTCAACTCTCACCAATCAATACTCACTCTTAGCACTCTGGCTCATTAATATCTCATAGTAATATCAATCATAGTAACCGCTACGACATGCAGCCCGATCCGTAATTTATAGTCGACTACGCTTACTAGGGGTGTACAGATTCCGGAGGGGCTCCTACAGCCCAAGCATCATATCGATGCAGTGTGAAGCCCGATCCAATATACATATCATTGTGGTGTGCATCCCGATCCAGTATATATATCGTTGCGGCGTGCAACCCGATCCATATGAGTATCGCTGCGGCGTGTAGTCGGATCCATAATATATACATATAATATCCTCACTATTAGGTTCTCAACCTCTCTCAGTCATTAACCTCACAGCCTCTCAGGCACAACAATAGAAATCAGGGAACTCAGCCCAAACAGTCCTCACAATTAGAAGTGGAGTGATAAAACTAGTTTTAAATATTTAAACAGGTAAAACATGACTGAGGATATGCTTTCAACAAGTAAAGTGAGGAAAAACAGTAAAATGCCCCTAAGGGTCTCAACAGGTCAGCACAAGGCCCTAAACATGGCATACATCCCATAATATAGTAAAAATAGCTAAAGTACGGAATATCATAAGGTTCCAAATCAAATACGCGGCTTAATAGTCACTACAGGACGAACCATGTCATAATCCCTACCGGTGCACGCCCACACGCTCGTCACCTAGCATGTGCATCACCGCATTTATCAAAACAAGTCAAATACCGGGGTTTGAACCCTCGGTTCCAGATTTACAATGGTTACTTACCTCAAACTGGTGAAAATACTACTCCGCGGCACCTTTTCCCCTTGAATCGGCCTCCTCTCACGTTGAATCTATCCAAAATCATAATCACGACGTCAAAATATGCTAAGGGAACAAAGCCCAAGAGAAAACAATCAAATAATACAAAAAATACTGAAATTACCAAAACTCAACCCCCGGGCCCACGTCTCGAAACTAGATAAAAATCACATCAACGGAATCCTTATCCTCCCACGAATCTACACATATCAAAAGTTCTAAAATCCAACCTCAAATGGTCCTTCAAATCCTCAAGCAAAGGTCTAAGTTTCCAAGCCCTAGTTTTCCCAATTTTCACCCTTAATTTCAATAATTTCTAGCTCTAATCCATGAAATAATAGCATAGGAATGAGTTTTAGGTCCAAATTCCTTACCTCAATGAAGTTACCTTAATATCCCTTTTTCAAATCGTCCAAAAAGCTCCAAGGCCGAAGTCAAAAATGGTAAAATAGCTCAAATTCGCGAAGGCCACAATTTATACCTTCTGCCAAGTCATTTTGGCATCTGCGACCAAATTACCGCTTCTGCAGTACCGCATATGTGGCCAAATAACCGCTTCTGCGGTTCCTCACTTAAGGGCTAAATCCACTTATGCGGTCAATCCTTCCGCATCTGCGACATCGCACATGCGGTCACCCTAACCGCTTCTGCAGTCGCTGCTCATCAGGCCCCTTTTCGCTTCTGCGACTAAATGCCCGCACCTGCGGCGACGCACCTGCAGTCCGCAATCTGTAGGTGCGGAAATACCAGAAGCAGCAAATTCAGAAGCTGCAACAAAGTCTCAAACTTTCCGTCAACCATTCGAAATCACCTCGAGGCCCCTGGGACATCAACCAAAAGCACAAACATGTCCTAATACCTTATTCAAACTTGTACCAATCTTCAAAACACCTCAAACCACATCAAATCAACTAAAACACGTCGGATTCAAGCCAAACTTTCGAAATCAACCAAAATACATCTAATATACGTCTTTTGCGAAAATACGTAACGACGGATCGAAGTAGGAAAAAACCTGTAACACCCATTGTTTATCTCATTTTGATGAACTTACATGCAATAGCATCCGTATTATACTCTTCAACACAAAATCAAATACTTGTTGTAACATCTTACCACAAAGATATGCGGTAGAAAGTCCAAACTCATCGGCTATGAACATAATTCACATACCATTTAACGGAAAATAACACAAGAATTAGAAGAGCCTCTACCATAAATAAAACTAGTTCAAACATTGAAACCAAAATAAACAATTTGCTGGAAAAGACAACCTATTTTAGTTGAATATAGTAAACCTCAACCGATGCTTATATCTTCTAATATCAAGGGGGGAGGGTGAATCTTGTTGTATTCTCTTATAATATGACACAATTCTATATAGTATATGAGTCACTTGGTATATTTTCCATGTGGCTGCCACGTTACCTTAATCATTATCCAATGTTTTGCCATCCAAGAGTCTTGATATATTTCCTTAGCCACTTGATATATTTCCATCCCATTATCCAATAATTCACATGATAAGGATTATCTCAAATTACTTAAAATACTACTTATTTTTAATACACTTTATACACCTTACTATTATGGTCATGTGGTACCATATAAAATCAATGCATACATTATTATTTCATTAAAACATTCATGTAACCAAATGCACATATTTTCTCAACTTCTAATTTTCCTAATCTCATATAAAGAATAGAAATTTTCGTATGCTTAATTCTTAAAATGGTAAAAAGATAACCTTATTTTCTTGTGAGAAAATAATCTCTATCTTTACAATAAAGAAAATCTCATGAACTTTCTCATCTTATGTGTATAATTCAAAGCATTTTTGAAAGTAGCAATATTAGTAACTATATAAAATCATATTTTTCAAATTTTTTTACAAAATTGTTGCACTCAAAATACCACATCAAATGTATATAACGGTGTAAATATTGTTAAAATCACAGGATGTAACATCCTTCCTCCCTTTAGAACATTCTTCCTCGAATGTTAACTCTTAGATATTTAAAAAAAATTTAGTAGGGTCTCCTCTGTAATTTAAACTAAAACCAAAATTATACCCGAAGTCTCGACTATTGACAACCTTTGGTACTGGACTATCTCGTATCTTCTTCACTTTACCTTACTTACTTTTCAATCTCTCATTGTATCTTCTGTTTCTTTCATTACCTCTCTTCAACATAGGTGGAAATTATGCCTTAAATCTCTACTGTAATACCTGCGCTTCTGGTGCATACAAAATCTGGAAAAAGCTTCATACTGACTTCTTACACTCAGCTCTATGCCACGATCTGGAAACAAAAGAAGGGTGACATTTACTAAATGCACTATAGCCTCTCAATTATAAATGGGGCGCGCAACACATCTATAAGTGAGACTCTACTAGGCACGACCTATTCTGATACCACCTGGTCATGCCTAAAAATCTGGGGAGGCGTGGCTGTCACCCGGTGCCGTAATGGCCCAAGCGAACCACTCTGCAACTTTTTTTTATCTAACTATCATGGACCAATGAGGCCACAACTCGTAATGTACAACTGTAAGTGGGAAAACACTACATCACCGAACCAATTTTATTAAAGCGTGAATACATATGGGCCGTCAAGGCCTCTGACATACTGTACAAAATGAACCTCTGTCTACAAAGCCTCTACTAATATTTGACATCAAATCGGACAAGGTACCAGCCTACCCATAAGTCTGTAGCAAAGCTCTGACACGATGACTAACAGACTTGCCTGCACTCCGAATGAGGTGGAGTCTTACCAATCCTTCATTGAATTCCAATTTCGTCTACTATAAGGGCTCGTCAAACTGATTGTCTATACCTGTAGGCATGAATGCAACGTCCCCAACAAAAGGACGTTAATACGAATAATGTACTGAGTATGTAAGGTAGAACTGAAACATAACCATAATTCAACATTAATTAAAGACATATAAGAATCAACCTGAATCTCTGAAGTGTCACCGTATATGCATACTTATTATACTTACATATATATATAATGCTTCTCTTTGAGACTATTTCCATTATCCATATTGTATGAGGCATGACTGCCCATGACTGCCCAACTGATTAGTGGTAGCTACCCGATCGGTCGTCACACGGTAGTTAATGTATGACTGCCCAACCGGTGGTAACTACCCAACTGATCATAGCCCTGTCACGCCCTAACCTTGGGAGGTGCGATCGGCGCTCAATCGAGTGAACCCAACTGAGCAAGCCTTACCAAATACTTCCTACCCAACTATATATGAATAAGGAAACCATGCTTTCATTTATTTAGACGAGGAAAGATAGTACATTCAACGTTGTTAGTTCATTTTATATCACAATGTTAAGCCGTAATTAAGTTCCAAGATTCCATACAATTACACTTTAGAGAAGCGAGGGTTAGAATTACAACATAGTTCGTAGACCCATCCAATACCCGTACATAACCCACACATATGTCTACGGAGCCTCTAAAGATGTAAAAGACAAGTATGACAATGCCGGCAACAAGGCCCTGTCTATACCTCAAAAGTGGAAGTCCCCAACAAATAATGTGCAATATAACCCCTTGAAGGAGAATGGGGCTCACCAAGACTTTGAGAAGAAGGTACTCCGCTACGCGCGATTGACACTATCTGCAATGGAGCCACCTACATTCATTTAAAAATGTAGTGCCCATGACAAAATGGACGTTAGTACCATGGAATAGTACTAGTATGTATAACTAAACACCATCTAGTTAGAAAGAACTTTCATACCAAACATAAGGAAAGCACAAGTATAACTCAAAAGCTTTAAACGATCACAACATTATCAATGTACAAGAATCATACAATTTTCGCATTATATTTCCATAGCCTTTAGTTTGGGGCATTTTATACTGTTTATCATTGTTTGCTATACCACCGCTAGCTTGAGCGAAGTCCGATCTCGACCCGATCGGCTAGGTTGCCTCATTTGAGACATACGCTTCAATCACAATCTCATTTTCCACTTTTTATCCGGGGTTCAGTATCAACACAATAACACCATGTGTGCGGCATGGCGTCCGATCTCGGCCCGATTGGCTAGGCCGCCTTACCGAGGCGTTTCCCTTTTCCATCAATCATCTTAATTCAATCTTTGTATCACATATATCATTTCATAGTCACTTGGGGCCACAACTATCACATCATATATTTGGCACTAGGCCACATTTCACATCATTCCCAATTTCAATGTTAGATTGGTAATTCAGGATAATATGTGCACACAAGAGCAAATAAAGTTGTAAGTGTAGATGAGACTTCACATAGAGGACACAACAAATACAGCTTCAATCTCAATTTAAGGTCTAAGCATTTCAGTACATGATTCATATTCCTAGCAGCATTTCAAGTTATCAAGAATAACACATTTATCATATTGAGACACGTCTTTCACGCATATAAAGTTGCAACCCCAAATTCATGTGAAACGACAATCCATACAACAATTCAACTTTAATCTTACCATAATTACACAAACACCGACGAAGCTCGATTTCTAAAAGATGGGGTTTTAGCCATACATACCTCAACTGAGCTTTCCTTAATCCTATAACGTTCTGGAATGTTCGTACTTCAATCTATTTAAGCAATATAGCACAATTGAACCCATAATCAGGAAAAGATCATAATCTAAGCTCACTTGAGAATTTTATCAAGCATTGAGTGTTCATTAAGGCCTTATGGTCCTTTTATGCAAGATTACACTTAGTCATTCCTCATGCCTCTCTATTTATAATTTTCCCATATCTTCTAAGAACACATGCATGCAATGCAATCACCCTTATCCCCATGAATTTCCTCACTAATGACCCCTTATAGGTATGTATAAAATTAAGAGCTGAGGTGATGAAGTCTTACCTCTTGGGATGAAGGTTTTGGTGCTCCACTTGATTATATTCAATGTTTTTAACAAGGATTTGTGGAGCAATTTTGATGAAAGGCACTTGACCTCTCTTAGACCCTCCCTCTCACTCTAAAAGCACCAGGAAATATGCTCAAAATGAGCTATTGCACAGAATATAACGACAGGGGGTCGGGTTTAAAATTTAGAAATCTGGAGCCCCGACTTAGATCTGCGATCACATAATTGACATGCGTCCCGCGGAATGGACCGCAAAAATGCTCCCAAAAACCTGAATAATCTGCCTGGGTATGCGACTAGAATGCGGTCCGCATACCCGTTCTGCGGTCGCAAAATGCATCGCAGAACCTCTCCTCCCAAAAGTTCCAAAGGGATTATGCAACGACTATGTGGCCCGCATATCGACTATGCGATCGCATATTTGGCCGCATAGTTGACTTCAAAATTAACCTTCACACTGCCTGACTCTACGGTGACTATGCAGTCCGCATTGCTATTATGCGACCGCAGAGTTGACTGCAGATACATATTCCATAGACATAACATAACTCGTACAATACTAACCATGGCCGCATAGTTGACTTCAAACATAACTCAAAAGTTTCAACTGGCACAATAGTGGATGAATCTCCTACTACCTTCTTCACTTAGATACATGGAAGACCGAATGTACCAATGACATCTCGGGTAGCAGCTCGAGATTGTATGCCACCTGACCAATCCTTTGAATGATTCTATACGGTCCGACATACCTCGAACTTAATTTCCCTTTCTTTCCAAATCGCATGATACCCTTCATTGCGGAAACCTTCAGAAATACCCAATCATCTTCTTTCAACTCCAACTCTCTGCGATGAACGTCCGAGTAAGACTTTTGACGACTTTGAGCAGTTTTTAACGTCTCTTTTATAATCTTGACTTTCTCCATAGCCTAATGCACGAGGTCCGTCCCTATCAATTCAGCTTTTCCAACCTCGAACCACCCAATGGGAGATCTACATCTCCTACCATACAACGCCTCAAATGGTGCCATCTGGATACTAGCATGGAAGCTGTTATTGTAAGCAAATTCTATGAGTGGCAAATGGTCATCCTAACTACCTTTGAAATCAAGAGTACAAGCACGCAACATCTCCTCAAGCGTCTGAATAGTCTGCTCTGCTTGCCCGTCAATTTGAGGGTGAAAAGCTATGCTAAGATTTATCTACGTGCCCAAACCTTGCTGAAATGTCTTCCAAAAGATGGTTGTAAACTGAGCCCCTCGATCTGAAATGATTAAGACTAGAGTGCCATGCAACCTGACTATTTCTTTGATATACAAGTGAGCATAATGTTATGATGTGTTGGTAGATTTAACTGGCAAGAAGTGCGCTGATTTTGTGAGTTGATCCACGATTACCCAAATTGAGTCGAACTTGCGCGGAGTGCACGGTAACCCTACCACAAAATCCATGTTAATCATCTCCCATTTCCACACTGGAATTTCTATGCTTTGAGCCAATCCCCCGGGTCGTTGATGTTCAGCCTTCACTTGCTGATAGTTCGGACATCTAGCCATAAATTCCGCGACATCCCTTTTCATATTATTCCACCAATAAACCTCCTTGAGATCATGATACATTTTTGTAGAACCTGGGTGCACGGAATGCCTGGAAGTGTGAGCTTCTACCATGATCCTTTCCCAAAGACCTTCAATATCAGGAACACATAGGCGGTCTTGGTACCGTATGGTACCATCATTCCTGCAAAAGGAAAAATATGTGGTTTTGTGTTTATGACTCCCCTCTTTCAGTTGTGCTAACAATGGATCGTTGAATTGCTTCTCTTTCACTTCCGCCATAAGCGATGATTCAGCCCTATTATGCATAATTACCCCTCCTTCATCAGAGTCCTTAAGGCAAACTCCCAAACTAGCCAACTGGTGAACCTCCCTGGCCAGCAAGCTCTGCTATGCCTCCAAATGAGCAAAACTTCCCATAGATTTTCGACTAAGAGCATCTGCCACAACATTAGCCTATCTTGGGTGATAGAGAATATCAATATCATAGTCCTTGAGTAACTCTAGCCATCTTCTCTATCTCAGATTCAACCCCTTCTGCTTGAAAATATATTGAAGGCTCCTGTGATTCGTAAATACATCCACATGGACCCCATACAAATAATGTCGCCAAATCTTTAGCGCAAACACCACTGCCGTCAGCTCTAAGTCATGGGTTGGATAGTTCTTTTCATGATTCTTGAGTTGTCTAGAAGTATAGGCTATAACCTTGCCGTGTTGCATTAACACACACCCAAGCCCGTTCCTCGAAGCATCGCAATACACCACAAATCTCTCTGTGCCCTCTGGCAGGGCTAATACCGGTACAGTTGTCAACCTTGATTTTAATTCTTGGAAACTCCTCTCACAAGCATTGGACCATTGGAATTTAACTACTTTCTGCGTCAATTTAGTCAATGGAGAGGCAAGAGTAGAAAACCCCTCCACAAACCTCCTGTAGTACCCAGCAAAACCTACGAAACTATGAATCTCCGTTGGAGTGGTATGCCTAGACCAATTCTTCACTGCTGCAATCTTTTGAGGATCAACCGTAATTCCTTCCCCGGAAACGACATGACCCAATAACGTGACTGATTCAAGCCAAAATTCACATTTTGAAAAATTTGCATACAATTGATGTTGCTGAAGGATCTGCAGAACTGCCCTGAGATGATCAGCATGGTCCTCCCGACTTCGGGAATACACAAGAATATCGTCAATGAACAATATCACAAAGGAGTCTAGAAAAGGCTTGAAGACTAGATTTATAAGATCCATGAAGGCTGCCGGGGCATTTGTTAGCCCAAAAGACATCACCATAAATTCAAAGTGACCATACCGAGTTCTAAAAGCTATTTTTGGAATATCGTGCTCTCTTATCTTCAATTGATGGTACCCGGACCGCAAGTCAATCTTTGAGAAACGTAGCACCTTGCAATTGATCAAACAAGTCATCTATTCATGGTAAAGGGTATTTATTTTTGATTGTAACTTTGTTGAGTTGCCGGTAGTCAATACACATCCGCAGCGACCCATCTTTCTTTCTTACAAACAAGACCGGTGCGCCCCACAGTGACACACTCGGCTGGATGAAACCCTTTTCTAGAAAATCCTTCAGTTGTTCCTTTAGCTCTTTCAGTTCCGCCGGTGCCATTCTGTAAGGTGGAATTGATATAGGTTGCGTGCCTGGCATCACATCGATCCCAAAATCAATCTCTCCGTCTGGTGGAATCCTAGGGAGCTCATCTGGAAAGACATCCAAAAATTCATTCACAACTGGTACAGACTCAAGGCTAGGTGCCTTGGCATTGGTGTCCGTCACCCAAACTAAATGATAGATACACCCCTTCTTGATCATCTTCGCGGCCTTAAGGTAGGAAATAAACCGACCCTTAGGCACTACATTATCTCCCTCCCATTCAACAACGGGCTCATTAGGAAATTCAAGCCTCATAGTTCTAGGCTGACAATGAAGCTTGGAAAAGCATGAATAAAGCCAATCCATTCCCATTATTACATCAACGTCGACCATCCCTAACTCAATAAGATCGGTCATGGTATCCCTACCCCGTACCAAAACAACACAACCTCTACAAACTCGAGAGGCCATAATAGACTCACCAACCAGAGTAGACACCGAAAATGGCTCATGAAACTAATCTGGTTCTATCTCGAATTCCATTGCAACAAATGTTGTAACATAAGACAAGGTGGAATCGGGGTCAATAAGTGCATACACATCATGAGATTGGACAATTAGAATACCTGTAACAACATCTGGAGAAGCCTCTACAATCTGGCAACCACTCATAGCATAGAACTGATTGGGTCCTCCTAAACACTACGCACCACCCCTAGCTGCAGCATGCCCTACGGGCGCTGGGGTACCTCCAGTTGGAGAGAGGAATGAAGATGTAGCAGTTGCTGGACTAGATGACTGAGTTGTGACCCTACCTGCTCTCTGGCGGGATACACGACAATGCCTCTGAATATGACCCCTCATCCCACATCCGTAGCATATAGGTAACTCCAAATAACAACTCCCTAAGTGCATCTTCTTGCACCTGGGGCACGGGGACCTCTACTGCTGCTGGGACCTCTCTCCTAACTGACCCCGCTGATGGGATCCCCTGTTTCCCTGACCTGGGCCTAAAATGACTCTATTGCTGCTATTGGCTAGGCGTAGATGGCGGTGCACTGGCTGAAGACTGTGCGACAATCTAGGATGGCCCTGATGATTCTCCTTGGAATGCTGATCTTCCCCCACCTAGTGACTCTCCCATGTTGCCCGTAGACCGGGCCTTGCTATTACCCTATCTCTCTATCCTATTCTTCAATTTATGGTTCTATGTGGCCTGGGAAAATGAAACCATCTTCCCATAATTCATATCAGAATTCAATGCAGCCATAGAAGCCTCATTAATAGTCAAAGAATTAAGGCCCTGAACAAACCGGCGTACCCTGGCCTCCATTGTGGTCAACATATGAATGGCATACGTGGACATGCGAGCAAACTCCATGTGGTACTTCCACACACTTCTGTTACCTTGCTTTAGATTTTCAAACTCTGTTGCATGGGCTACCCTTATCTCAGCGGGCAGGAAATGATCTATAAAGGCATCAGCAAACCCGCTCCACCTCGCCGGAGGGCGCCCCTTCTCACGAGAATCTTCCCACAACGCAAACCACGAATAGGCCACCCCTTTCAGACGGTAGGCAGCCAACTCTACTCCCTCTGTCTCAGTTGCACGCATAACCCTGAGGGTCTTGTGCATCTCATCAATAAAATCCTGAGGGTCTTCTTCTAGATTGGCACCCGTAAACACTGGAGGGTCTAACTAGAGAAATCTATTCACCCTAGAACTAGTAGAATCCCCTTACTGGTTGGATGAATTGGGCATAACATTTGACCTCTGGGCCTGAGAGGCCACTAGAGGGGTCAACATCTGAATATCTCCCCTAAGATCCCCATCAGAAATACCAGAACCGGAAGTTGGGGCTGGAGACGGAATAGAAGTATCAATGGGAGGGATAGTAATACCCTCTGTAGGTGTAGAAACTGGGGTAGTCTGCTCTGGAATAGAAGAATCAGGCAAGGTAGTAGCAGGGCGGTTACCCTCACCTGCAGTATCAAGTAGTGAATCATCAGCCACTCCTGAGGTGGCATTGGATTCTTGGCCAATTCTCGCTTTCTTCTTAGGTGCCATTTACTGAAAGATAGAACAATGCACTAATTAGAGAGGGAACAATTTCACTGTACGATCCAGAATATCAAAGAAGGATGTTATTCCTAAATGCCCAGTAGCCTCCAACTTATATATGTGGTCGACTACACGCCGATAAGGACTCTACCAAATACGGCTCCGAGACATCCCAGGACACTTCAAAACCTTAGGCTCTGATACCAAGTTTGTCACGCCCCAACCTCGGGAGGTGCGACCGGCGCTCAATCTAGTGAACCCAACTGAGCAAGCCTTACCAAACACTTCCTACCCAACTGTATATGAATAAGGAAACCATGCTTTCATTTATTTAAATGAGGAAAGATAGTACATTCAACGTTGTTAGTTCATTTTATATCACAATGTTAAGCCGTAAATAAGTTCCAAGATTCCATACAATTACATTTTAGAGAAGCGAGGTTTAGAATTACAACATAGTTCGTAGACCCATCCAACACCCATACATAACCCACACATATGTCTACGGAGCCTCTAAAGATGTAAAGACAAGTATGACAATGCCGGCAACAAGGCCCTGTCTATACCTCAAAAGTGGAAGTCCCCAACAAAAAATGTGCAATATAACCCTTTGAAGGAGAAAGGGGCTCACCAATACTTTGAGAAGAAGGTACTCCGCTACGCGCGATCGACACTATCCGCAATGGAGCCACCTAAATTCATTTAAAAATGTAGCGCCCTCGACAAAAGGGACGTTAGTACCATGGAATAGTACTAGTATGTATAACTAAACATCATCTAGTTAGAAAGAACTTTCATACCAAACATAAGGAAAGCACAAGTATAACTCAAAAACTTTAAACGATCACAACATTATCAATGTACAAGAATCATACAATTTTCGCATTATGTTTCCATAGCCTTAAGTTTGGGGCATTTCATACTGTTCATCATTGTTCGCTATACCACTGCTAGCTTGAGCGGAGTCGGATCTTGACCCAATCGTCTAGGTTGCCTCATTTGAGACATACACTTCAATCACAATCTCATTTTCTCCTTTTTATCCGGGGTTCAATATCAACATAATATCACCATGTGTGCGGCATGACGTCCGATCTCGGCCCGGTCGGCTAGGTCGCTTACCAAGGCGTTTCCCCCTTTCCATCAATCATCTTAATTCCATCTTTGTATGACATATATCATTTCATAGGCACCTAGGGCCACAACTATCATGTCATATATTTGGCACTAGACCACATTTCACATCATTCCCAATTTCAATGTTAGATCGGTAATTTAGGATAATATGTGCACACAAGAGCAAATAAAGTTGTAAGTGTAGATGAGACTTACATAGAGGACACAACATATACAGCTTCAATCTCAATTTAAGGTCTAAGTATTTCAGTACATGATTCATATTCCTAGCAGCCTTTCAAGTTATCAAGAATAGCACATTTATCATATTGAGACACATCTTTCATGCATATAAAGTTGCAACCCCAAATTCAGGTGAAACGACAATCCATACAACAATTCAACTTTAATCTTACCATAATTACGCAAACACCGACGGAGCTCGATTTCTAAAAGACGGGGTTTTAGCCATACATACCTCAACTGAGCTTTCCTTAATCCTATAACGTTCTGGAATGTTCGCACTTCAATCTATTTAAGCAATATAGCATAATTGAACCCATAATCAGGAAAAGATCATAATCTAAGCTCACTTGAGTATTTTATCAAGCATTGAGTGTTCATTAAGGCCTTATGGTCCTTTTATGCAAGATTACACTTAGCCATTCCCCATGCCTCTCTATTTATAATTTCCCCATATCTTCTAAGAACACATGCATGCAATGAAATCAACCTTATCCCCATGAATTTCCTCACTAATGACCCCTTATAGCTATGTATAAAATTCAGAGCTGAGGTGATGAAGTCTTACCTCCTGGGATGAAGGTTTTGGTGCCCCACCTGATTATCTTCAATGTTTTAACAAGGATCTGTGGAGCAATTTTGATGAAAGGCAATTGCCCTTTCTTAGACCCTCCCTCTCACTCTAAAAGCACGAAGAAATATGCTCAAAATGAGCTATTGCACAGAATATAACGATAGGGGGTTGGGTTTAAAATTTAGAAATCTGGAGGCCCGACTCAGATCTGTGATCGTATATAATTGACATGCGGCCCGAAGAATGGACCGCAAAAATGCTGCCAAAAACCTAAAAAATTTGCCTGGGTATGCGACCAGAATGCAGTCCGCATACCCGTTCTGCGATCGCAAAATGCACCGCAGAACCACTCCTCGCAAAAGTTCCAAGGGGATTATGCGATGACTACGTGGCTCGCATATCGACTATGCGATCGCATATTTGGAAAACACTATTCTTTAATTTTATAATGCACAGATCAATCAAAGGGTCCGATCCACGGTGAGCAAGAATTTTATGAATTTCTAACACATGATCCTAACTTGGCACCACAAGACTCGTGTTTTTGCGTAGAAATTTCTCGGGGCCTTACAAGCCCGATGGTAAATGCATGTATGCCCAACCTGACGTAGCACGATGGTAAATATGTAACTACCCAACCGGTCGTAGCGCGGTGGTAAATGCATGACTGCCTGACCGGCCGTAGCTCGGTGGTAAATGCATATGCATGAAGATGTATGTATTACTATATTATATATATTAACGTCTTTATCAAATACCTCAATAGGGAACTAGATACATACTTAGACATGCTTGAATATCTCTTTACGGGAATGAATAACATAGACATCCTTAACTGCTAAGGGTGGAACCACTTATGGAATATCATTACATGTACGTATCGTTACTTGGATTATGTCAAAAGAAAGAAGGGATAGCCTTAACATACCTGAGATGATTCTCTCGATAATCTCTCTAATACACGTCTTTTGCGAAATACGTAATGGCGGATAGAAGTAGGGAAAAACCTATAACACCCATAGATTCATCTCATTTTGATGAACTTACATGCTATAGCATCCGTATTATACTCTTCAACACAAAATCAAATACTTGTTGTAACATCTTACCACAAAGATATGTGGTAGAAAGTCCAAACTCATCGGCTATGAACACACTTCACTAACCATTTAAGGGAAAATAACACAAGAATTAGAAGAACCTCTACCATATATAAAACTAGTTCAAACATTGAAAAAGAAATATACAATTTGCTGGAAAAGACAACCTATTTTAGTTGAATACAGTAAACCTCAACCTATTTTACTGTATATCTTCTAATATAGTAAACCTCTAATACAGTACTCCAACTTAGTGAGTAATAATAATAAATGAAGACTGAGCGATAAAAAATCATGTAAAAGCACATCGACAGGCTATAGAGAAGTAGTATAAAACCAGTAAAAATAATGATGCAGTGAAAACAAGTAAAAATACTTAGTTCAGAAGAAACTTCTTTAAAACACCCTTTTAAGAGTTAAACAAATTCAACGAAAAACAGCTAGAACAAATAAATACATAAAATCTGCCCCTCGGGTACAATGTCAACAGAATCTGCCCCTCGAGTACTATCATGGTACAACACCAGCCCCTCGGGCTATATCTCATATCACAATGGGTACCCACGCTCACTGGGGGTGTACAAACTCCGGGAGGGGCCCCTTACGGACCAAGTGCAATATCAAGTCATCTCATAGCATAATCACTAGGCTCTCAACCTCATATCAACAAGCCACCTCGTGGCGTATAATCTCAGGCCCTCGACCTCATAATCATGAACCAGTTCAATAACTTCACAACACAGGCCCTCGGCCTTACTCAGTCAGAATCTCATAAGCCACTCGGGCAACAGTAAAACATGATGCTCAACCCAAAATATCATTTATAATATCATTTTAAGTGTTGAAACAGAGTAAACATGGTTGAGTTATGAAAACAGTAGAATATAGCATGACTGAGTACAAGTATAACATCAAAACAGTGAGGTAATATCAATAAAGATCCCCTAAGGGTCCAAATAGTTCGCACGAGGCCCAAATATGTCATTCAGCCTAAAACATGATTATAGCAAATAGTTTTCAAGAAAATACGCAGTAAAACAATCATTCGGGATGGACTAAGTCACAATACCCAATAGTGCACGACCCCACGCTCGTCGTCTAGCATATGCGTCACCTTAATATAGCACTACGATGTGCAATCCGGGGTTTCATACCCTCAGGACAACATGTACAATCATTACTCACCTCTATCCAGTCTAATCTCTAGCCCGCGATGCCTTTGCCTCTCGAATCGGCCTCCGAATGCTCCAAATCTAACCAAAATCAGTGCAAAACCATCAATATATGCTAAGGGAACAAAGCCCACTCGAAAGAAATAAAATTACAACACAATCCTAAAATTGGCCAAACCCGACCCGCGGGCCCACGTCTCGGATTCCAATAAAAATTACATCAATAGACTCCTTATCACTCCCCGAGTTCATTCGCACCCAAAGCATGAAAATCTAACCACAAACGACCCCTCAAATCCCAATTTCTAGGTCTCCAATTATAAGCCCTAGTTCTTCACTATTAGGCTTAAATTCCATGATTAATTAGGTAAAATTCACATTAGAATCGAGTATCAAGTCCATAAATCTTACCTCCAAGTGTTTCCCCTTGAATCCCTCTTCAATCCTCTTCAAAAATCTCCAAATCGCTAAAATATGGTGGAAGATAACCGCAAAATCGCGGAAAAATGGCTATTTAAATATTCTGCCCAGGCATCCAATCCTTGTTCGTGAACGCGGTCAAAGCCTCGCGTTCGCGAAGCACAAACTCAAGTTGACCAAATTTTCCTCCTTTGCGAACGCGTCCTACCTCTCGCGAACGCGATGCCTCCAGACTCTAAACTTCGCGAACGCGACTCTTCTTCTCGCGAATGCGAAGAACAATTCCACCTGAACCCAACTACCCAACTTTCCTCTATGAGAACGCGTCTGACACCTCGCAAATGCAATGCACAAGATACCAGCTCTTCGTGAACGCGGAGCGTCCCTCGTGAACACGAAGGTAAATCCTCAGCCTCACCTACTAACCCTTCGCGAACGCGAGTATCCTTTGCCTCATACAGGTGAGGATATTTGCTCCGCATCTCCCGCTCGTTCTCCTAGGTAGCCTCCTCCACGGGTCGACCTCTCCGCTGCACTTTCACTGAAGCTATATCCTTTGATCTCAACTTTCGAACCCGATGCCCTAAAATAGCTACTAGTTCCACATTATAAGTCAAATCTCCATCAAACTGCACAGTGCTGAAATTCAGAACATGAGACGGATCCCCAATATACTTCCGGATCATAGAAACATAAAATACCGGATGCACACTCGACAAGCTGGGTGACAAAGCAAGCTCATAAGCCACCTCCCCAATCCTTTTAAGCACCTCAAAAGGTCTAATAAACCGAGGACTCAACTTACCATTCTTTCCAAATATCATAACACCCTTCATGGGCGAAACCTTCAACAGAACCTTCTCACCAACCATGTAGGACACTTCCCGAACATTCCTATCAGCATAACTCTCTTGTCTCGACTGCACTATACGAAGCCTCTCCCGAATTACCTTCACCTTTTCTAAAGCATCTTGCACCAAGTCTGTCCCCAATAGCCTAGCCTTACCCGACTCAAACCAACCGACTAGAGATCTACACCGCCTCCCTTACAAAGCCTCATATGGAGCAATCTGAATACTTGACTAGTAGTTGTTGTTATAAGAAAACTCTGCACGCGGTAGAAACTTGTCACGACCCAAACCGAAGGGCCGCGACGGGCACCCGGTGCCTTACTCAACCGAGTACCAACGTAACATATCTTTCTTATCATGTTATCATGAGTAAATGAGCTAGAAAACTCGTCCTGAGATAACAAGAATAAAACATAAGGGAATAGTCAACATATGAAGACCCAACATGATATACAAACTAATATATGTGACATACGGGCCTATAAGGCCAACATGACCATTAGTAAACTCGAAACATAGGCCGACAAGGCCATACAATTATCCATACACCTGACATATGTCTACAAGCCTCTAAGAGTACATAAAATCATAAAGGTCGGGACAGGGCCCCGCTATATCAATCAATACATATCCAAAGCATACTGACCAAATAGGCAACTCCGGAGCAAGTGGAGTGCACCAACACCTTCGCTGAGCTGATAGCCTACTAGGAGGACTGTCAACCTATCAATCGGGACATGCGGGCATGAAATGCAGCGTCCCCAGGCAAAAGGGACGTCAGTACGAATAAAGTACCGAGTATGTTAGGCAGGAAAGCATAAACAAGAACAGTAATGTAAAGAGAGAGATAAAGGAGATACAACCTGTAACATCAGAGTGCCTCTGGGGGTTACTGATATGAAATGCATAATACATATATATACATTAACTTTTTAAAACATTCGCCTCTGTGGGCATCATCATCATATCGTACCCGGCCTCAAAGAGGACTCGGTAAAAGCATACCCGACCATCATAAGGTTCGGTAGAATCGTACCCGGACACGTGGAGCTCGGTAAACCCAACTGATCAGTGGTTGCACAATAGGTGCCGTACCCGGCCGACTATAGCGCGGCTCGGTAGAGTAAAATAGATACTATATATAATGCATGCTAGACTCATGGAATCATCTTCTAAACCTTTTGGAGTGACTTAAGAACATTATGGACATCCCTACCATCAATATGAACCTTAGTAGGATTTAAGGATCATACACACTTGTTTAGAATAATTTTATAAGGAAAGAACAACATGGACAACCTTAGTTGCTAGGAGTAGAGTCATTATGAAATAGAGTATCATTTATGTTCATTTCATTTTAGACCATGCCAAAAGAAAGAAGAAAGTGCCTTAACATACCTTAAACCCGTTGAGTCCTTAATCCCTTCCAAGCAACTCTTCAAACAAGTCAACTCAATCTATCATAGTATAAGGAGATTCAAAATCAGTGCTGAGCAAAGGCTAAGTCTATAACTTAAGCTAGTAGCTCGTTTACGTAAATTTGGGCAGCATCTCCATTGTAACAAGGGCCTCCTCCAATACCATATACCAACAACAATGACCAGAGCAATCCATCAATACATAATTATCAATATCAAGACACCATATAACCACAACAAGTCACAACTACATTACGACGAGCGGCAAACTCCGATTGGAATCCGTATACCCCTTATCAATCCTTATAGACTTCTTACTTCAACATAAAAGTATCATTAACTTGATAATGAAGTCATTAATCAATGATTCCAGCCTTATACCATATATTTATAACAACGAAAATAATCCACAACTTCAACTATCCCCAACTAGCAACTTTATTCACTAGTTCAGGTCTAGCCCATCCATTTAACTTAATCAATATCAAGATAACCTTAGGCACAAGCAAGAACACAATATACATACCTCCTACAGTAACTTCAAGTCAAAATCCAAGTTATATTCATTTGACAACAACCCTTAATAGCAATACAACACCATAGAAGTGACTTAAGCTAGTCCAAGTATTATCTTATAGTTTATCATCCTAACAACTTAACCAACATACAAGCAAGCTTAAGCACAATTAGTAGGTTGTTATAATCACCTTAGACAGCAGCAACAACTTGGAATTTCATCCAAATACAGCCCACAACAATCCTTAATGACAACACAACCTCAAAGAGGTGTTGTTCTTCACTAGAACTAAGTTTTGATGTTGAAATATCGTGTAATCACTTTGGAATCACTTCAAACCCTTGTGATATATGTTTAGGAGGGTTAGGAGAAGTTTGGAGACGAACTTTAGTTGAAAAATGAGCAGAAATAGGCGTCCAAATCGTTTATAAATTGAAGTAGGTCAACCACCGCCTAAGTGGGTCCCATTGGGAGCTGCTTGCGCGGTCTCGCGAAAATGTGAATATCTCTCTACTCCGATGTCGTATTGACAAACGGTTTAATGCGTTAGAAACTAGACTCGTAGACCTTCAATTTAGTAGGTAGAACACCCCATTATTCCAAGTATATTTGGAGAAATTCTCAGATACATTCGACCTAAATTTCAACAAATTTATGAATGTAACTTGTGATGACCTTTGCCAACTCTTGTTCCACAACTTGCTTGCCTTCAAAATGTAGAAAATGAATATCATACGACTAAAATAACTCATAGAATAACCTCCTTATCATGTTAATAACCCTAGTCTCACCCCAAAGTACATGTTATAACATTCGAAACTTGTCGACTTTCGACGAAACTTATTTTCTTCAATTGGTTTAGCTTCTAAGATTTCCAACCCTCTTGGTAATCGTTATTCATGATCTTAAATATTTTTAACCTCCAAGGTAACATTATTAACTTACTTTATTTTCTTCCAAATAGAATCTCATTTTCGAGCTTACATCAATGACTTACGATGTACTCTCACGTATGAAAACTTGGGGTGTAACAAAACTAATCCCATGACCCTCCGAAATCAATGACAAAAGCACGCAACATGTCCTCCAATATCTGAATAGTGAGCGCGGACTGCCCGTCCATCTGAGGGTGAAACGTTATGCTCAACTCAACCTGAGTACCCAACTCTCTCAGCACAGACCTCCTAAACTTCGACGTAAACTAAGTGCCCCTATCTGAAATGATGGAAATTGGGAAACCATGCAAATGAACAATCTCCCGGACATAGACCTCTGCCAACTGCTCTGAAGAATAGGTAGTACACACAGGAATGAAGTGCGCGGACTTGGTTAGCCGATCGACAATCACCCAAATAACATCGAACTTCTTCAATGTCCGTGGGAGCCCAACTACAAAGTCCATAGTGATCCGCTCCCACTTCCACTCTAGAATATCAATCTGCTGAAGCAAGCCACCCGATCTCTGATGCTCATATTTCACCTGCTGACAATTGAGACATCGATCTACAAATCTCACAATGTCTTTCTTAATTCTCCTCCACCAATAATACTGTCTCAGATCTTAATACATCTTCGCGGCACACTGATGAATGGAATACCGCGAGCTATGGGCCTCCTCCAGAATCAACTATCAAAGCCTGTCTACATTGGGCACATATATCCAGCCCTGTATCCTCAACACCCCATCATCACCAATAGTCACATCTCTAGCATTATCGTGTTGAACTCTGTCCTTAAGGACAAGCAAATGAGGATCATCGTACTTGCGCTATCTGATGCGATCATATAAGGAAGACCGAGAAATCACACAAGCCAATACCCGACTAGGCTCCGAAATATCTAACCTCATGAACCGATTGGCCAAGGCCTGAACATCAACTACAAGAGATCTCTCCCGAATTGGAATATATGCTAAACTCCCCATACTCACCGCCTTTCGGCTCAAAGCATCAGCCACCACATTGGCCTTCCCCTGATGGTACAATATAGTAATAACATAATCCTTTAGCAACTCCAACCATCTCCTCTGCCTCAAATTGAGATCCTTCTGCTTGAGCAAGTGCTGGAGGCTACGATGATCAGTAAACACCTCACAGGACACACCATACAAGTAATGCCTCCAAATCTTCAACGTGTGAACTATAGCAGACAACTCCAAATCATGAACGAGGTTGTTCTTTTCATGGGGCTTCAACTGACGAGAAACATAAGCAATAACTCTACCCACCTACATCAATACACACCCAATACCAACTCTCGAAGCATCACAATACACGGTATATGAACCCGAAGCTAATGGCAACACTAACACTAGAGTTGTGGTCAAGGCTATTTTGAGCTTCTGAAAGCTCTCCTCACACTCATCCGACCACACAAATTAAGCTTCCTTCTGAGTCAACTTGGTCAAGGGCGGTGCGATAGATGAGAATCCATGAACAAACCAACGGTGATAACCCACCAAACCAAGAAAGTTGCGAATCTCTGTGGCTGAGGATGGTCTAAGCCAACTATGAACCGCCTCTATCTTCTTCGGATAAACCTGAATACCCTCACTAGACACTACGTACCCGAAGAAAGCCACTGAACTAAGCCAAAACTCACACTTGGAGAACTTGGAATAAAGCTTATCCTCCCTCAACCTCTGCAACACAACTCTCAAATGCTCCGCGTGCTCCTCCTGACTACGCGAATACACCCGAATATCATCAATGAAGACTATGACAAACGAGTCGAGATAAGGCTGGGACACGTTGTTAATCAAATACATGAACGTTGCTAGGGCATTGGTCAGCCCAAAAGACATCACCAAGAACTCATAATGACCATATCGGGTCTTGAAAGCCATCTTAAGAATATTCGAGTCCCTGATCCTCAACTGGTGATAACCTGAACGAAGATCGATCTTGGAGAACACTCTCGCTCCCTGAAGTTGGTCGAATAAATCATCAATGCGAGGAAAAGGATATGTGCCTATAATCAATGCACATCCTGATAGTGCCATCCTTCTTCTTCACAAATAGAACCGGCGCACCCCAAGGTGACACACTAGGCTGAATGAACCCCTTATCAAGGAGTTCCTGAAGCTGCTCCTTTAACTCCTTCAACTCCGCTGGTGCCATACAATACGGCGGAATAGAAATGGGCTGAGTGCCCGGTACCAAGTCAATACCAAAATCAATATCCCTATCCGGTGGCATGCCTGGCAGGTCTACGAGAAACACATCGGGAAACTCCCTCAAAATTGGGACAGAATCAATACTGGGGGTCTCTGCACCGACATCCCTCACAAAGGCTAGGTACAAAGGAGAACCCTTCCCAACCATACGCTGGGCCTTGAAGAATGAGATTACTCTATTGGGAACATAATCAGTCAAACCTCGCCACTCAATCCGTGGTACACCCGATATAACCAATGTCAATATCTTAGCACGACAGTCCAGAATAGCACGACATAGAGATAACCAATCCATGCCCAAAATAACATCAAAATCCACCATACATAATAATAAAAGATCCACTCGGGTCTCTAGACCCCCAATAGTCACCACACACGATGATACATATGGTCTACAATAACAGTATCGCCCACCGGAGTAGATACATGAATAGGTGAAATTAGATACTCACGGGGCGTATCCAAATAACAAGCAAAGTATGATGACACATAAGAAAAGGTTGAACCGGGATCAAATAATACAGAAGCATCCCCATGGCAGACTGAGACAATACTTGTAATAACAGCATCAAAAGCAATAGCATCGGGTCTAGCTATAAGTGCATAGAAATGGGCCGGACCGCCACTTGATCGACCTCCCCTCTAGGGCGACCCCTAACTGACTGACCTCCATCCCTAACTGGCTGGGTGGGTGGTGGTGAAGTAAGTGGTACCAAAGCCGATGGCTGACTCCTCTGCTGAGATGAACCTGCGAGATGACGAGGACACTACCTCCACATATAACCCATCACTCCACACTCATAGCAACTCCCAAGTGCTGGAGACAGGGACTGAAGGGAACCCCTAGCACCGGAATGACTAGCTGATGCGCTTGGCATAGAAGAGACCTGAACTGATGGAGCACTGGACGAACTTTGAGCTGGAAGGGCACTAAGTGATGACTGGCCCTGATGAGAACTGTGGGAACCATGACCTGATGACGCCCCACGAAAACCTGGGCGAGCTGGTTGAGCATGTCTGAATGGACGGCCTCTGTCGTGCTGAAATTGACCTCTCAAAGGAGCACCACTGTAACTACCAGATCCTCGAGGCCTCTTGGCCTCCCTCTCATCTCTCTCCTGGCAACGAACTGACTCAATCTCACGAGCAATGTCAACAACATCCTCAAAAGTAGCACCAGACACCCTCTCCCCAGTCATGAGAATACGAAGCTGATAAGTGAGGCCATCAACAAACTTCTTAACCCTCTCTCTAACTGTTGGAACCAACAAAATTGCATGGCGAGCTAACTTAGAGAACCTCATCTCATACTGAGTCACAGTCATCTCTCCCTGACGCAAACACTCGAACTGTCTGCGCAGCTCCTCCCTGCGAGACTGCGACACATACTTCTCCAAAAAGAGAACGGAGAACTGCTAACAGGTAAGGGGTGCTGCACCAACAAGCCTATGCCTCTCAAAAGCCTCCCACCAAGTGATGGCAGCTACAAAAAACTGATAATTAGTGAAAGCAACTTTGCTGGTCTCCAGAATACCCGTTGTACGAGGCATCCTCTGACACTTATCCAAGAAACCCTAGGCATCATTACCCTCTGTGCCACTGAAAATCGGAGGCTGAAGTCTACCAAACCTCTCTATCATACGCTGCTCGTCCTCTGGCATGGCAGGAACTACATAGTCCTGAGTAGCTGCAACTGGCTGGGCTGGATGCGCCCCCAGTGTTTGAAGTCCCTACACAACTTGCTCAGGTGTGCGAGCGGCGGCAGTCTGAGTGCCTCCCCCATCTGAGAAGTAGCTACGGTTGTAGTAACTAAAACCGCCTGAGCTAGGCCAGTGCATACTGATAGAATCTGAGCCAAAGCCTCCTGAAGACCCGGAATCACAATAGACACAACTGGTGCCTGAGCTGGTGCCTCTGCCCCTACCGCGACCACGACCACATCCTCGACCTCTAGTGGCCACATCTGGTGGTACAGGTGGTCATCCATCCTGACCGGTAGCGCGTGTCCTCACCATTTATGAGAGAATAAAATAACTGAAGTTTAGTACTCGGATCAACAGATTCGCACGACAAGAATTTCAAGAATATGAAGTTTTTCCTAAAGGTTCTGCAACCTCTCAAGGATAAATACTGACGTCTTCGTAGCGATCCGCGAGACTCTACTAAAACTGCTCATGACTCGTGAGACCTATGTAACCTAGGCTCTGATACCAACTTGTCACGACCCTAAACCTGGACCCCGGTCGTGATGGCGCCTTTCATGAAGACAAGGCCAGCCGACACATTCCTAATTCATTTTTAATATTAGGCTTTAATTCCATGATTAATTAGGTAAAATTCACATTAGAATCGAGTATTAATTCCATAAATCTTACCTCCAAGTGTTTCTCTTTGAATCCCTCTTCAATCCTCTTCAAAAAACTCCAAAATCGCTCAAAATGGTGGAAGATAACCCCAAAAGCGCGGACAAATGGCTATTTAAACATTCTGTCCAGGCATCCAATCCTTGTTCGCGGACATGGTCAAAGCCTTGCGTTTGCAAAACACAAACTCAAGTTGACCAAATTTTCCTCCTTCGTGAATGCGTCCTACCTCTCGTGAACGAGATGCCTCCAGACTCTAAACTTCACGAATGCGACTCCCCTTTTCGCGAATGTGAAGAACAATTCCACCTGAACCCAGCTGCCCAACATTCCTCTATGCGAACAGGCCTGATACCTCGTTAACGCGATGCACAAGATACCATCCCTTTGCGAATGCGGAGCCTCCCTCGTGAATGTGAAGGCTAAATCCTCAGCCTCACCTGCTAAACCTTCGCGAACGCGAAGGTCAAATTTCTGCAACACTCAACAGTAGTTTCTGCAACTTCCAATAACTTGAAATGGTCCGATTGATCACCCAAAACTCACCCGAGGCCCCGGGGACCTCAAACAAACATGCCAACCTATCCCATAACATCATTCAAACTTGTTCCAACCTTCACAACGCTCAAAAAAACACTAAAACACCAAATTCACATCGGATTCAAGCCTAAGAATTCCAAAATCTTCTAAATTATGCTTTTGATCAAAAGGTCTACGAAACTACGTCCGAATGACGTGAAATTTTGTACATACTTCCCAAATGACACAACGAAACTACTGCAACTCCCGGAATTCCATTCCGACCCCTATATCAAAATCTCACATATCAACCGGAAAATGCCAAAATTCCAATTTCACCAATTCAAGCCTAAACCTACTCCGGACCTCCAAAACACATTCCGATCATGCTCCTAATTCTCAAATCACCTCCTAAAGCTATCCTAACCATCGGAACTCACATCCGAGCCCTCTAATACATAAGTTAACATCCGGTTAATTTTTCCAACTTAAGCTTCCTCGAAAGAGACAAAGTGTCTCAAACCTTCTCAAAACCTTTCCGAACCCAAGCCAACCAACCCGATAACATATAGAACCGATAAACAAAGCAATAAGAAGCAAAATGGGGAAATGGAGCGGTAACGCATGAAACGACCGGCTGGGTCATTACAGTATATGAGTCACTTGATATATTTTCCATGTGGCTGCCACGTTGCCTTAATCATTATCCAATGTTTTGCCATCCAAGAGTCTTGATGTATTTCCTTAGCCACTTGGTATATTTCCATCCCATTATCCAATAATTCACATGATTACGGATTATCTCAAATTACTTAAAATACTACTTATTTTTAATACACTTTATACACCTTACTATTATGGTCATGTGGTACCATATAAAATCAATTCATACACTATTATTTTATTAAAACATTCATGGAAAAAAATGCACATATTTTCTCAAATTTTAATTTTTCTAATCTCATATAAAGAATAGAAATTTTCGTATTCTTAATTCTTAAAATGGTAAAAAGATAACCTTATTTTCTTGTAAGATAATTTCTATCTTTACAATAAAGAAAATCTCATAAACTTTCTCATCTTATGTGTATAATTCAAAGCATATTAGAAAGTAGTAATATTAATAACTATATAAAATCATATTTTTCATTTTTTTAACAAAAATGTTTCACTCAAAATACCACATCAAACGTATATAACGATGTTAATGTTGTTAAAATCACGGGATGTAACATCCTTCCTCCATTTAGAACATTCGTCCTCGAATGTTAACTCTTAGATAATTATAAATTTTTTACTAGGGTCTCCTCTGTAATTTAAACTTAAACCTAAATTATATCTGAAGTCTCGACTATTGAGAACCTTTGGTACTGGAGTATCTCGTATCTTCTTCACTTTTACCTTACTTACTTTTCAACCTCGCATTGCATCTTCTATTTCTTTCATAACCTCTCTTCAACATAGGTGGAAATTATGTCTTAAATCTCTACTGTAATACCTGCGCCTGGTGCATACAAAATCTGGCAAAAGCTTCATACTGACTTCTTACACTTACGATCTGGAAACAAAAGAAAGGTAACATTTCCTAAATGCCCTATAGCCTCTCAATTATAAATGTGGCATGCAACACACCCTAGGCATGGCTTTGTAAACTCCCTAGGACACGACCTGCTCTAATACCACCTTGTCACGCCCCAAACCTAGGGAGGCGTGGCTAGCACCCGGTGCCATAGTGGCCCGAGCAAACCACTCTGAAACTTTCTTTTTGGGTAACTATCATGGGACAACAAGGTCACAACTCGTAATGTACAACTGTAAGTGGGAAAACACTGAATCACCGAACCATTTTTCTTAAAACGTGAATACGTATGGGCCGTAAATGCTTCTGAAAAACTGTACAAAATGAACCTCTATCTACAAAGCCTCTTCGATTATTTGACATTAAATGAGACATGGTATCGGCCTACCCATAAGTCTGTAGTATAACTCTAACACGATGACTAATAGCCTCGAGTGCACTCCGAATGATGTGGACTTTTACCGATCCTTCGCTGAATTCTAATTTCCTCTACTATAAAGGCTCGTCAAACTGATTGTTTATACCTGTAGGCATGAATACAACGTCTCCAACAATAGGACGTCAGTACGAATAATGTACTGAGTATGTAAGGCAAAACTGAAACATAAGAATAATTCACCATTAATTAAAGACATATAAGAATCAACCCAAAACTCTGAAGTGCCACCATATATGCATACTTATTATACTTACATCTATATAATGCTTCTCTTTAAGAAAATTATCCATATCGTATGATTCGTGATTACCCAACTGATCAGTGGTAACTACCTGACTTATCGTCACATGGTGGTAAATGTATGACTGTCCAACTGGTGGTAAATAGTGATACAAAACTACTTAACCGGTGGTAACTGCTCGACCGATCGTAGCCAGATGGTAAATGCATGTTTGCCAAACGACTGTAGCACGGTGGTAAATATGTAACTGCCCAACGGGTCGTAGCTCGATGGTAAATGCATGACTGCCCGACCAGCCGTAGCTCGATGGTAAATCCATATGCATGAAGATGCATGTATTACTATATTATATACATTAACGCCTTTATCAAATACCTCAATAGGGAAATAGATACATACTTAGACATGCTTGAATATCTCTTTACGGGAATGAATAACATAAACATCCTTAACTGCTAAGGGTAGAACCACTTATGGAATATCATTATGTGTATGTATCGTTACTTGGATTATGCCAAAAGAATGAAGGTATAGCCTTAACATACCTGAGATGATTCTCTTGATAATCCGTCTAATACATGTCTAATACAAAAATACGTAACGGCGGATCGAAGTAGGGAAAAACCCGTAACACCCATAGTTTCATCTCATTTTGATGAACTCACATGCTATAGCATCTGTATTATATTCTTCAACACAAAATCAAATACTAGTTATAACATCTTACCACAAAAACATGCAGTAGAAAGTCCAAAGTCATCGGCTATGAACACAATTCACAGACCATTTAAGGGAAAATAACACAACAATTAGAAAAGCCTCTACCATTAATAAAACTAGTTCAAACACTGAAACCAAAATATAAAAAACGACAAAAAACTTGAAAAAATCTCTCTTCTCTCTCCTGATTCTTGAGTGATTTTGTGCCCTTCACCAGCGACTGCCCTAGTATGGCCTCCATGGCCGGAGGCCAGCCACCCCCGGTGGCTGTGCTTCCCCCCACCATCTCCCAACGATCCACGATTACAAACAACAATCCCCAACCCATGGATTATTCAAAACTTCTAAAACCTACCACCATTAATGCTCCTATGCAAACCCTAGCTACGCTACCATTGAAATCTGTTGAGTTCCTGCATGGAGAACCAGTTGTGAAGTGGAAGAAGCAAGAAGTGATATAATCCCTCGTACAACAAGGGATTCAACTTGTAGTTCTTGGAAATTTTTTGTATGGAAAGCTTGTTATTGGTTACGTAAAGTGATTCCAATTCAATGTGAGATTAAGGGTCATTGCTCAGTTGGCTTGATTGAAGATAATCACGTGTTGATTACATTATCATTATTGGAGGATTATGTTCATCTTTTTTCAAAGCCAATTTTTTACTTAAAGGCTCAATCAGACATGCGGCAGATGCGTTGTACAAAATAGAATCCATGGTGGACACATGATGAAGAGACTACAATTGCCATAGCTTGTATCAACTTTCCAGAACCCCTCCAAATTTCATTGGTAAGGAATGTGTATTTTCATTAGCTCGTGCAGTTGGTAACCCATTACATGTAGACCTAGCAACTCAAAATGGGACTAGACCTAGTTTTGCTAAGGTGAAGGTGGAAGTTAATTTGTTAGGTAATTTCCCTAAACGTATTAAGATTGTTTTAGAAGCTGATGAATCTGGGCCAGAAAAGTTTAAATGGATTAGGATAAAGTATAGTTATATGCCTAAATATTGCAAGCCTTGCAAGAAACAAGGGCATAGTGAGGCAAAATGTTAGGTAATTCATCCTAAGTTGCACAAGAGATTTGATGAAGATGTTTGAGGATCAAGGCAAGGAGAAGACATCTGTGGTGAATACTGAAGCAATTCTTACAACTGCAAACTCAACTTAATCCAATTCATATCATGATGTTGCAGCACGCAACCCGACCCCTCCTGTCCACCCTTATTACTCCTTGTTGCGGCGTGCAACCCGATCCCAATATACAGATCAACACCAATCACAAAAGAATCCCGACAAGGGAACAATAGTAAAACAACAATATCCCGACAAGGGAAAATAATATCATAAGCAATAACATTCGAGCAAGGGAAACAATATCATAAACAATAACATCCCGGCAAGGGAATCAACCACCATCACTTTACAACATAAGTCTCAACTTGAGCTAATGCTCAACAATGGTCAGATACCAAGAATACTTTCATAAGCCTTGTTCAACATTTATCATCGTCATATTAAGCATGAACAACACATAACGGGATCACAACAATCATAGTATAAGACTCACGGGCATGCTTGACACCAACGTATATATATTCGTTGTTATACCCCATTTTAATATGTGTTAAATTAGAGTATAACATATTGGAAATTCTGAAAGTTTAATTAATTAAGAGAGTCGCCACCTAATTATTTTAACGGTGAATTAGGACACCAATTTTAACTAAGTAGTGCTTAAAGTTAACTTTGTTTTATGGCCTACTTAATCTTAAGATTATGGGTAAGGGGTCTAATTAATCTTATATGAAAGGTTATTAAAGCACCCTATATGATCCGTTAATTACGGTTAACCGGCCAAACTTAGGTTAATTAATTAGGAGCAATTTGAACTCCAATGCTCCTGCTTTCATTCCCAGAAATCCTTCATCTCCAGCTATTCAAAATGCAGTAGCTGGAACACCTACAACTACTATGCAGCAGCAGCAAGTTATTCCCAACACTTCAAATGTTACTCATACTGCTGCTACTCATCTACGTGATCGAGAAGTCACAACAACAAATTCTGGATAGAACCAAATTATTACAACCATCCCAGATATTTCAGAGGAAGAAAGAAGACTCTTGGATGCAATGGTGAGTTCTAATCCCTTAAATCCTGTAAATCCTACTGCTTCTAGCACTGAAATGTTAAGTAAGAGCAGGAACAAATTGCAAAAAAATAGAACAACATCAAAGCAAGACAATGGTGACAAATACACAAGGTCAATCTGCATTGGAGACAATTGTTATCGACCAAAATGTTCCACAACCTGTGCACCTGGGGAGAGACTTGTATGAAGACGGAGAGGAAGAAGCAATGTTACAACAGTGTAGAGCAGAGGCAGCAAGAAAAGGGGATCTATCACCAATGCATAGCGGCAAAGGTAAGAGGACTCATACACGGAAAATTAGTTGGGATGACAAGGTTAGTGATTTTTTAAATGTTAGGCGACCTCCAATGAGAGTTGCCAAACAAAAGAAGGCCGCCCCAACTACATCTACAAAGTCCAATCGTTCAAAAAAGAAATCATGAATTTTGAATACATCTTGAAGAATTGGGATTGTGATGAAAAAGAGTTACAAATTGAAGAAATTACAAGTTCGGACAAGAAGGGACAACATTTTAATTCCTTCATCATTTTATTCTACCATTATATTAGTATTCTCATTTGTAATATCATCACAGAGTATGTTATAAACTCTGTGATGATCATTGAATATTTGGTACTTTCCAGTTCTTATTTTTTACATGCATGTTAGTAGGTGAGGCTATTTAAAGCCTCAATAAGATTAGTAAGGTAAGGTTTAGCCCAGTTTGAGTTGCCTTGGTCCTATGCCTTTGGAAAAATATCCACACGGCTATGAGATTATATACCCTCGTGAGACTTTGCCGGCAGCTACACCATGAATCCTCTACATGAGGCTGCCATCATAAGGCAATGTGAGACGCAGAGGAGTGATTATATAGCCAAGACATATGGTAATAATACCGGTGCTATTGTCCCCCTTATTTGTACTTTTCCTAATTGTTGTATTTTTTTATTTTTATTTTATTAATAAAAAACTAGCCCTAGGCGCTTGCCTAGCGGATTACCAAAAATAAAAGGTTAATTAATTAAAAAACTTTGTTATAATAAAACATAAATATGAAGTTCTAAAAAATCCGATTCAACTCACGAAAATTGAGCACAAGTCCAAAAACATTTATGATTGGATTAGCTTGACTAAAATAACTTCTAAAAAATGCTAATATTTTGGATTTCAAATTTGTAAAATAATAAGATCTCTTTAAATTTTCTTAAGAAATGGATTAATAACTTTAAGAAACGAGACAAGGTTTCCATTGAAAACTAGGACTAAAAGAGACTTAAATTCAATTGTTTTAAAAGGAGCGAATTGGTACTGATTTTACTCAGTATTACTTTGAAAGAAATATTAACTATGCCAATTAACTTAATGGACAAAAGATCGGATGACATAAGCAAATCAATTGCAATTTTATCCAATTAATAGATATAGAAACTTGATGAAAACTCACGTTTTTTGAACAAATACTTCTTCAAAATGTGTTTCGACTAAAAGTCTCAGTTCCCAAACTAAAAAAAAAAAAACAGATAGATGATTCTAAAAAAGCTGTAATACACTAACTTGATATGCATATTGGACAAATTTCACAGATTAATTTTAACTTAAATGGCGACTCCCAAATGTTATAAAATCCAAACCTTGAGATAAAACCAAAACACACAAATAAATTAAGGATCATAAAAGACTAGACAGGAATGAAAGGCAAAAGAAGTAAGAAAGACGCCACAGGCGCCCCAAGCGTTTCGCTTGTTTTCTTGATATCCGGTGCATTCTAAGAAAATGTGTTGTATCGAATCCATAAGCAAGTATAGGGAGTCCTATGTTAACTAAATGTGCAAAACTGCTATTGCTCAACATATCTAACATTAGTTCCAACATCAACAGAAGAAGCAAAAGAGCTGTTAATTGCTTCTAATCTTTCATATAGGGCTTTCCCTTCACTAATCATCAAATATGCAGGTTTAGAGGTGAAATTTAATCAATTTTTAGCCTATGACGTTAATTATCGCATACATGACCAGTATGAAAATGAGTAGTTAATTAGTACAAACATCTTTTTGTCAGAGTCCAGGTAGTACATTAGAATTTGGCCAGGTAATTTATCTGCAGTGCATTACTTAAAAATCAGCACAACTATAAAAGGGCAGCTTAGTGCACTAAGCTCCCACTATGGGCGGGGTCCGGGAAAAGACCGGGCCACAATAGTCTATTGTACGCAGCCTTACTTTGCATTTTTGCAAGAGGCTGTTTCCACGGCTTGAAGTTATGACCTCCTGGTCACATGACAACAACTTTACCAGTTACGCCAATGTGTCCGTTCTAACCGTGAAATGGACATTATTAGTAAGTCAATCAAAAGGTAATTTGCAGAGGTGCTGACATCAGAATACATGGAGTGAAACTTACAGAAAAAAGAAGAAGACGACCTAATTATTCCGAGCTTCCATGCATCCGTGTATCAGTAGTAGCTAAATGAGATTTATTAACATTGGCTGTCATTTTCTAGCAATTGTCAAATTCAAACACAACCTTGTTAGTTTGAAATGGACATGGAACAATTAAGAGAAAGCAAGCTTATAATTTAAAATAAAAAAGAAAGAATACCATGTTAATGTTACGATCAAGTACTTCGATTGTAAGGTCATACAGTCGCATCCTTCCATATCTTTGACTTGTTCCTTAATTTGCACAGCCGAAACCTCGAGAGATACTTTCTTGCACCGAAGCACCTTAATCTGTTTGAGTGTTTGAATATCTGCAAAGCTAAGGGGGATCTCCTCTCGAGATTGTGGCACTCTCTTATCACAAGCGTTTCAAGGAAAGGAAAAGATTCCTCTGAGGCTTCCCACTTTGATATACTAAACTGCACCAGTTTCAAGATCTTAAGTTTATGGAACGTCACTATTCTGATTCAGACAAATACCGATCCTCTAATTGGAGATACTCCAGACTTGGTAGTCGGAAATCGCGCTTTCTATATGAGTTCCTGTTTGAAGTAACTTTGATACAACTATGGACCACCTAAAGGAAAGGCGAAATGGTTGAAGCTGGGTAAGACTCTCCAATTTGGGACAAATCTCTGCAGAGTAATGGATGTCAAGTTCTTGAAGATTAGGACACCTCTGTGACAAGACATGCACGCTAAGGAATTCCTATCCGAAAATTGTCTTCGATTGGTCCAAATCAGTGACCTCAAGGGTAGGTGGAAAGGCTTCTGTGTGTTTCAGGGCCCAGCAATCCAAAATTGGACATCAATTCGACATCATCCATGATATCAAATCTCAGTCAGTTTTCCCTCCAATGGGAACCTTCAAATTTTCTATACTGCTTCATTGCCAGCATAAACTTTTCTTATTTACTCTTTTTCAAGCAAAAGTGAAGAGCTACATCATGAACCTGACAATATTTGACTTTACCGTTATATCTTCTCTTTGAAACCATCACCACATTACTGCTAATGAGCTCCATCAAGTAACCTTCAGCTGCCTCTTCCAACGTCCCAGATTCATTGTTCTTCACAAACCCTTCAGCAATCCACAAATTTATCATTCTGGAATTAGTGCGTCGTCCGGAAACATCCCCATGTAAAGTAGGCAAGGCTTTAAATAATTGCCTAACTTATCATAACATAACTGCATAGTCGCCGGACAATAGTCTTTAGTCTCACGATCAAGATAGGAAAATATAGCATCTTTAACCTCATGCCACCAAGATTCTTCCATTTTCTTTGTTTGAATTATTACAGTTGTCAATACCGTTGGACTTTAAGCCATTGGGCTTTAAAAGAGAAGAAGTGTGAATTGGAAATGGAGGGAAATAAAATGGAGGGAAAATGAAAATTTGAAGAAGTGAACTTACTTTTGTCTTGCACTTTGTCCCTCATTGGTGAGGGACAATCACATTTATGTGCTTATATATAGATTCACTTCTTAAAACTCTTAAAAAGAGTTGAAGAGAATGAACCCTCGCGCCGTCGTAGTCGCTCGCTCGGCTCGGCTTCGGCTTCGTCAAATGATCGATAAGATTATTTTTGGACAAAATTTATTTAATTATTTAATAATTAATTAAACGCCAAATCACTGCTGAACGTTCAGAGGGCCTCGCTGGCCGCGGTTCTGCCGCGACCGCGGTAGAATCGCGGCAGTCAGATTCAGAGAAGTTCTCTGGCCGCAGTTCGGCCGCGATCGCGGTAGGCTGCGTATTTTCTGAAAAGGCACCTTTCCAGACACTTCTTCTGATATTTGCCTATAAATTCTGAGGCAAGGCTGCATCTTCTATATACGAAAAAGACTCTAGAACTTCTTTCTTTCTGAATATACTGCATCCTAATTCGCAGTCTCTCTCTCTCAAATTCGTAAGTGTGATTTTGCTCCGTTCTTTGAGTTCGTTGGTATCATGCAGTTTGTATTGCCACTGTTGCAGGAAGGTTTATTCCGTTTTATCCTGGGAGGATTTAATCCATTACCTTGGCAACGTGTGAGGGGGTTAAAATTCCTTAAGGATACACAAGAAAATTGTGGACTCGGAATATTTCTGATTCTTTACTATTTGATATATTTCTTTATTCTTCTAACAGTTTCCTGAATTTTGTTTTAACCCAGTAACGTTTACAAGCTTAAGGAATTTTAATGATTTACTAACGTTTCTGTGTTGATTATTAAATTATTTTCTTTATACTTTGTTGGAGACTAAAGCCTTGTTGCTTTCTGCTCCTATAATTTTTTCTGTCCGGTTTAAAGTACATAAAAACTTTGCCGGAATAATAAACGTACGGGTTTGAAGTATATATAAACTTCACCATTGTTACGTGTTGTATGGTTGGTTTGGTATTCAGTTTGAAGATATCAAAAACTTCACTGATTAACAAGTTCTGTATTGTTTTCAACTTTACAGAAATATGACGAATGAAAACCAAACTAATGGAAGTGTTGCGGGAACGGTTGCTGCTGTTACAAGCCGTTCTACTCCTACTCATGCTATGGCACCGGCAGAAAAACCCGAAAAGTTTTTCGGGATTGACTTCAAACGTTGGCAAATGAAGATGCTCTTCTATCTTACTACGTTGAGTTTGCAACGTTTCATCAAGGAGGATCCTCCGGTCATGGCTGAAAATACTCCGGATGAAGAACGACTTGTTGTAACTGAAGCATGGAAACATTCTGATTTCTTATGCAAAAACTACATATTGAGTTGTTTGGAAGATGGCTTGTACAATGTCTATAGTGTCATGGAAACTTCAAAAGCATTATGGAATGCACTAGAGAAGAAGTACAAGACTGAAGATGCCGGACTTAAGAAGTTCGTGGCTGCAAGGTTTTTGGATTTCAAGATGATTGACACTAGGTCCGTCATAACTCAAGTCCAAGAATTACAAGTCATTGTGCATGACCTCCTTGCTGAAGGTATGACCCGAATCAATAATTTTATTAATAAGATTTATCTTATTATTAATTATGAATTTGTTATTGAAGGTATGGTCATAAATGAGGCCTTTCAAGTCGCTGCTTTCATTGAAAAGTTACCGCCGTTGTGGAAGGATTTTAAGAACTATCTTAAACACAAGCGGAAAGAGATGACACTAGAAGACTTGATTGTTCGTCTGAGGATAGAAGAAGACAACAAAAATGCTGAAAAGAAGTCACGTGGAAACTCGACAATAATGGGGGCAAACGTTGTTGAGGAGGCGCCACAAAATAAGAAGAGGAAGAAGGCTTCCGGACCAAAGAATTACCCAAGCAGGAAAAAGTTCAAGGGTAATTGCCACAACTGTGGAAGATCTGGGCATAAGGCCGTGGATTGTCGTGCGCCCAAGAATGATAAGAAGAAAAAGAATCAAGCTAACATGGTTGAAGATGAAATGGAGGACTTATGTGCCATGTTGTCTGAATGCAATTTGGTAGGAAATCCAAAAGAATGGTGGATAGATTCTAGAGCCACCCGCCATGTTTGTGCTAACAAGGAGTTATTTTCTTCTTATGCCCCCGTAGGACCCGACAAGACAATCTTCATGGGAAATTCATCTACGGCCAAAATTGAAGGAGTTGGCAAGATTGCGTTGAAGATGACGTCGGGAAAAATAGTGACTCTAAATCAAGTCCTCCATGTTCCAGAAATTCGCAAGAATCTTGTGTCTACCTCACTTCTTGTCAAGAATGGATTCAAATGTATTTTTGTTTCTAATAGTGTTGTACTTAGTAAGAAAGATGTATATGTAGGAAAAGGTTACCTAAATGAGGGCCTTTTTAAGCTAAATGTAATAGCAGTTCCTATCAATAAAGTGAATGTTTCTTCTTACTTACTTGAGTCAAACACTTTATGGCATTCTCTTTTAGGTCACGTAAACTTCAAAACATTGCGGAAGATGATAAATCTAGAAGTATTGCCAAAATTTGATTGCATTAATTCCAAATGTCAAATATGTGTGGAATCAAAGTATGCTAAGCATCCTTATAAGTCCGTTGAAAGGAATTCAAGTCCTTTAGACTTAATTTACACAGATATTTGCGACATGAAGTCAACACCATCTCGCGGTGGGAAAAAGTATTTTATTACTTTTATTGACGATAGCACGAGATACTGCTATGTTTATTTACTTAATAGTAAAGATGAGACAATTAATGCTTTCAAGCAATACAAGAGTGAAGTTGAAACGCAACTAAACAAAAAGATCAAAATGATAAGAAGTGATAGGGGTGGCGAATATGAATCTCCTTTTGAAGAAATTTGTTTGGAAAATGGCATTATTCACCAAACAACTGCCCCTTACTCTCCACAATCTAATGGAATTGCGGAGAGGAAGAATCGAACATTGAAGGAGATGATGAATGCATTGCTAATAAGTTCTGGCTTACCACCGAACTTGTGGGGGGAAGCTATACTTACAGCTAACCGGATAATCAATCGAGTACCTCATAGTAAAACACAGTCCATTCCTTATGAAAAGTGGAAAGGAAGGAAGCCTAGCTTGAAATACTTCAAAGTGTGGGGGTGTTTAGCTAAGGTACAAGTTCCTAAACATAAAAGAGTTAAGATAGGTCCAAAAACGGTTGATTGTGTGTTTATTGGATATGTAACCAATAGCAAGGCATATCGTTTTCTGGTTCATAAATCAGAAAATCCTAAAATTCACATTAATACGATAATAGAATCAGATAATGCTGAATTCTTTGAAACTATTTATCCGTATAAAAAGGAAAGTGAAGTGACCTGCCAAAAGTCAAAATGACCTCGGGAGGAAATAACAGATGGTATGCCTAATGAAGAAAATCCAAGAAGAAGTAAACGTCAAAGGATATATACTTCATTCGGTCCAGATTTTATGACTTTTCTGTTAGAAAATGAGCCTCGTACCTTCAAGGAAGCAATGTCTTCCTCAGAAGCACAATATTGGAAAGAAGCTGTCAATAGTGAAATAGAATCCATATTGAGAAACCATACCTGGGAATTGGTTGATCTTCCTCCGAGTAATAAAACGTTGGGTTCTAAATGGATTTTCAAGAAGAAAATGAAAGACGATGGTACTATTGACAAATACAAGGCAATACTTGTTGTCAAAGGATTTAGACAACGAGAAGGTCTTGACTATTTTGACACATACTCGCCGGTAACAAGAATTACATCTATTCGGATGCTAATAGCGTTAGCCGCCTTGTATGGTCTTCAAATCCATCAAATGGATGTAAAAACAGCCTTCTTAAATGGTGATCTTAAGGAAGAAATTTACATGAACCAACCTGAAGGGTTTGTGGTTCCGGGAAAAGAAAAGAAGGTGTGTAGACTTGTTAAGTCTCTTTATGGATTAAAACAAGCACCCAAACAATGGCATGCGAAATTTGACCAAACAATGTTGTCAAATGGTTTTAAGATTAATGAATGTGATAAGTGTGTTTACATTAAGAACGTTCAAAATCATGTAGTCATTGTTTGCTTATATGTTGATAATATGCTAATAATGAGCAAAGACATTGCCGACATTCAAGCTACTAAGCGTATGCTTGCTAGTAAGTTTGATATGAAAGACTTAGGAGTTGCCGATGTAATTCTAGGAATTAAAATCCAGAGGACTCCTCAAGGTCTAGCTTTGTCTCAATCACATTACGTGAAAATGGTACTTGAAAAATTCAAACACTTGGAATTTAGAAGTGCAAGGACTCCAATTGACTTAAACCATCATCTTATGAAGAATAAAGGCGAAAGTAGGTCTCAATTGGAGTATGCTCGTGTATTGGGAAGTCTAATGTACATCATGAACTGTACACGACCCGATATAGCTTGTGCAATAAGTAAACTCAGTCGATTCACAAGTAATCCCAACAAGCATCACTGGGTGGCTATGAAACGAGTTCTGGGATATTTGGAGTATACCCAAGACTACGCTTTGCACTACAATAAATATCCTACGGTTATTGAAGGATATAGTGATGCTAATTGGATAACCGGCTCATCAGAAACAAAGTCCACAAGTGGATACGTGTTTACTGTTGGTGGAGGAGCAGTATCTTGGAAGTCTTCCAAACAGACATGTATCGCTCGCTCTACAATGGAATCAGAGTTTATAGCATTGGATAAAGCCGGTGAAGAAGCTGACTGGCTTCGGAATTTTTTAGAAGACATTCCGTTCTGGCCAAAACCTTTGGCTCCTATTTGCATACATTGCGATAGTGAGGCTGCAATAGGATGGGCAAGGAGTGTTATGTATAACGGAAAGTCTCGTCATATACGACGAAGACATAATACCGTTAGACAACTACTTTCTAGTGGAATTATCACTATTGATTATGTAAGATCAAAGGATAATGTTGCGGATCCACTTACAAAAGGCTTAACTAGAGAGGGAGTTGAGAAATCATCTAAGGGAATGTGACTATGGCCGAGGACAAGTCAACATGGCGGTAACTCTACCTAAAATTTTGGATGTTCCGAGATCTAGGTTCAAGGAGCTCAAACAAAGTTGTGATTGACCGGTTCAACATTGTCAAAACAAAATCTTTGGTCCATTCTCGTGATGAAGACAATGTTCAGTAACAAGGATAGAACTTTACACGTTCTTTAATGATTACCTAAGTTTGATGAGGTATTTATCAAATAATGTAAATCTAAAGGATTACACGTTTAGGAATCACCTATGTAAGTGTGAAGAAGAAGCCGCTTCAATGAGAATTCTGTAAGGCCAATTCTCTACGCATTTATGAAACCACGCGGTGTTCATGGCTAAAACGAACACAACAATGAGAACCAAAAGACGGTTAAGGGTTGGTTGTGTGACATATGGCTGTCTAGGTATACACTGAAAGTTCGACGGTTCAAAGATATCAAATCTACCGATTGATCGAGTATATCCGACATATGTTCACTACGGAAAGTTCAAAGGGAAACCTACTTATCCAGATGCAATTAATCCTTACTTGCAAAATCACATAGCTTTCATCTATGATCTTTCTTGATACGGCCATTCCCATTTATGTGGGGGATTGTTGGACTTTAAGCCATTGGGCTTTAAAAGAGAAGAAGTGTGAATTGGCAATGGAGGGAAATAAAATGGAGGGAAAATGAAAATTTGAAGAAGTGAACTTACTTTTGTCTTGCACTTTGTCCCTAATTGGTGAGGGACAATCACATTTATGTGCTTATATATAGATTCACTTCTTAAAACTCTTAAAAGGAGTTGAAGAGAATGAACCCTCGCGCCATCGTCGTCGCTCGCTCGGCTCGGCTTCGGCTTTGGCTTTGGATTTGGATTTGGATTTGGATTTGGATTTGGATTTGTCAAATGATCGATCGATAAGATTATTTTTGGACAAAATTTATTTAATTATTTAATAATTAATTAAATGCCAAATCACTGCTGAACGTTCAAAGGGCCTCGCTGGCCGCGGTTCTGCCACGACCGCGGTAGAATCACGGCAGTCAGATTCAGAGAAGCTCTCTGGCCGCGGTTCAGCCGCAATCGCGGTAGAACCGCGGCAGGCTGCGTATTTTCTGAAAAGGCACCTTTCCAGACACCTTTTCTGATATTTGCCTATAAATTCTGAGGCAAGGTTGCATCTTCTATATACGAAAAAGACTCTAGAACTTCTTTCTTTCTGAATATACTGCATCCTAATTCGCAGTCTCTCTCTCTCAAATTCGTAAGTGTGATTTTGCTCCGTTCTTTGAGTTCGTTGGTATCCTGCAGTTTGTATTGTCACTGTTGCAGGAAGGTTTATTCCATTTTATCCTGGGAGGATTTAATCCATTACCTTGGCAACGTGTGAGGGGGTTAAAATTCCTTAAGGACACACAAGAAAATTGTGGACTTGGAATATTTCTGATTCTTTACTATTTGATATATTTCTTTATTCTTCTAACAGTTTCTTGAATTTTGTTTTAACTCAGTAACGTTCACAAATACAATAGTTAGAGGCAATCCTTTGTATATTTCTACAACTTCTTGACTCACATCTTGTAGTTGAGGCCGAAAATATTCCCCTTGAAACACCTTTTTCTGCAACAATTTACAACTTTCATCTGGTGTGAGGAAGGAAAGAGAATAAGGGTCGGTATGGTGCTTGACCTGCTTACCTACTTCCTCAAGTCGAGTTGTAACTACAATTTTGAGTCTATATCCAAAATCAGGGAAACAAAGGCTTAAGTCATCCCATGCCATAGCATCCCACATATCATCCAAGACACTGAGATATCTCTTTCCCATTAAGCTTTTCCTCAGCATGTTTGCAAGAATGTCATCCTTATCTCCCTTGTCCTTTGAACCGGTAACTTAACTAAAAATCTCTTGTAATAGCTCTCTCCGATTATATGTTTGGGAGATGATGAACCATGGTCGAATATCAAAATAAGAAGCAATAATTTCATTATTAAACAACTTTCTTGCACAAGTTGTTTTGCCTTGTCCCCATCCCAACAATTACGATGGCATCTATCTCATTTGTTCCTTGAATCAGATGCCGAATTATTCTTTTCATGTTATTCTCAAAATAAACTATCTCCTCATCATTCATAACATTGCTATGTTGAATTAGTGGATGTTTAGTTGTCTCTACCCTAGAGCAGGGCATAAGAGCGAGGTTGTCCGCCCACATCTCATTCACCTCCGCACTAACATGCTTGATCTCTTTTAAGATTGTAGGAAGTGAGAAAAAAGATGCCAAAGAGCATTATATTGAGCAACAATAGAGTCAATGGCTACTTTAGCTTCGTATGCCAACTTGATAGTACGCCTCTGAAGATCTTTAAAAATTTCATGTTCATGTTGCACATTCACAACATCTTTAAAAATGGATGTTAGAGATGAAAGATCTTTCTCTAAAATAACAAAATGATGCTTCATCATAAAATCTAAACATAATTCAATTTTATCCTCTCATTTAATTTCCTTAATTGAGAATCCAGAAAGCTCAATCTACCAACCGTGGGAAACTGATATGGGTGAATTTTAAGGACTTGTAGTATCTCTCGAGTTGTGCCTTTAGATTTTCAGTTTTCTCCAATATCTGTAGCGAGAAAAGGTCTATCTTGCTAGTATCATATTTGATCATAGAGCTATGAACTACACTTAGAACATCGCCCATAAGAGCTCGAACCTCTTTCAAGACCACATTCAACCGCTTACCATTAATAACATGACTTGGCACATCAGCAAGAACGACCAACAAGAACTCTTTTGCCACATTAATATTTCGAATAGAGATAGTATCAAAAAAGTTTTTAAGCTTCTTGCACTCGATACTCACCAGCAGACTGTGGAGCTGATGTGAAAAATCTTTAGGCAATTTCTGCTTTTTGATAGTTGTTGATTAACTAAACTTTGAAGCCCTTATTTCACCAAGAAAAGTCTTTTTCAGTTCCAGCTCCACTAGCACAATCAGACATAATAGATATGGAGGTTTATTCACGAAATCATTTCCATCCTCATGTGAATATGTATCATCGGTATCTTCATCTGAATCTATATCATCTTTAGCCTCATCTGAATCTACATCATCTTTATTGTCCTTTGAATCAACATTATCTTCACCCTCATCTGATTCTGGATCATCTTCATCCTTATATGAATATGTATTATTTGTATCTTCATATGTATCTATATCATCTTTATCCTCATCTGAATCTGCATCATATTTAATATAATTTGAATTAGCTTTATCTACAACCTCATCCGATTCTGGATCATCTTCATCCTCATATGAATATGTATCATTTATATCATATTTATCCTTATCTGAATCTGCATCATCTTTAATGTCATTTGCATCTGCATCATCTTCAACCTTATTAAGCCAAAGAGCAAGGTAGAATTGTCCCACATTGTCAACCATGAACTGAATTCGAGTCTCTAGACCTTCCATCTTCTCATAGTCGATGTAACTATTTATCTCTGTGGCATATAAGTATCTCTGTATACTGGAAAAATCGAGGATAGAGTTACCCCAATTTTACGTTGTGAAATGAGGAACGACGTTACTTGCTACTGGCTCGAGTGAGAGTAGAGATACCTATAGATCAGAACTAGGAATGGACGAATGATACAACAGGTCTCTAGCATGGCCAAACCTGGAAAGAATCAAGCTCAAGTGAGATAATGAATCGAGGGTAAAGGAAATGCGATTAAAAAAATGGGGAGCCAAAATATCAGCTATCAGCCAGGTATTGTAGTGTGGATCACGCTTAGTATTGGCTGCAGATCATATTTTCATAGGAGAGAGGGAAGAATAAACCTTTAGGTTCGAAATAGATCTTTAAATGGAAAACGAAAGTTGATGGCACTATTGATAAATATAAGACAAGACTTGTTGTCAAAGGTTATAGACAAAAGAAATGGCTTGATTACTTTGACACTTACTCGCCAGTAATGAGGATAACATCTATTAGGGTGTTAGTGGCGCTGGCAGCCGTGTATGGTCTTGAAATCCATCAAATGGGTGTTAAAACAACTTTATTAAATAGAGAATTGGAGGAAGAGATTTACATGGAACAACTTGAGCGTTTTCTGGTTCCGGATAAAGAAAAGAAAGTGTGCAAACTTGTTAAGTTGCTTTATGGACTTAAACCAGCAGCTAAATAATGGCATGTCAAATTTACCAAACAATATTGACAAGTGGGTTTAAAATCAACAAGTGTGCAAATGAGTTTACATTAAAAGCACTCCATGTCATGAAGTCATTGTTTGCTTATATGTTGATGACATGTTGATAATGAGCATAGATGTGGCGATATAGATGCTACTAAGCGCATGCTGGCTAGCAAATTCAACATGAAAGACTTAGGAGTTGCAAATGTGATCTTAGAAATCAGAATTCACAACACTCCACAAGCTCTAGCATTATCACATTCTCACTATATTGAAAAAGTACTTGACAAGTTCAAGTATTTAAATTTCAAGATTGTCAAGACTCCAATTGACGTGAGTTATACACTTCAAGAGAATGAAGGTAAAAGTGACTCACAACTAGACTATGCAAGAGTATTGAGAAGTTTGATGTATATCATGAATTGTATGCGATTAGATATAGCATGTGCTATTAGCAAACTGAGTCGGTTTACAAGTAATCCCAATCAAATACATTGGATGGCAATGAAACAAGTTTTGGGGTATTTGAAACATACTCAAGACTATGCTCTACATTATAACAAATATCCCTCCATGATTGAGGGATATAGTGATGCAAATTGGATCACCGGATCGACTGAATTTAAATCCACGAGTGGATTGGGGGTGGAGCAGTGTCTTGGAAATCATCCAAACAAACATGCATCGCCTGTTCTACAGTGGAATCTGAATTCATAGCTTTAAACAAGGCCGGTGAAGAAGCTGAATGACTTTGAAACTTCTTGGAAGATATTTTATATTGGCCCAAACCTTTGGCATCTATATGTATACATTGTGATAGTCAAGTGGTAATAGGCATGGTATGGAGCATTATGTATAACGGAAAATCTCATCACATATGATAGAGACACAATACCATTAGACAACTACTCTCTAGTGGTATTATCATGATTGACTATGTAAAGTGAAGAGATAACGTGTCGGATCCACTTACAAAAGGCCTATCTAGAGAGGTAGTTGAAAGATCATCAAAGAAAATAGGGTTAAGGCCTGGTACAAGTCATCATGGTGGTAACTCTACCTAGCAGACTAGAGATCCAATCCAAGAGCTAGGTTCAAAGAGATCATACAAAGTTATGAATGATGGTTCAACATTGTCAAATAACTCAACCCATTCTCGTGATGAAAATAATGTTATGAAATTAGAGTAAAGCATTAAGGCTTTTTGATGAGTCAATAAAACTTAAAGCTTTTTAATGATTTGCTCAGTCTGGCAGGAAATGACTAGGTAGTGTGTCCATAGGATTACACGTTTAGAAATCACCTATGTGAGTGTGAAGTATAAGCCGCTTCAAGGGGAAAGAAAGTAAAGACCCATTCTCTAAGCACTCATGAAACTAGGCGGTGTTCATGGATAAAACGAACACAACCATGAGAACCATAGATGATTAAGAGTTGATTATATGACTTATGTTATCTAGGTATACAACAAAGCTCGACAGTTCAAAGATATCAAATCTACCGATTGACCGGGTATATCGGATATAAGTTCACTATGGAAAGTTCAAAGGAAAACCTACTTATTCAGATGCAATTAATCATTGCATGTATATCACACACTCGTCCGTGCATTACTTTGTCTTATAGACATTCCCCATTCATGTGGGGGATTGTTGAGATTAAAAGAATTGTACATGGGAAATGGTGGGAAGAAAGTGGTGGGAAGAAAGTGGTGGAAAGTTGAGCTCCTTTTTGCTTTGGAAAGAGCAAGTGTCCCTCATTGGTAGTGGAACGAAAAGTGAATGTTTTTATTTTGAGAAAGAACTTCCCTTTGTGTTAAATATGTTGGAATGAAAGTAAGCCTCATGTCTTTATCGCTCGCTCAACTCGGCTTCAACTTCGGATTCAGATTCAGATTTGGTCTAGTGGTATGATTCTCGCTTTTGGTGCGAGAGATACTGAGCTCAATAATGTGGGCTTGTAACCCAAATGGGGGCAACAACAACAATTCCAAGTCAGGAGTCCTTCTATATAGAATTCCTTTGCTCTGGAAAAAGTGGTTGGACAATCTTCGAAGCGTGCACTTCTGAGTCTCTGTAGCATTTTCTGGGTATTCTCCTTTCTATAAATACTCCTGGATATCGTGAAACCATGGTTTACCGTCAAATCTTCTTCAAAATGAGCACAATAAGATTTATGCTTATGAATATCTATCGGGATATGATCAATGAAATTCTTGTATGGATGTTGTATCATGGAAGACAATGATTCGATTTTAATTTCTAACTTCGTAGTGCCTACTTTTGTTTTCGTTTTCTATCGTGTTTTTATTAGGTTCAATGCCGCATTAAATGACTTAAAACATATTTGGTCAAGTTATCAAAACTTACTTATTTTGTGAAACATTTCTTAGTAAAAGTACCTTTTTAGTGCTTTGTGAGAGGGAGTAGTATGTATTTCAATAAACTTGGAATGTAAATCCAGCATTATTAATTCTTTAACTTCATATTTTATTTCCTTTCCCAATCGTGCTTTGATTTGGTTCTCCATTAAATGGTTTAGTGCAGTAAAATCAAAATGTATCTTGAAAAGGTAAAGAAAAGAGGAACGAGCTCTCTCTCAAAAGCCCAAAATGCACGGCAATTCAAATCCCTTTAGAACACCTGTGATGACCCGGCCAGTATTCTCATGAATTATCACTCTGTTACCCCCATTTTTGCTTCTTATTGCTTTGTTTATCGGTTCTATATGTGATCGGGTTAGTTGGCCTGGGTTCGGAAATGATTTGATAAGATTTGAGACACTTAGTCTCTTTTGAGGGAGCTTAAGTTAGAAAAGTCAACCGAAGGTTGACTTATGTGTTAGAGGGCTCGGATATGAGTTCTGATGGTTTGGATAGCTTCGGGAGGTGATTTGGACTTAGGAGCATGATCGGAATGGGTTTTGGAGGTTTGGAGTAGATTTAGGCTTGAATTGGCGAAGTTGATATTTTGGTGATTTCCAGTTGGTTGGCGAAATTTTGATAAAGGGATCGGAATGGAATTCTGAGAGTTGAAGTAGTTCCGTTGTGTCATTTTAGATATGTGTGCAAAATTTCAGGTTATTCGGACGTGGTTTGGTTGGGTTTTTGATCAAAAGCGGAATTCGGAAGATTTTGGGAACTTAGGCTTGAATCCGATGTGTTTAGGTTGATTTGATGTTGTTTGAGGTGTTTTGAAGATTGGCACAAGTTTAAATAAGGTTTTGGGATATGTTGGTGCTTTTGGTTGAGGTCCCAGGAGCCTCGGGGCGATTTCGGATGGTTGACGGAGGAGTTGAGACTTGGTGAACTTGCAGATTTTTGCTGCTTCTGGTATTTCCGCACCTGCGGATTGGGGATCGCAGGTGTGACGCCGCATGTGTGAGAAAGCAGTCGTAGAAGTGGAAGTTGGGAAGATGGCAGGAACCGCAGATGCGGTTGAGGGACCGCACCTGCAAAGGCGCAGGTGCGGAGTGTTGATCGTAGATGTGGAGTTGGCCATTTAAGCGATTTCCGCAGAAGCGGTTCAAGGACCATAAATTCGGTACCACAGAAGCGGGTATATGGCCGCAGATTCGAAAATTCCTAGGCAGAAGGTATAAATTGTGTCCTTCGGGATTTTGAGATATTTCCACCATTTCTATTTCGACTTGGAAGCTTTTTGGACGATTTTGAAAAGGGATTTCAAGGGAACTTCATTGAGGTAAGGAATTTGGAGCTAAAACACGTTCTTATGCTATTATTTCACGAATTAGAGCTATAATTAATGGAATTTAAGGGATAAAAATGGGGAAACTAGGGCTTGGAAACTTAGACCTTTGATTGAGGATTTGAAGGACCATTTGAGGTCGGATTTAAGAACTTTTGATATGTATGGACTCGTGGGGAGATAAGGAATCCATTGATGTGAATTTTATCAAAATCCGAGATGCGGGCCTGGGGTCGGGTTTTGGTAATTTCAGGATTTGTGTCGTATATTGATTATTTTCGCTTGGGCTTCGTTCCCTTAGCATATTTTGATGTCGTGATTCTGCTTTTGGATAGATTCGACGCGAGTGGAGGCCGATTCGAGGGGCAAAGGTGTCGCAGGCTAGAGAGTTAACCGGATTGAGGTGAGTAATGATTGTAAATGATGTTCATAGGGTATGAAACCCCGAACTTGCACATCGTTGTGCTATATCGAGGTGACGCACACGCCTGATGATGAGCGTGGGGTCATGAACTATTGGGGATTATGACTTAGTCTATCCCGAATGACTATTTTACCATGTATTTGACTGAAATCTATTTGCTATCATCATTATTTAGGTTGAATGCCATATTTGGGCTTCGTGCCAACTATTCGAACCCTTCGGGGACTTTTATTGATATTTCCTCACTGTTTTGACTTTATACTTGAACTCAGTCATGTCATATTTCACTGTTTTTGTACTCAGTCATGTTACTCTGTTTTAACACTTAAATGATCTTTTAAATGATATATTGAGTTGAAAATCATATTTCACTATTGCCCGAGTGGATTGTGAGGATTTTGACTGAGTAAGGCCGAGGGCCTATGTTGTGAGGAAATATTTGATATTGATTATGAGGCCGAGGGTCTGCGATATGTATGCCACGAGGTGGCTTGTTGATATGAGGTCGAGAGCCTAGTGATGACGCCATGAGATGGCTTGATATTGCGCTTGGGCCGTAAGGGTCCCCTCCAGGAGTCTGCACACCCCCAGTGAGCGTGGGTACCCATGTGATGTGAGATGTAGGCCGAAGGGCTGGTATTGTCTTGAGAGATTGCCCGAGGGGCGGATTTGTTGATACGGTGCCCGAGGGGTGAATCTCTCTATGTTTATTCTTCTTAATTGCATGTCTTTTACCTGCTTAATTGTTGAAAAAGGCTTTTCATGAATTTAAGTTGAATTTAAATGACTTTCACATATCTGTACTGATTTACTATTTTTCACTGGTTTTACTGCTTCGTTATAGCCTGTAATGTGCCTTACGTGATTTCTTGCTTTCAGTCTTTATTTATGATTATTACTCACTGATTTGGAGCACTCACTTTACTCCCTACACCCTGTGTGCATATTCAAGTGCATGTGGTCCCACTCCTGAGTGTTGATCTTTCCACCTTAGGCGGATCCGAGGATTCTCTAGGTAGTTGCCGGCGTTCGCAGCCTAGAGCTTCTTCCCTATCTTATGTCTCCTTGTTTTAATTTTGTATTGAACTCTGTAGACTTATCTTGATTTTACCAAATTTTTAGATGCTCATGACTAGTGACACCCCAGTATCGGGTTGTGTTGGGTTATTCTTCCGCATATTGTACTGTTGACTGCTTAAACCTTGGGTTATTCTATAGGGATTTAGACTTGAATCTTATTATTTAATTGCTTAAAAATTGTAATGGGAAGTGTCGGATGGCCTTGTCTTCATGAGAGGGGCCATCAAGACCGGGTACAGGTTTAGGATCATGACAAGTTGGTATTAGAGCCTAGGTTACATAGGTCTCATGAGTCATGAGCAGGTTTAGTAGGGTCTCGCGGATCGGTACAGAGATGTTTGTATTTCTCCTCGAGAGGCTGCAGAACCATTAGTTGAAATTCTTGTCATGCAAATTTGTTGATATTATTCTATTCTCTCATAGATGGTGAGAACACGCGGTACCGGTCAGGATAGACGACCACCAGTACCACTAGCTGTGGCCACTAGAGAATGAGGACGCGATCGTTGTAGGGGCAGAGGTGTGACCCGCACAGCAGCTAGGGCAGCACCTGCAGATCCACCAGCAGCCCCTGTTCAGGATCAGGTCCTAGTTATGGATGCTCTAGCAGTACCAGCTCAGGCACCAACTGTGCCCATTATGATTTCGGGTCTTCAGGAGGCCTTGGCTTAGATCTTATTAGTTTGCACTAGCTTAGCTCAGGTGGTTACAACCACTATAGCCGCAGCTACTTCTCAGGCGGGGGGAGGTAATCAGACTCCCGTCGCTCGCACACCTGAGTAGGTCGTGCAGGGACTTCATACGCTGGGGGCATATCCAGCCCAGCTGGTTGCAGCTATTCAGGACTATGTATTTCCTGCCATGCCAGAGGACGAGCAACGTAGGTTGGAGAGGTTTGGTAGGCTTCAGCCTCCGACCTTCAGTGGAGTAGAGGGCGAGGATGCCCAAGGCTTCTTGGATAAGTGTCAGAGAATGCTTCGTACTGCGAGTATTCTGGAGACCAGTGGGGTCGCTTTCACTAGTTATCAATTTTCTGGAGCTACCTTCACTTGGTGGGAGGCTTAGGATTTTTGGTGCAGCACCCCTTACCTGGCAGCAATTCTCCGTTCTCTTTCTGGAGAAGTATGTGTCGTAGTCCCGCAGAGAGGAGTTGCGTAGAGAGTTTGAGTGGTTGTGTCAGGGAGAGATGACTGTGACGCAGTATGAGATGAGGTTCTCCGAGTTAACTCGTCATGCTATTTGGTTGGTTCCGACAGATAGAGAGAGGATTAGGAGGTTTTTTGATGGCTTCACTTATCAGCTTCTTATTCTCATGACCAGAGAGAGGGTGACTGGTGCTACTTTTGAGGAGGTTGTGGATATCGCCCATGAGATTGAGTCTGTTCGTCGCTAGGAGCGGGAGGAGAGGGAGGCCAAGAGGCCTGGAGGATGTGGTAGTTATAGTGGTGCTCCTTTGAGAGGTCAGTTTCAGCATGACAGAGGCCATCCATTCAGGCATGCTCAGCCAGCTCGCCCAAGTTATCGCATGGCGTCATCGGGTCATGGTTCTCACATTTCTCATGTCACGACCCAAACCGAAGGGCCGCGACGGGCACCCGGTGCCTTACTCAACCGAGTACCAACGTAACATATCTTTCTTATCATGTTATCATGAGTAAATGAGCTAGAAAACTCGTCCTGAGATAACAAGAATAAAACATAAGGGAATAGTCAACATATGAAGACCCAACATGATATACAAACTAATATATGTGACATACGGGCCTATAAGGCCGACATGACCATTAGTAAACTCGAAACATAGGCCGACAAGGCCATACAATTATCCATACACCTGACATATGTCTACAAGCCTCTAAGAGTACATAAAATCATAAAGGTCGGGACAGGGCCCCGCCATATCAATCAATACATATCCAAAGCATACTGACCAAATAGGCAACTCCGGAGCAAGTGGAGTGCACCAACACCTTCGCTGAGCTGATAGCCTACTAGGAGGACTGTCAACCTATCAATCGGGACCTGCGGGCATGAAATGCAGCGTCCCCAGGCAAAAGGGACGTCAGTACGAATAAAGTACCGAGTATGTTAGGCAGGAAAGCATAAACAAGAACAGTAATGTAAAGAGAGAAATAAAGGAGATACAACCTGTAACATCAGAGTGCCTCTAGGGGTTACTGATATGAAATGCATAATACATATATATACATAAACTTTTTAAAACATTCGCCTCTGTGGGCATCATCATCATATCGTACCCGGCCTCAAAGAGGACTCGGTAAAAGCGTACCCGACCATCATAAGGTTCGGTAGAATCGTACCCGGCCACGTGGAGCTCGGTAAACCCAACTGATCAGTGGTTGCACAATAGGTGCCGTACCCGGCCGACTATAGCGCGGCTCGGTAGAGTAAAATAGATACTATATATAATGCATGCTAGACTCATGGAATCATCTTCTAAACCTTTTGGAGTGACTTAAGAACATTATGTACATCCCTACCATCAATATGAACCTTAGTAGGATTTAAGGATCATACACACTTGTTTAGAATAATTTTATAAGGAAAGAACAACATGGACAACCTTAGTTGCTAGGAGTAGAGTCATTATGAAATAGCGTATCGTTTATGTTCATTTCATTTTAGACCATGCCAAAAGAAAGAAGAAAGTGCCTTAACATACCTTAAACCTGTTGAGTCCTTAATCCCTTCCAAGCAACTCTTCAAACAAGTCAACTCAATCTATCATAGTATAAGGAGATTCAAAATCAGTGCTGAGCAAAGGCTAAGTCTATAACTTAAGCTAGTAGCTCGTTTATGTAAATTTGGGCAGCATCTCCATTGTAACAAGGGCCTCCTCCAATACCATATACCAACAACAATGACCAGAGCAATCCATCAATACATAATTATCAATATCAAGACACCATATAACCACAACAAGTCACAACTACATTACGACGATCGGCAAACTCCGATTGGAATCCGTATACCCCTTATCAATCCTTATAGACTTCTTACTTCAACATAAAAGTATCATTAACTTGATAATGAAGTCATTAATCAATGATTCCATCCTTATACCATATATTTATAACAACGAAAATAATCCACAACTTCAACTATCCCCAACTAGCAACTTTATTCACTAGTTCAGGTCTAGCCCATCCATTTAACCTAATCAATATCAAGATAACCTTAGTCACAAGCAAGAACACAATATACATAACTCCTACAGTAACTTCAAGTCAAAATCCAAGTTATATTCATTTTACAACAACCCTTAATAGCAATACAACACCATAGAAGTGACTTAAGCTAGTCCAAGTATTATCTTATAGTTTATCATCCTAACAACTTAACCAACATACAAGCAAGCTTAAGCACAATTAGTAGGTTGTTATACTCACCTTATACAGAAGCAACAACTTAGAATTTCATCCAAATACAGCCCACAACAATCCTCAATGACAACACAACCTCAAAGAGGTGTTGTTCTTCACTAGAACTAAGTTTTGATGTTATAATATGGTGTAATCACTTTGGAATCACTTCAAACCCTTGTGATATATGTTTAGGAGGGTTAGGAGAAGTTTGGAGACGAACTTTAGTTGAAAAATGAGCAAAAATAGGCGTCCAAATCGTTTATAAATTGAAGTAGGTCAACCACCGCCTAAGTGGGTCCCATTGGGAGCTGCTTGCGCGGTCTCGCGAAAATGCGAATATCTCTCTACTCCGATGTCGTATTGACAAACGGTTTAATGCGTTAGAAACTAGACTCGTATAACTTCAATTTGGTAGGTAGAACACCCCATTATTCCAAGTATATTTGGAGAAATTCTCAGATACATTTGACCTAAATTTCAGCAAATTTATGAATGTAACTTGTGATGACCTTTGCCAACTCTTGTTCCACAACTTGCTTGCCTTCAAAATGTAGAAAATGAATATCATACGACTAAAATAACTCATAGAATAACCTCCTTATCATGTTAATAACCCTAGTCTCACCCCAAAGTACATGTTATAACATTCAAAACTTGTCGACTTTCGACGAAACTTATTTTCTTCAATTGGTTTAGCTTCTAAGATTTCCAACCCTCTTGGT